>NC_092710.1:13076455-13411455 GCF_047496885.1 Scyliorhinus torazame | reverse complement strand
GGGATTACCTGAGGGAAAGAGAGGAATTATTTGAGGAAGAAGGATTATCTGAGAGAAGAGACAGAGAGAGGAATTATCTGAGCGAAGGATAATCTGAATGAGAGGCAGAGAGAAGGGTTACCTGAGACAAAGCCAGGTGGGTGGAAGGGATAAATATCAGAATAATTACCTGAGAGAGGCAGAGAAAGGGATTACCAAAGAGATAGAGGGACGCAGAGAGGGTTTACCTCAGAGAGAGAGAACGAGGGAGAAAGGGAACGTCAGAAGGGGAGGGGATTACACGAGAGGGCGATTACCTGAGAAAGTGAGTGAGGGAATACCTCACAGAGCAGGATTACCACAGAAAAAGGCCGACAGGAATTACCAGAGAAAAAGCACCTGGCAAAGAGGCAGTGAGGAATTACCTGAGAAACATCACCTGGCAAAGAGTAAAATTGTCTGAAAGAAGGATTAGAAGAGAGAAATATTACTTGGGAGAAAAGGATTATCTGAGACAAAAAGAGGGAGAGGGGCAGAGGAATATTACCGGAGAGATATTGCCTGAGAAGAGAGCACCTGTGAGAGAATGAGGGGCAGTTTGTGAGGGCGAGAGAGAAACATCACCAGAGATAGCAAGGAAATATAGCTTGTGAGAAATCATCTGAGAGATACGCCTGAGCAATATCACCTGAAAGGGAGAGAGAGGCAGTATCGGTGGGCGAGAAAAACATCACCAGAGAGTGCAGGGAAATAACACCTGTGAAAAATCACCTCCAGAGGACAGAGATATCACCCGAAAGAAATTAACTGAACAAGGAGAGAAAAATCACCTGAGAGACGAAAGAAATAGCACCAGAGAGAGGAGGAGAGAGATAGCACCTGAAAGAAAGGAAGAGATATATCACCAGAGAGATAGTGCCAGAGAGATAACACCTGAGAGAGGAGGAAAGAGATATCACCTGAGAGAGGAGGATAGACATATCACCTGAGCGAAAGGAAGAGAGCTATCACCTGAGACACGTTGCCTGAAACAGGAGAGATAGCACCTGAGAGATATTGCCTGAGTAGAAGGATATCACCTGATATATCCTGAGAGTAGGAGATAGATATCACCTGAGAGATATTGCCTGAGACTAGGAGAAAGATATCACTTGAGAGATAACGCCTGAGAGAAGGAGAAAGATATCACCTGAGAGAGGTGGAGAGAGATAGCGCCCGAGAGAGGAGGACTCACCTGAGAGCACTTGAGAATTATCATCCGAGAAAGGAGGAAAAAGATAGCACCTTAGAGATATCGCCTGAGAGAGGAGGAGAGATCTATCACCCGAAAGATATTGCCTGAGAGAAATCGCCTAAGAGGAGAGAGAGATAGCGCCTGAGAGCTATTGCCCAAGAGAGGAGATATATAACCTGAGAGATATCATCCGACAGATAGCACCTGAGAGAAAGCGCCTGTGAGATATTGCCTGAAAAAATAGAGGGATAGCATCTGACAGATATCACCTGAGAGAGGGGAGGAGAGATTTCACTTGAGAGGGGAGAAGAGAGATCTCGCCTGAGAGAGGAGAGAGCTGTCACCTGAGGGATAGCACCTGAGAGAGGAGAGGGATAGCGTATGAGTTATCACCTGAGAGAGGGGAGGAGAGAGATTTCACCCGATTGAGAGGAGCAGAAGCTTGAGTATCACCTGAGAGATATTGCCTGGGAGATATTGCCTGGAAGAGGTGGAGAGAGATAACACCTAAAAGACATCATCTTCGAGAGGAGGAGAGATATCACCTGAGAGATATTGTGTGGAAGAAGAGAGAGATAACACCTGAGATAAATCACCTTAGAAAGAGGTGAGATATCACCTGAGACATATTGTCAGAGAGAGAGGAAAAGAGATATCGCCTAGAGATATCACCCAAGAGACACCACCTGAGAGAGAGACGAGAGATCGCCTGACAGAGAGGATAAAAGATATACCTGAGATATAACGCCCAAAAAATATCGCGTGGGAGAGAAGAGATATCGCCTGAGAGATCAGCGATATACCAACTGAAAGAAAACACGAAGAGATATTAACTTAGAGAACAGAAACATAATTTAAGAGAGTGAGGGAGGAGAGACATCACTCGAGGTAGTGTGGAGGAGAGACCTCACCCAAGAGAGCGCGGAGGAGAGACATCACCTGAGAGAGAGGAGGGACATCACCCGAGGGAGTGCGGAGGACAGACATCATCCGAGAGAGTGCGGAGGAGAGACATCACCTGAGAGTGCGGAGGAGAGACATCACCCGAGGGAGTGCGGAGGAGAGACATCACCCGAGGGAGTGCGGACGAGAGACATCACCCGAGAGAGAGGAGAGACATCACCCGAGGGAGTGCGGAGGAGAGACATCACCTGTGAGAGAGGAGGGACATCACCTGAGGGAGTGCGGAGGAGACATCACCCGAGGGAGTGCGGAGGAGAGACATCACCTGAGAGAGTGCGGAGGAGAGACATCACCTGAGAGTGCGGGGGAGAGACATCACCCGAGGGAGTGCGGAGCAGAGGCATCACCTGAGAGAGTGCGGGGGAGAGACATCACCTGAGAGAGTGCGGAGGAGAGACATCACCTGAGAGAGTGCAGAGGAGAGACATCACTTGAGTGCGGAGGAGAGACATCACCTGAGAGAGTGCGGAGGAGAGACATCACCTGAGAGAGTGCGGAGGAGAGACATCACCTGAGAGAGTGCGGAGGAGAGACATCACCTGAGAGAGTGCGGAGGAGAGACATCACCTGAGAGAGAGAAAGAGAGACATCACCCGAGAGAGAGAGGGAGAGACATCACCTGAGAGAGAGAAGGAGAGACATCACCCGAGGGAGTGCGGAGGAGAGACATCACTTGAGAGTGAGGAGGAAAAACATCACCTGAGAGAGTGCGGAGGAGAGACATCACCTGAGAGTGAGGAGGAGAGACATCACTTGAGAGTGAGGAGGAAAAACATCCCCTGAGAGAGTGCGGAGGAGAGATATCACCTGAGAGTGCGGAGGAGAGACATCACCTAAGAGAGATAGACGTATCACTTGCGAGAAAGGAAAGACCTCACCTGAGTGAGAGGGAGAGAGACATCACCAAAGGAAGAGAGAGAAAGGAGAGACATCACCTGAGAGAGAGGAGAGACATCACCTGAGAGTGCGGTGGAGAGACATCCCCTAGAGGGAGGAGGGACCTCACCTGAGGGAGGGGAGAGACATCACCTGAGAGAGAGAGAGAAAGAGAGAAAGGAGAGAGATCAACTGAGAGAAAGGAGAAGAGACATCACAGAGAGGTAGAGAGAGAAGAGACATTACCAGAGAGAGGAAAGACATCGCCTGAGAGAGGAGGCATTACCCGAGAAAAAGGAGGAGAGACATCACCTGAGAGAGTGCGGTGGAGAGACATCCCCTAGAGGGAGGAGGGACCTCATCTGAGGGGAGGGGAGAGATATCACCTGAGAGAGAGAGAAAATAGAGCCATCGCCTGAGAGAAGAGGAGAGACATCACCGAGAGAGAGAGAGAGAGAGAAGGGACATTACCAGACAGAGAGAAGACATTACCTGAGAGAGAGGAGAGACATCGCCTGAGAGAGGAGAGACATCGCGTGAGAGAGAGAGAGAGAGAGACATCACCTGAGAGAGAAGAAAGACATCACCTGAGAGAGAGCGAGAGAGCATCACCTGAGAGAGAGAGGAGACATTACCTGAGAGAAACGAGGAGAGACAACAGGTGAGAGAGAGGAGAGACATCACCTGAGAGGGGGAGACATCACCTGAGAGAGAGAGACATCGCCTGAGAGAGAGATATCACCTGAGAGAGAGAGTGACATCACCTGAGAGAGAGGGACATCACCTGAGAGAGAACGAGAGAGAGGGGGGAGACAACACCTGAGAGAGACATCACTGAGAGGGAGAGACATCACCTGAGAGAGTGCGGAGGAGAGACATCGCCAGAGAGAGTGCGGAGAAGAGCCATCACCTGAGAGAGGAGAGACATCGCCCGAGAGAGAGAGGAGACATTACTTGAGAGTAAGGAGGAGAGACATCACCTGAGAGAGAGAGGAGTGACATTACGTGAGAGAGAGAGCGAGACTCACCTGAGAGAGAAAGAGACATCATCTGAGAGAGAGACATCACCTGAGAGAGTGCGGAGGAGAGATATCACCCGAGAGAGGAGAGAGACATCACCTGAGAGAGAGAGATATCACCTGAAAGAGGAGACCGACATCGCCTGAGAGACAGCGAGAGAGAGAGAGGGGGGAGAAACAACACCTGAGAGGAGAGACATCACAGAGAGAGAGACATCGCCTGAGAGAGAGGGGAGAATACATCACCTGAGAGAGTGCGGAGGAGAGACATCACCTGAGAGAGTGCGGAGGAGAGACATCACCTGAGGGTGAGGAGGAGAGATATCACCTGAGAGAAAGGAGAGACGTCACCTGAGAGAGAGAGAGACATCACCTGAGAGAGAGAGGGGAGAATACATCACCTGAGAGAGGAGAGAGACATCGCCAGAGAGCGAGGGGAGAATACATCACCTGAGAGAAGAGACAGCACCTGAGAGAGAGAGGAGAGACATTACCAGAGAGAGAGAGAGAGATCACCTGAGAGAGAGGAGGGGCCTCACCTGAGAGAGGGAGGAGAGACATCACTTGAGAGAGAGAGATCACCTGAGAGAGAGTGAGGAGAGTTAACGCTTGGGAGAGAGGGAGGTATCACCTGGTAGAGAGAGGAGAGACACCACCTGAGAGAGGAGGAGAGATCTCGCCTGAGAGGAGGGGAGACATCACCTGAGAGAGAGAGATATCACCTGAGAGAGTGAGGAGAGTTAACGCTTGGGAGAGAGGAAGGTATCACCTGGGAGAGAGGAGGATAGACATCACCTGAGAGAGAGGAGGATAGACATCACCTGAGAGAGAAACATCAATTCCTGAGACAGTGCTGCCAATGCCGGTCTGTATCAGAGGTGCCAATACCTGAGAGCGAGATAGAGCAGGCAACATAGGAGGAGAGACAGTGCTGCCAACATCTGAGACACAGGTGACAACCACACCTGAGAGAGGAGAAAACATCTCAGGAAAAGTACATTTGAAAGAAACATACTTCTGAGAGGATATTGAATTGAGAGGGACTTGTATCTGGGAGAGAGCAAACATTCCAGAGAATATCTCACAGCTGAGAAAGAATACAGCACCTTGGAGAGGTAGAGGAACAAATCCTATGAAAGAGGTGAAAATATCTTCATCGGTAAACAGACCAGTAAACACATGATAAATTCTGCAATCGAGATAGAGGGAGAAGGGCAAACTCCTGACAGAGGTTGAGCCACTTGAGACTGGAGGAAAGAGCTGAGAGAACTGTAATAAGTGAGAGTTACAAGTGAAGCACATAGCTTCCTCAAAGATCCCGAGAAAGAGGATAGAGCACCTGAAGGAGAGGCAGACACTGGAGATCACCAAGGAAACAGGAAAGGGGAGCAATACCCAAGGGCTGGAATGACATGAGAGCAAGGTAGAGAATCAAACAGGCACAGCAGAGAGCACGCAATAGCTGGCAGTGTAGGAATAAGTCCAGAACCAATACTACACCTGAGAGAGGGCCCCCTGTGAGAGAGTGTACAGAAACATATAGAGGGGTAAACAACGACCAAGACCGAAGTGGGATACATTACTCAAGAGAGGATTGTACGCAGAGTAAGAGAAGCATCTTGCACCTGACAGGAGAGCACGCTTGTACAAGAGGAAGCACACCGCACTGTGGGAAGAGTGGAATATTTGGGAGTGGATTGAACAGCTCCAAAAGAAGAGGACACTACTGTAACAACACCTGAGAGCTCCAGGTTACAGCAGATGAGAGAGAGAGGGGTGGGAAACAGAGAAAAGAACAAATGAAAGAAATTTGAGGGAAAAGCCAAGACAAAAAGCAAAGTGCACCAGGAAAAGCCGTATATAATATCTGAGGGACAGCTAGCCACCCGACAGAGGCATATACACCTGAGAGAGTGAAATACACCTGAGGGCAACATATACAATACCAAGATTTATATACACCTGAGAAAGTGAAATACACCTGAGGGCGATATATACAATACCAAGATTTATATACACCTGAGAAAGTGAAATACACCTGTGGGAGACCAGATTTATATACAGCTGAGTGATAAATAACACTTTAGAGTGATATACAACATCGATGAGAGTGATAGCCAACTCATGGGACAGTGATACACATCTGAAAAAGTGATATATACTATTCGAAGGGGAGAGATACAATATCTGGGAGAGAATCATACACCTGAAAAAAGAAAAGCAAATACCAGAGCCGGTGAATATATCTGAAGGAGGATGCTGAACCAGAAGGAGGATACTACTGATAGAGAGGATTCAAGTTCTGAGTGAGTGGTAATTAAATGTGAAAATCATTTTTTAAAATATTGGTGTCATTCAGTGTGCACTAGTATCTATTATTAGTATGCAAGATGCTTTGGAGTGTTTTCGGAGTTACAATGTGCATATATCATGTTAAATTTGCACCCCATAGGGGGCATATATGGTCAGTATTGAACACTACTTGGAGGAAGAACTGAGGGTGGCAAGTATATACTCTGGCTGGGGGACTCGATGTCCATCATGAAGAGTGGCTCAGTAGCACCACTCCTGATCAAACTGGCCGAGTCCCATAGGACCGAGCTGCTAGACTGGGTCTATGACATGTGAGGGGAATAACAAGTCGGTAAAACATACTTGACCTCATCCCTACCATCCTACTTCCCGCAGATGCATCCGTCCATGATAATATTGGTAGGAGTACTTGTGGAGGAAAAGTCCCGTCTTCACATTGAGGATACCGTCCATCGTATGTGGCAAATGGATTAGATTGCAAACAGATCGAGCAACTTAAAAATGGGCATCCATGAGGCGCTGTGGGCCATCAGCAGCAGCAGAATTGTACTCAACCACAATCTGCAACCTCATGGCCCGGCATATCCCCCACTCTACCATTACCACCAAGCCAGGGTTCAAAGAAGAGTGCAGTAGGGCATGCTCGAAGACATACACCTTGACATTCTGAGGTATCAACCTGGTGAAGCTACAACATAGGACTAGCATGCCAAACAGCAGAAGCAGAACGTGATAGACAGAGCTAAGCAATCTCAGAAACAATCATTCAGATATAAGCATTGAATGGTGGTGAACAATTTAACAACTCAATGGAGGAGAAGGCTCCACAAATCCTTTACACTGATGTGCTGGGCCTCCCCTTCATTGAGGATAGGGAGATTTGTGGAGTCCACTTCCCCGTCCTATCACAACACCCATCACCTAACCTGCACATCTTTTGAAACCAAGGGGCAATTTTAGCATTGCCAATCCACCTAACCTGCACATCTTTGGACTGGGAGGAAACCGGAGCACCCGGAGGAAACCCATGCAGACACGGGGAGAACGTGCAAACTCCTGGCACAGTGAGACAGCAGTGCGAACCACTGTGCCACCGTGCTGCCCCTTATGTCTGGTTGACTGAGTTTCTGGTCAATGGTATCCCCCAGGATGTTGATAATGGGGGATCGAGTGATGGTAATGCCCTGGAATGTCAAGGTGTAATGGTTAGATTCTCTCTTGTTGGAGATACTCATTGCCTGGCACTTATGTGGTGCGAATGTAACTTGCCATTTGTCAACTCAAGCTTGGATATTGTCCCAGTCTTGCTGCAATTGGACATAGACTGCTTCATTATCTGAGGAGTTTCAAATGGTGCTGAACATTGTGCAATCATCAGTGATCATCCCCAGTTCTGACCTTACGATGGAAAAAAGGTCTTTGATGGCTGGGCCTAGGACACTCCCTGGAGCTGTGATGACTGACCTCCAATACCCACAACCATCTCGCTTGTTTGTGCTAGTATGACTTCAACCAGTGGCGAGTTTCTCCTGATTCCCATTGACCCCAGTTTCGCTCAGACCCCTTGATGCCACACTCAGTCATATTTGGCCTTGAAATGAGGGCAGTCACTCACCTCACTTCAGGAGTTCTGCTCTTTTGTCCATGTTTGAACCAAGTCTGTAATGAGATCAGGAGCTGAGTGGCCCTGGCAAAACCCAAACTGAACATCAGTGAGCAGGTTATTGCTAAGTGCCGCTTGATAACACTGTTGATGACCCCTTCCATCACTTCACTGATAATAAATAGGAAACTGATGAGGCGGTAATTTGCCGGATTGGATTTACCCTGCCTTTTGTGTACAGGACATAACTGGGCAATTTTACACATTGCCGGATAGATACATAGGTACATAGAAGATAGGAGCAGGAGGAGGCCTTTTTGCCCTTCGAGTCTGCTCCGCCATTCATCACGATCATGGCTGATCATCCAACTCAATAGCCTAATCCTGCTTTCTCCCCATAGCCTTTGATCCCATTCTCCCCAAGTGCTATATCCAGCCGCCTCTTGAATATATTCAATGTTTTAGCATCAACTACTTCCTGTGGGAATGAATTCCACAGGCCGACCACTCTTTGGGTGATGAAATGTCTCCTTATCTCTGTCTGAAATGGTTTACCCTGAATCCTCAGACTGTGACCCCTGGTCTGGACACACCCATCATTGGTAACATCTTCCCTGCATCTACCCTGTCTAGCCCTGTTTGAATTTTATAAGTCTCTATGAGATCTCCCCCCCCCCTCATTCTTCTGAACTCCAGCGAGAACAATCCTAACTTAGTCAATCTCTCCTCATATGACAGTCCCGCCATCCCTGGAATCAGCCTGGTAAACCTTCGCTGCATTCCCTGTTGATGTTGTTACTGTACTGGAACAGCTTAGCTAGCAGTGCGGCAGGTTCTGGATCACAAGGATGGCACAGTGGTCAGCACTGCTGCCTCCTAGTGCCAGGGACCCAGGTTCAATTCCGGCCTTGGGCCACTGTCTGCGGAGTTTGCATGTTCTCCCTGTGTCTGCATGGGTTTCCTCCAGGTGCTCTGGATTCTTCCCGCAGTCTAAAGATGAGCAGGTTGAGTGGATTGGCCATGATCAATTGCCCCTTGGTGTCCAAAGATGTGCAGGTTAGATGGGGCTGCAGAAATGGGTTGGGGAGTGGGCTTGGATGGGGTGCTCTTTCGGAGGGTCGGTGCAGACTCAATGGGCCAAATGGCCTTCTGCATTGTTAGAATTCTTTGATTCCATGATAAATAATGTAACTACTAAAATAGATCAGAGGCTGGGAATCCTGCAGTGAGTAACTCACCTCCTGACTCCCTAAAGCCTGTCCACCATCTACAAGACACAAGTCAGGAGGAGTGTGATGGAATACTCTCCACTTGCCTGGATGAGTGCAGCTCCCAACAACACTCGAGAAGCTCGACACCATCCAGGACAAAGCAGCCCCGCTTGATTGGCACTCCTTCCACGAACATTTGCTCCTTCAGCCACAGACATAGTGTCAGCAGTGTGTGCCGTCTACAAGATGCACTGCAGGAACTCACCAAGGTTCCTTAGCACTTTCCAAACCATAGAATTCCTGCAGTGCAGGTGGAGACTGCACCGACCCTCTGAAAGAGCATCCTACCTAGGCCCAACCCTCTGCCCTATCCCCGTAACATCACCTAAGCCAAGGGGAAATTATCGTGGCCAATCCACTGAACCTGCACATCTTTGAATTGTGGGAGGAAACCGGAGCACCTGGAGGAAACCCACGCACACACGGGGAGAAAGTGCAAACTCTCCACAGTCACCTAAGACTGGAATCGAACCCGGGTCCCTGGCGCTGGCGAACCACTGTGCCACCACGCCGTCCTAAACCCACAACCTCTACCATCTAGAAGGACAGGAGCAGCAGATACCTGGGAACCCCACCACCTGGAGGTTCCCCTCCAAGCCACTCACATTGCTGATGTGTATCGCTGTTTCTTCACTGTTGGTAGGCCAAAATCCTGGAGCTCCTTCCCTGACAGCAAAGTGGGTGTACCCACACCATATGGACTGCAGCGGTTCAAGACGACAACTCAGCACCACTTTCTCAAGGTCAATTAGGGATGGGCAATGAATGTTGGCCTCGCCAGCGATACCCATATCCCTTCAATGAATAAAAAATTTCAATCTGCATTTCGTGCAGCCTACTTAAAGCACTCTTTCTGAAGATTAATTTAATTCAAGCACTGTAGAAGAAAAAATGTTTTTGAAACCTATTGATCTTTATTAATGATGTTTCCAGCATGGATGATCCTACTGCAGGCAACTGGAGCAGTGACGTCCCACCACAAGCCATTGAGAGTACTGAGGCAATGCAAGTGCCTAATGATGTGACTGTGCAGCCAAATTCACCCAAGCAGCCTCACCTATCATTCAATGTAAGTACATGAAATCTTCCAGAAAAGCATGCCCCTTATTCTGCAGTCGCTTTGCACCACTGGGCATTTGCCCGCAGTTCCTTCATTCTCTTTGTGTTTCACCGCCTCTACTCCGTCCCCTCTCTCTCCCATTGTATATATGTTAAGGATGACCACGTTGGGCAGCACGGTGGAGCAGTGGTTAGCACTGCTGTCTCACAGCGCCGCGGACCCGGGTTCAATCCCGGCCCCTTGCCACTGTCCGTGTGGAGTTTGCACATTCTCCCAGTGTCTGCGTGGGTCTCGCCCTCACAACCCAAAGATATACCGGGTAGGTGAATTGGCCACGCTAAATTGCCCCTTAATTTAAAAATAATCAAAAAACGGAATGACCACATGCTGCCCTCCATTTTAAAATTCTCGTCCTTTAATCACAGCCTCAAACCCGCCCTTATCTCTGTAACTTCCTCCATCCCCCTGCAACTCTCCAAAATCTCTACTGTCCTCCAATTCTATGGCCTTGCATTTCCTTGATTTCCGCTATTGGCAGTCATGCCTTCTGCCGCTTTGACCAGGAGGACTGGAATTTCCCCCCTTTACGTTTCTGCCCCCTCTCGATCTTTCTCTGCCTTTCTCCATCCTTTAAGAAGCCCCTCTGTGACGAAGCTTTTTCTTTTCACGTGACTTGGTGTCAAATTTTGTTTGATTAAATGTCCCTGGGAAGCACCAATGTTAAACCCGCCAGGAAAATGCAGCTTGTTGTTACCTTTCACTTGAATGGATCAGCAGGACTATCCGAAAGGTCAAACGCCATGCCATGCAGCACGTCCCCACGACTGAAGTATTAGCCTGGACTATCGGTTCCTGTCAGGGGATGGACATGAAACTCTTAGCCTTCCAACTCTGGCAAGTCCATCGAATCAGCCAAGCTGACAATTAGCAATCACGAGTAACAAGTCCCATTGGTTTTGTACGGCTTCTCAGTTCTCACCTGTGCAGGGCCATTTCAGACAATAGTTTGCATTGATATATAACCTTTAACAAAGTGAAACATCGCAAGGCGTTTCACACAAGGCAGATTCAAACAAAATGTAATTCCTAGCAAAGAGATACTAGAACAGGTAATTAGAGTTTGGTCAAGGAGGGAGGTTTTAAAGAGCATCTTGAAGAGAGAGAGGGGCAGAGGTTTATGGAGGGTGTTCCCAGGCTTCAGGCAGTTAAGGCACAGCTGCCAATCGTGGACAAATAACATTGGAGGATATTCAAGAAGGGAGAATTAGAGGTGCACATAGATCTCAGAGGATTGGAGGAGATTACAGGGATAGGGAGAGGTGGAGGGACTGGAGGAGGTTACAGAGATGGGGAGGGTTTTAAAGGCTGGGGAAGGTTACAGAGATAGGGAGGGTTTTAGCAGCTGGAGGAGGTTACAGAGATAGGGAGGGTTGTAGGGGCTGGAGGGGGTTACAGAGATAGGGAGGGTTGTAGGGGCTGGAGGAGGTTACAGAGATAGGGAGGGATGTAGGGGCTGGAGGAGGTTACAGAGATGGGGAGGGTTGTAGGGGCTGGAGGAGGTTACAGAGATAGGGAGGGTTGTCGGGGCTGGAGGAGGTTACAGAGATAGGGAGGGTTGTAGGGGCTGGAGGAGGTTACAGAGATAGGGAGGGTTGTCGGGGCTGGAGGAGGTTACAGAGATAGGGAAGGTTGTCGGGGCTGGAGGAGGTTACAGAGATAGGGAGGGTTGGAGGAGGTGACAGAGATGGGGAGGGTTTTAGAGGCTGGAGGAGATTACAGAGATAGGGAGGGTTGTAGGGACTGGACGAAGTGGGAAATTGAGGTGAAGCCATGAATTTTGAACACGAGGTTCGAGCAATTTGCAAATGGAGTTGTTGTTGGACTGGAAAGCAGTAAACTCAGTCGGGGTGTCCTGGCTGACAGATGAAAGGGACTTAGTGTGAGTTATAATAAGGGGCTCGCAGACTTTTCGATGTTATGTAACCTGCTCCTATCCTATTGGGTAGGGACAATCGCTTACCCCATGGGTCTTGGGAAATAAGGGAGGTGCAATCGTGAACCTTTTCTGTTATAGAAATAGAGCCGATCAGTTCAGTACCGGCTCAATAGACCAGTAGTGAACTACTGCTGCTGTGCAACATTTAATGTAAATAAAGTTTTGTTTGACTCACAAACTCATGTTGGACTCTTCGTGGCTCCCACAAAAGATGTTTGGAGTTTTCTCTCATTTACACTGTCTAATAAAAGATGTCACAATGTTAATTTCATCTTCTAGCCAGTTGTTCAGGAACAGTCAGTTCAGGCCTTGGAGGTGCAGGTATTAACATCAGAGCCAGTGGCAATGGCAAATCCTCATTTCAACAGGCCCGCACCAGCCATACCCCAGCATAGTCCTCAGCAGCTGAAGGTAAGTGCATTTGAACTGTCAATCTTTTATCCTGCTCTTTATCCTTTCTACCTCTTTGGACGACAATCTTAATTAACCACAGGAGCTTAACTCCTCCTTTTTTCTCCTATGATGTTGATATTGCTGGCAAGTCTGGCTTTTAATGTCTGTCCTGAATTGCCTTTGAGAAGGTAAGTTGTCTTCTGCTGCAGGCCATGTGGTGTCGAGATGCCCACACTGTCAGGGACGGAGTTCCAGGATTTTGTCCCAGTGATGGTGACAGAACAGCGAATATATTTCCATAAATGACTTCCATTTCGAAGTTACGGTGGTCAGTGATTGGAGGAGAACTTCCAGTTGGTGGGGTTCCCAGGTAACTGCTGCTCTTGTCCTTCTAGGTGGTGGTGGTCATGGGTTTGGAAGGTGCTGCCGAAGGAGCCTTGGTGAGTTCCTGCAGTGCATCTTGTAGATGGGACACACGGCTGACACTGTGCGTCGGTGGGGGAGGGAGTGAATGTTTGTGGAAGGGGAGCAATCAAGCGGGGCTGCTTTGTCCTGGATGGTGTCTAGCTTCAAGTGTTGTTGGAGCTGCGCTCATCCAGGCAAGTGGAGAGTATTCCCTCACACTCCTGACTTGTGCCTTGTAGATGGTGGACAGGCTTTTGGGGGGGGGGGGGGGGGGGGGGGCGAGGGGGGGGGGGGGTCAGGAGGTGAGTTACTCTCCGCAGGATTCCCAGCCACAGTGATTATATGGCTGGTCCAATTTGGTTTCGAATCAATGGTGTTGTAGGGTGTTGGTGATACAGTTTTGTAGGTCTGAAGAAGTCTTTGTAGTCATACACAGGTTAACGGAAAGTTTTTATTGACAAAGATACAGGGTGCAAGCTGGAGGCTGTCTCCGTGCCTACTGGTGCACACAACTTTGTCCAACGCTGGACTGACCCTGGGTGTGGGTCATGTACTCTTTTACATTTGGGCAGTACTGTACTCAGTACCACATCAACCCTTTATGTTCTCGACCAGGGTTTCCTAAAATTTTCCATCAATGGAACCCCTAGTGATCTCCCAAGAGTATTGGGGAACTCCCAAGTAGTCTCATAATGTCGACGACCCTTTCTCGCTGTGAAATGGGTGCGAACCACAGTATTAGTGGGAGACTAGAGGACTGGGAAGTCTTTAGGGGACAACAGAAAGCTACTAAAAAAGCCATAAAGAAGAGTAAGATAGACTATGAAAGTAAACTGGCTCAGAACATAAAAGCAGATAGTAAAAGCTTCTACAAATATATAAGACAAAAAAGAGTGGCTAAGGTAAATATTGGTCCTTTGGAAGATGAGAAGGGAGATTTAATAATAGGAGACGGGGAAATGGCTGAGGAGCTGAACAGGTTTTTTGGGTCAGTCTTCACAGTGGAGGACACAAATAACATGCCAGTGACTGATGGAAATAAGGATATGATAGGTGAGGACCTTGAGATGATTGTAATCACTAAGGAGGCAGTATTGTGCAAGCTAATGGGTCTCCTGGCCCTGATGGGATGCATCCCAGAGTGTTAAAAGAGATGGCTAGGGAAATTGTAAACGCACTAGTGATAATTTATCAAAATTCACTAGACCTTGGGGTGGTCCCAGAGGATTGGAAATAGCAAACGTGACACCACTGTTTAAAAAAGGAGGTCGGCAGAAAGCGGGTAATTATAGGCCGGTAAGCTTAACTTCGGTTGTAGGGAAAATGCTGGAATCTATCATTAAGGAGGAAATAAGGGGAGGTAGATTTAGGACGGAGTGTAGGAGGAACTTCTTCACCCAAAGGGTTGTGAATCTCTGGAATTCCTTGCCCAGTGAAGCAGTTGAGGTTCCTTCTTTAAACGTTTTTAAGAAAAAGATAGATGCCTTTCTAAAGAATAAAGGGATTCGGGGATATGGTGTACGGGCCAGAGAGTGGAGCTGAGTCCACAAAGATCAGCCACGATCTCATTAAATGGCGGAGCAGGCTCGAGGGGCCAGATGGCCTACTCCTTTTCCTAATTCTTATGTTCTTATGTATCAAATATAAACAAATCTTTTCTAGCTGTATCTATCCGTATATTAAGAATTAGGAAGAGGCACTGAGTGACAAATACATTCACCAGCTAATAGCCCGCTCACATTCATCCCTGGTCACGCCACAACCAATCCCTCCTCACCCCCTCATTGCCCTTGAACATTAAACCTTGGAAGGAGTAGCCACTTTAGGATTGGGTAATATGCTAATAATTTTTAACTGACTTATTAAAAAAATACTTTCAGTCTTACTTTTAGCCATTTTTAAGAAGAGGAATGATGCTGGAAAGCTGTTTCTTATATCAGACCCATTCACCCAGCTCTCTTACGCAGACATTCACGTCTCACATTCTCACTCCCTTCTCTCACACACTCTCTCACGCACACTCACTCCCTTCTCTCACACACTCTCTCACGCACACTCACTCCCTTCTCTCTCTCACACACACCCACCTTTCTCTCTCTCACACACCCACCTTTCTCTCTCTCAGACACGCCCACCCTTCTCTCTCTCAGACATGCCCACCCTTCTCCCTCACACACACACCCACCCTTCTCTCTCACACACACCCACCCTTCACTCTCTCACACCCCCCTTCTCTCTCACACACACACCCTTCTCTCTCTCACACCCACCCTTCTCTCTCTCACACACACCCACCCTTCTCTCTCTCAAACACGCCCACCCTTCTCTCTCTCAGACACGCCCACCCTTCTCTCTCTCAGACACGCCCACCCTTCTCTCTCTCAGACATGCCCACCCTTCTCCCTCACACACACACCCACCCTTCTCTCTCACACACACCCACCCTTCACTCTCTCACACCCCCCTTCTCTCTCTCACACACACCCTTCTCTCTCTCACACACGCCCTTCTCTCTCTCTCACACACACACACCCTTCTCTCTCTCTCACACACACACCTTTCTCTCTCTCACACACACCCTTCTCTCTCTCTCACACACACACCCTTCTCTCTCTCTCACACACACACCCTTCTCTCTCTCTCACACACACCCTTCTCTCTCTCTCACACACACCCTTCTCTCTCTCTCACACACACCCTTCTCTCTCTCACACACACACCCTTCTCTCTCTCACACACACACCCTTCTCTCTCACACACACACACCCTTCTCTCTCACACACACACCCCTTCTCTCTCACACACACACCCTTCTCTCTCACACACACACCCCTTCTCTCTCACACACACACACACACTTCACTCTCACACACACACACACACTCACCCCCTTCTCTCACACACCCTTCACTCTCACAAACACACACACACTCACCCCCTTCTCTAAAACACACACCCTTCTCTCTCTCTCTCTCACACACATATGGCGTATGTTACGGTAGGTACTTACCAGCGGGACCAGGATCCGCGGAGCGAACCACTCCAGCGCCGGCCTAGCCCCTGAAGGTGCGGCCCGACGCCATAGTGGTTCACGCCACTCCTTCGCGCAGAGTTGCCCGCCCCGCCAGTTTCCGAAGAATCCCGCCCATGGTTTTTACAAAATGGGCAGCACCTGGAACCGTCGTTTCCAAAGGCCGGACATTACCATGGGCCATGTCGATTGCCACATTTCTGGCACAAGATGGCGGCTCTTGTCGGCCGCTTAAAATGGCCACCAGCACTGAGACCACGTTTCTTTATGGCGTACGTCACAGCACTAATGGCGCTGGCACCTTCCTCTATGTTGCTGCCAAAATGCTTCGAGCTGAGTGTGCTGATTTGCTGTGCAGCAAGCTGACTTGCATGTGTTATGGGCGGGGCCTTTTCAGAACCCCAAAATGTATCATGGAGTTCAACCAACCTCCCCCTTTTAATGGATTTGTTGCTTTTCCTAGCACACGGCTTGTTCCCTAGGTGTGGGATTACAATTATGGGCACGCGGGTTTTTAAACACAAAACAATGTTTATTCCATGAACTCAACTTAACCTCTTAAATAAACATTGGATCTCTTAACACCCCTTACTTCAAAGATAACTCAGAAAATATTGCAGCAGTAAATAATTCCTCAAAATGTTCCTTCAAACTTCCAAGAGACCTTTAAACAGAATCACATCAGGTTAACGGATATATATATTTTCTGTAGAATGGCAGAGATATATTAGCTTGGTTGACTTCAGCTCCAGCACCTTGCTTTCTTCCTGCAAACTCTCTGGAAACACACAGACACACCCCAAGCTGCATTCTCAAACCTGGCTTTCTACCTTCAAGCAACTCACAGCAAACCAGAACTTCTCAAGCTGCTGTCTCAAACTGGCTTTCTCCTTTTAATCAGCTCACAGCAAAACAGCCAGGCACTTTGAAGCTGCTCTCAGCAAAACCAGCCAGGCACTTTGAAACTGCTCTCAGCAAAACCAGCCAGGCACTTTGAAGCTGCTCTCAGCAAAACCAGCCAGGCACTTTGAAACTGCTCTCAGCAAAACCAGCCAGGCACTTTTCAAAACTGCAAAACCAAACTGAAACCTCAAAATGGCTGACCTGAGCTGAGCCCCACCTGCTCTCTGAATCACTGTTTTCTTAAAGGTACATTGCTTACACATCCATGTCTTAAAGGTACCCTCACATGACACCTCCTCTCTCTCACACATACTCCCCTCTCTCACACACATACCCTTATCTTTCACCAACACGTGCACAGTCACCCCTTTCTCTCACACTCACACACCCTTCTCTCTCACACTCACACACCCTTCTCTCTCACACAAACACACACACTCACCCCTTTCTCTCACACTGATGCACTATCAATTACGACGAGACGAGAGCAGAGAGTAATCAAGGCTTTATTAAGCAGAGATGTGTTGCCTCCTGCAGCTGCTACCAGAAATGGGAGCAGCTCGGTGTGCACACACATTTATACTCTGCCTACTGGGCGGAGCTAGCAGGCAGGAATCTACCCCTGTACCTGCAGTACAGGAGCCTTACCGTATTACCTCTAATACAAGTATTATACAAACAGTGGTGACTACCACACACACTCACAAATACCCTTCTCTCACAAACACACACACTCACCCCTTTCTCTCACACACACTCACTCTCATTTCTCACACACACCCTTCTCTCCCTCACACAAATTCATTCCCTCCTCTCACACTCTCACCCACCCCTGTCTCACACACTCCCACCATCCCTCACACACTCACCCTCCCCTCACACACGCTCATTCCACACATCACACACACACTTTCATCCCCCCCGCACTCACCCGCCCCCTCACACACACTCACCTCCACCTCACACACACACTCTCACCACGCCTCACACACTCACCCTCCCCTCTCACACACTCTCAATACCCCTCACACACTCACCCTCCCCTCACACATGCTCACCCCCCCCCCCCCCCCACACACAATCTCACCTTCCCCTCACACACATTCTCACCCCCCTCCCCCTCACACACACTCTCACCCCCCCCCCTCTCTCACACACACTCTCACCCCCCCCCCCTCTCTCACACACACTCTCACCTCCCCCCTCTCATATAGGCATCGCTGGTTCCATTCTCAGGATCAATCGTCGCTATTGGCTGTGGGCCTTTCTGCTCAGCAACAGTGAGATGGAAGAAAGCAAATGCGTCATCCAGAGAAAAATCTATCAATAGCCAATAGCGACTTTGATCCTGAGAATGCAATTAGAAGTGCAGAAAGGGGGCATGAAAAAGAACTTGCAAATAAGATTAAGGAGAACCCTAAGATACTCTACAAATACATTAAGGGGAAGAGGTTAACAGGAAAGAGTAGGGTCCATTCGAGACCAAGGGAGCAATGTGTGTGTGAAGCGGCAGGTGTTAAATGAATACTTCTCATCGGTGTTCACTCAAGAGGAGGAGGATGGAGGTACAGAATTCAGGAAATGGGACTGTGAGGACCTTGAGCAACATAGGACGTGAGGAGATATCAGCTTTTTTTAAAAAATTGATTTTATTAAAGGTTTTTCATGTTATACAGTGCAGAGGTGAGCGTGAACAAGCACAGGAAAGATATATACATAGGTTGTCTTCCATTATTTACATTGGTTGTCTTTCGTTCTTTACATCAGTTACAATTTCTTGTTTTTCAGTAGGCGCTTAGTTTTAGTTGGACCCCCTGCTCCTCCCCCTTCCTCCTGATCCGCCTCCCCTTCTGTTCGTCTGGCGTGCCCCCTCCCCTCTTCGGGTCTTTGAACCTGTTCCTGATGGGGTGGCGTGATGCCATGGATCTTGTGATGTGTTGAACACGGTTTGGCTCCATGCCAATTTGTCCTCCACCTCCAGGAAGAACCTGCTCATTCGGGTTCTGGCTAAGTGAGCTGTGTGTACCAGTTTGAGCTGCATTAGGCTTAGCCTTGCGCATGTGGAGGTGTTGAGCCTGTGCAATGCTCCACTCCAGAGTCCTCGGTCTTCCTCCCACTTTTCCCTTATCCCGTCCAGTGGTGTGTGTGCCCTTCCCAGTAGTCGCCCATACAGGTCGCTGCAGTTCCCCCTCCCTAAGATGTCCGTGTCCAGTAGATCCTCTAATAGCGATTGTTGTAGTGGTCGTGGATATGTCCTTGTTTCCCCATGTAAGATGTTTTTGACCTGCATTTATCTTAGCCTGTTTCTCCCTGTCAGCTGGAACTTCTCTGTAGTTCCTCTAGTGTTGTCAGTCTGTTGACTGCGTACAAGTCCCGAACTGTCAACGTCTCCCCATACTGTCTCCACTTTTTGAAGGCGGCATCCATTTTGGCTGGGTGTGACCTGTGGTTGTTGAGATGGGGGCCTTAATGGACATTTTGGTTAAACCGAAGTGCTGTCGTAGTTGGTTCCACGGGCGGAGTGTGGTCATCACCACCGGACTCGTTGAGTGCTTGGCGGGGGTGGGGGGAAGGGAACACTGCTGTGGCCAGGGCTGGGAGGGAGGTTCCCGTGCAGGAGCCGTCCTCCATTCTCACCCATTCATCTTCCAGCTCCTCTATCCACCCCTTTCTGCTGTTGTGCCCAGTGGTAATATTGCAGGTTTGGGAGGGATAGGCCCCCCATGCTTCTCGTTCTCAGCAGGACTTTTTGGGCGATCCCAGGATTCTTTCCCTACCCACACAAATGCCAGGGTCAATATTTCCACTGAGTTGAAGAAGGCCTTGGGGATATGAAGGTGAGATTGATATGATCTGAACAGGAAGAGGAACCTGGGAAATACGTTCATCTTGATTGTCTGCACTCTCCTTGCCAGGGAGAGTGGGAATGTGTCCCACCTCTTCAGGTCCTTTTTAACTTCCTCCACCAGGCAGGTGGATCCGTGTCCAGTCATGGGCGATTTGGATCCCCAGGTCGCGGAATTTGTGTCGGTCCTGTTTGAATGGCAGCCCCGCCAGCTGTGCCCCTCCCTCTTGCGGGTTCACTGGAAGATCTCACTTTTTCTCAGGTTGAGTTTGTAGCCCGAGAAGGTTCCAAACTCTTTCAAGAGCGCGATGATCCCCTTCGTGCTGCTTTGCGGGTCCGAGATGTAGAGGAGCAGGTCATCCACATAGAGCGAGATACAGTACTCTCTGTCTCCTCTCCGGATCCCCTTCCAATTCTTTACCGCCCTGAGCGTGATGGCTAGTGGTTCGATCGCTCGGGCGAACAGCAGCGGGGACAGTGGGCATCTCTGCCCAGTGCTTCGGTGCAGCTGGATGTACTTAGGGCTGGTGGTGTTCATCCGTATGCTTACCATGGGAGCGCTGTATAGGAGTTTCCCTCGGGCAGTGAACTCTGTTCCAAGCCCAAACTGCTCCAGTACCTCTATGAGGTACTTCCATTCAACTCTGTCGAAGGCATTTTCTGCACCATCCAGGGAAATGATCACCTCCGATGCTTTCTTCCTCAGTGGAGTCATTATCACGTTCAGCAAATGTCTGATGTTACCTTTGACAAAGCCTGTCTGGTCGTCTGCTACCACCTCTGGTCTGCAGTCCTCCAGTTGCTTGGCTAGAATCTTGGCCAATATTTTCGCATCTATGTTTTACAGCGAAATGTAGACCTCGCATTCAGTTGGGTCATTGTCTTTCTTTGGGTATCAACGAGATTGAGGTTTGTGCTAGTGCAGGTGGCAGGGAGCCCCTCACCAGCGAATCTGTGAACAACCGTCGCAAGTGCGCGGCCAGTGCTGTTGCAAGTTTTTTGTCGAAGTCTACCAGGAATCCACCTGGTCCCGGCGCCTTCCCTGCCTGCATGGAGTTGATGCTCTCAATGACTTCTCCCAGTTCTAGTGGTACTTCCAACCCCAGTTTCCAATCCTCCCCTACAACTGGTATGTCCAGTCCATCGAAGAACCGTTTTGTCCCCAAGTCCCCTGCTGGGGGCTCGGAGGTGTACAGCCCTCGGCCGAAGGCCTCAAATGCCTCCTTGACCTTTTCCAGCTTCACTGCTGGTTTGCCTCTGTTTTCTTTAACCTGTGCTATTTCGCTCGTGACTACCTGCTTTCCCAGCTGGTGAGCCAGCAGGAAGCTGACATTGTCGCCATGTTCATATAGGGGCCCCTGTGCCTGGCGGAGTTGGTGTACTACTTTCCTCGTGGAGAGCAGGTCAAAGTTCATTTGTAGCTTTTTTCCTCTCCGCCAGGAGCTCTACAGTCGGGACCTCGGAGTATTTCCCGTCTACTTCCAATATGGAGTCGACTAGCTATTGCCTCGCCACCCTCTCTTCCCTATCTCTTCGTGCTTTGTACGCAATAATTTCACCCCTGATCACAGCTTCCAACGCCGCCAGAACATCGAGGGTGAGACCTCCCCATTCCGGTTATTAGAGATGTACTCGTCTATGGCCTGTGAAAGTTTCTCGCAGAAAGCCTTATTGACCAGGAAGACCGTGTCCAACTTCACAGGGGGTGTTGGGCACGGCCGGCTCCTACCTCACATCCACATAACATGGAGCATGGTTGGAGATTCCAATCGCAGAGTATTCCGCTCTTACTATCCCTGGAAGCACCTATTTTCCCACTACAAAGAAGTCGATCGGTGTATGTACATTCTGTACCTGGGAGAAGGAGAAAGCCTCCTCTGAATGGTTGAACTGCCATAAGCCCACTGCCCCAATCTGCTCCATGAATTTCGCCGTGTTAGAGGTTATTCCCGTTTTGGGGTTCGACCTGTCCATCCGTGGGTCCTGTACATAGTTAAAGTGCCCCCCCCATGATGAGTCGATGCGTGTCGACGTCGGGGATTCCCACCATGATGTTTTTTATAACTTCCCAGGCCCGGACGAATTGCATCCCGAGATGCTGTGGGAGTAATGCACTATCAATTACGACTAGACGAGAGTAGAGAGTAATCAAAGCTTTATTAAGCAGAGATCTGTTGCCTGCTGCAGCTGCTGCCGAAATGGCTGCAGCTCGGTGAGCACACACGTTTATACTCCGTCTACTGAGTGGAGCCAGCAGGCAGGGATCTACCCCCGTACCTGTAGTAAAGGAGCCTTACCGTATTACCTCTCGTATACGTATTATACAAACAGTGGTGACTACCACATTCACCCCCTGTTAAAAAAGAGTCCAGTGGGGGTGGTGGAAAACTATTTACATGGTATGTGAGCATTTGTAAACACTATTTACATGGTATGTGAGCATTTTTAAAGAGTACAGTTTGGTGAAAGTTCACAAAAGAGCCGGTCGGGTGCCTTAATCCTCCGTTGTGAGCGCCGCAGTCCCGGTGGTGATGCAGGCGCCGGCTTGGTCGCCTGTGACTCCGGGAGCGTGTAGTCCTCATCTTCATCCCTCGGTGGAACCAATGGGAGGACGGATCATCCTGGAGCGGGGGCTTTGGTGAGGTGTGCTGGGGGAGGGTGGATGGCGCCGGGGCAATTGGAGGGGGGGTAGGACCTTGTGGAGCCGCACGTGCTTGCGGAGGAGGACGGGTCCTGGGGCTGCCAGCCACGTTGGGAGTGAAACCCCGGAGGTAGACTTCCTAGGGAAGGCAAGGAGACGTTCATGGGGGGTTTTGTTAGTCGCAGTACAAAGTAACGATCGGATGGAGTGGACGGCGTCAGGGAGGACCTCCTGCCAGCGGTCCTCCCTAGCAGATTTTTAGACCGTAGGGCCAGCAGGACGGCTTTCCAGACCGTCCCGTTCTCCCTCTCCACCTGCCCGTTTCCCCGGGGGTTGTAGCTGGTCGTCCTGCTCGAGGCAATGCACTTGCTGGGCAGGAACTGACGCAGCTCATCACTCATAAAGGAGGATCCCCGGTCGCTGTGGACGTAAGCGGGGAAACCGAACAGAGTGAAGATGCTGTTGAGGGCTTTGATGACTATGGCAGACGTCATATTGGGGCATGGGATGGCGAAGGGGAATCTGGAGTATTCATCGACCATGTTCAGGAAGTACGTGGAGGAGGGGAGGGGCCCTTTATAATCCATGCTGAGGCGTTCAAAGGAACGGGAGGCCTTCACCGGCTGTGCTCGGTCTGGCCGGCAGAAGTGCGGTTTGCAATCCGCGCAGACCTGGCAGTCTTTGGTGACCGCCCTGACTTCCGCAATAGAGTCGGGTAGGTTGCGGGCCTTTATGAAGTGAAAGAACCGGGTGACCCCTGGGTGACAGAGACCATCGTGTAGGGCCCAGATTCGGCCCACTTGTTCGCTGGCACATGTACCTCGGGATAGGGCATCGGGGGGCTCGTTGAGCTTACCGGGGCGATACAAAATCTCGTAATTGTAGGTGGAGAGCTCGATCCTCCACCTCAAGATTTTATTGTTTTTGATCTTGCCCCGCTGTGTATTATTGAACATGAAGGCTACCGACCGTTGGTCAATGAGGAGAGTGAATCTCCTGCCGGCCAGGTAATGCCTCCAATGCCGCACAGCTTCAACGATGGCTTGGGCCCCCTTTTCGACAGAGGAGTGGCGAATTTCGGAGGCATGGAGGTGCAGGAAAAGAATGCCACGGGTCTGCCTGCCTGGTTGAGGGTGGCGGCCAGAGCGATGTCTGATGCATCGCTCTTGACTTGAAAGGGGAGGGTCTCGTTGACCACGTGCATCGCGGCCTTGGCGATGTCGGCCTTGATACGGTTGAAGGCCTGGTGGGCCTCAGCCATCAGGGGGAAAACTGTGGAGTGGATGAGAGTGCGGGCCTTGTCCGCATAGTTAGGGACCCACTGGGCGTAGTATTAAAAGAACCCCAGGCATCGTTTGAGGACCTTGGGGCAGTGGGGGAGGGGGAGTTCCATGAGGGGGCGCTTGCGATCGGGGTGGGGCCCTAGAACTCCATTTTGCACCACATAGCCAAGTATGGCTAAGCGGTTGGTGCTGAACACGCACTTGTTACACGTGAGGTTCAGGAGTTTTGCGGTGTGGAGAAATTTGAAAAGGTTAGGGTCGTGGTCCAGCTGGTCGTGGCCGCAGATGGTGACGTTATCGAAGTACGGGAGCGTGGCCCACAGCCCGTACTGGTCAACCATTCGGTCCATCACCCGTTGGAAGACCGAGATCCCATTAGTGACGCCGCAGGGAACCCTAAGCAAGTGGTAAAGGCGGCCGTCTGCTTCGAACGCAGTCCGCCTTTTGGATGGGGAGCTGGTGGTAGGTAGATTTCAGGTCCACTGCAGAGAAGACCTGGTACTGTGCAATCTGATTAGCCAGATCAGATATGCGTGGGAGGGGGTATGCGTCGAGCTGCGTGTACCGATTGATGGTCTGACTGTAGTCAATGACCGTCCTATGTTTCTCCCCAGTCTTTACAACTACCAGGGGCTATCCAGGGGCTGTTGCTGGCCTCGATGATACCTTCCCGCAGTAGCTGCTAGACCTCCGATCTGATGAAGGTCCTGTCCTGGGCACTGTACCGTCTGCTCCTGGTGGCGACGGGTTTGCAATCCGGGGTGAAGTTCGCAAACAGGGAAGGCGGATCGAACTTGAGGGTCGCGAGGCCACAGACAGTGAGGGGGGTATAGGGCTGCCAAATTTGAAAGTTAGACTTTGGAGATTACACAGGGATCAGTGCTTAGCAGCGTATCACAGGGATCAGTGCTTAGCAGCGTATCACAGGGATCAGTGCTTAGCAGCGTATCACAGAGATCAGTGCTTAGCAGCGTATCACAGGGATCAGTGCTTAGCAGCGTATCACAGGGATCAGTGCTTAGCAGCGTATCACAGAGATCAGTGCTTAGCAGCGTATCACAGGGATCAGTGCTTAGCAGCGTATCACAGAGATCAGTGTTTAGCAGCGTATCACAGATTTCAGTGTTTAGCAGCGTATCACAGGGATCAGTGCTTAGCAGCGTATCACAGAGATCAGTGTTTAGCAGCGTATCACAGAGATCAGTGTTTAGCAGCGTATCACAGGGATCAGTGCTTAGCAGCGTATCACAGAGATCAGTGATTAGCAGCGTATCACAGGGATCAGTGCTTAGCAGCGTATCACAGGGATCAGTGCTTAGCAGCGTATCACAGGGATCAGTGCTTAGCAGCCTATCACAGGGATCAGTGCATAGCAGCCTATCACAGGGATCAGTGCTTAGCAGCGTATCACAGGGATCAGTGCTGAGCAGCGTATCACAGAGTATCAGTGCTTAGCAGCGTATCACAGAGATCAGTGTTTAGCAGCGTATCACAGGGATCAGTGTTTAGCAGCGTATCACAGGGATCAGTGCTTAGCAGCGTATCACAGAGATCAGTGTTTAGCAGCGTATCACAGGGATCAGTGCTTAGCAGTGTATCACAGGGATCAGTGCTTAGCAGCGTATCACAGGGATCAGTGCTTAGCAGCGTATCACAGGGATCAGTGCTTAGCAGCGTATCACAGGGATCAGTGCTTAGCAGCGTATCACAGAGATCAGTGCTTAGCAGCGTATCACAGGGATCAGTGCTTAGCAGCGTATCACAGGGATCAGTGCTTAGCAGCGTATCACAGGGATCAGTGCTTAGCAGCGTATCACAGAGATCAGTGTTTAGCAGCGTATCACAGGGATCAGTGCTTAGCAGCGTATCACAGGGATCAGTGCTTAGCAGCCTATCACAGGGATCAGTGCTTAGCAGCGTATCACAGGGATCAGTGCTTAGCAGCGTATCACAGGGATCAGTGCTTAGTAGCGTATCACAGAGATCAGTGTTTAGCAGCGTATCACAGGGATCAGTGCTTAGCAGCGTATCACAGAGATCAGTGCTTAGCAGCGTATCACAGGGATCAGTGCTTAGCAGCCTATCACAGGGATCAGTGCTTAGCAGCGTATCACAGGGATCAGTGCTTAGCAGCGTATCACAGAGATCAGTGTTTAGCAGCGTATCACAGGGATCAGTGCTTAGCAGCGTATCACAGGGATCAGTGCTTAGCAGCATATCACAGGGATCAGTGCTTAGCAGCCTATCACAGGGATCAGAGCTTAGCAGCGTATCACAGGGATCAGTGCTTAGCAGCGTATCACAGGGATCAGTGCTTAGCAGCCTATCACAGTGTTCAGTGCTTATCAGCGTATCACAGGGATCAGTGCTTAGCAGCGTATCACAGGGATCAGTGCTTAGCAGCCTATCACAGGGATCAGAGCTTAGCAGCGTATCACAGGGATCAGTGCTTAGCAGCGTATCACAGGGATCAGTGCGTAGCAGCGTATCACAGGGATCAGTGCTTAGCAGCGTATCACAGGGATCAGTGCTTAGCAGCCTATCACAGGGATCAGTGCTTAGCAGCCTATCACAGGGATCAGTGCTTAGCAGCGTATCACAGGGATCAGTGCTTAGCAGCGTATCACAGGGATCAGGGCTTAGCAGCCTATCACAGGGATCAGTGCTTAGCAGCGTATCACAGAGATCAGTATTTAGCAGCGTAGCACAGGGATCAGTGCTTAGCAGCCTATCACAGGGATCAGTGCTTAGCAGCGTATCACAGAGATCAGTGCTTAGCAGCGTATCACAGGGTTCAGTGCTTAGCAGCGTATCACAGGGATCAGGGCTTAGCAGCCTATCACAGGGATCAGTGCTTAGCAGCGTATCACAGGGATCAGTGCTTAGCAGCGTATCACAGGGATCAGTGCTTAGCAGCGTATCACAGAGATCAGTGATTAGCAGCGTATCACAGGGATCAGTGCTTAGCAGCGTATCACAGGGATCAGTGCTTAGCAGCGTATCACAGGGATCAGTGCTTAGCAGCGTATCACAGGGATCAGTGCTGAGCAGCGTATCACAGAGATCAGTGTTTAGCAGCGTATCACAGGGATCAGTGCTTAGCAGTGTATCACAGGGATCAGTGCTTAGCAGCGTATCACAGAGATCAGTGTTTAGCAGCGTATCACAGGGATCAGTGCTTAGCAGCGTATCACAGAGATCAGTGTTTAGCAGCGTATCACAGGGATCAGTGCTTAGCAGCGTATCACAGGGATCAGTGCTTAGCAGCGTATCACAGGGATCAGTGCTTAGCAGCGTATCACAGGGATCAGTGCTTAGCAGCGTATCACAGAGATCAGTGCTTAGCAGCGTATCACAGAGATCAGTGCTTAGCAGCGTATCACAGGGATCAGTGCTTAGCAGCGTATCACAGGGATCAGTGCTTAGCAGCGTATCACAGGGATCAGTGCTTAGCAGCGTATCACAGGGATCAGTGCTTAGCAGCGTATCACAGAGATCAGTGCTTAGCAGCGTATCACAGGGATCAGTGCTTAGCAGCCTATCACAGGGATCAGTGCTTAGCAGCCTATCACAGGGATCAGAGCTTAGCAGCGTATCACAGGGATCAGTGCTTAGCAGCGTATCACAGAGATCAGTGCTTAGCAGCGTATCACAGAGATCAGTGCTTAGCAGCGTATCACAGGGATCAGTGCTTAGCAGCGTATCACAGAGATCAGTGCTTAGCAGCGTATCACAGAGATCAGTGCTTAGCAGCGTATCACAGGGATCAGTGCTTAGCAGCCTATCACAGGGATCAGAGCTTAGCAGCGTATCACAGGGATCAGTGCTTAGCAGCGTATCACAGAGATCAGTGTTTAGCAGCGTATCACAGGGATCAGTGCGTAGCAGCGTATCACAGAGATCAGTGCTTAGCAGCGTATCACAGGGATCAGTGCGTAGCAGCGTATCACAGGGATCAGTGCTTAGCAGCGTATCACAGAGATCAGTGCTTAGCAGCGTATCACAGGGATCAGTGCTTAGCAGCGTATCACAGGGATCAGTGCTTAGCAGCGTATCACAGGGATCAGTGCTTAGCAGCGTATCACAGAGATCAGTGCTTAGCAGCGCATCGCAGGGATCAGTGCTTAGCAGCGTATCACAGGGATCAGGGCTTAGCAGCCTATCACAGGGATCAGGGCTTAGCAGCCTATCACAGGGATCAGTGCTTAGCAGCGCATCGCAGGGATCAGTGCTTAGCAGCGTATCACAGGGATCAGTGCTTAGCAGCGTATCACAGGGATCAGGGCTTAGCAGCCTATCACAGGGATCAGTGCTTAGCAGCGTATCACAGGGATCAGTGCTTAGCAGCGTATCACAGGGATCAGTGCTTAGCAGCGTATCACAGGGATCAGTGCTTAGCAGCCTATCGCAGGGATCAGTGCATAGCAGCGTATCACAGGGATCAGTGCTTAGCAGCGTATCACAGGGATCAGTGCTTAGCAGCGTATCACAGAGATCAGTGCTTAGCAGCGTATCACAGGGATCAGTGCTTAGCAGCCTATCACAGGGATCAGTGCTTAGCAGCGTATCACAGAGATCAGTGTTTAGCAGCGTATCACAGGGATCAGTGCTTAGCAGCCTATCACAGGGATCAGTGCTTAGCAGCGTATCACAGGGATCAGGGCTTAGCAGCCTATCACAGGGATCAGTGCTTAGCAGCGTATCACAGGGATCAGTGCTTAGCAGCGTATCACAGGGATCAGTGCTTAGCAGCGTATCACAGGGATCAGTGCTTAGCAGCGTACCACAGGGATCAGTGCTTAGCAGCGTATCACAGGGATCAGTGCTTAGCATCGTATCACAGGGATCAGTGCTTAGCAGCGTATCACAAGGATCAGTGCTTAGCAGCCTATCACAGGGATCAGTGCTTAGCAGCGTATCACAGAGATCAGTGCTTAGCAGCGTATCACAGGGATCAGTGCTTAGCAGCGTATCACAGGGATCAGTGCTTAGCAGCGTATCACAAGGATCAGTGCCTAGCAGCCTATCACAGGGTTCAGTGCTTAGCAGCGTATCACAGAGATCAGTGCTTAGCAGCGTATCACAGGGATCAGTGCTTAGCAGCGTATCACAGAGATCAGTACTTAGCAGCCTATCACAGGGATCAGTGCTTAGCAGCGTATCACAGGGATCAGTGCTTAGCAGCGTATCACAGGGATCAGTGCTTAGCAGCGTATCACAGAGATCAGTGCTTAGCAGCGTATCACAGGGATCAGTGCTTAGCAGCGTATCACAGGGATCAGTGCTTATTAGCCTATCACGGGGATCAGTGCGTAGCAGCGTATCACAGAGATCAGTGCTTAGCAGCGTATCACAGGGATCAGTGCTTAGCAGCGTATCACAGGGATCAGTGCTTAGCAGCGTATCACAGGGATCAGTGCTTAGCAGCGTATCACAGAGATCAGTGCTTAGCAGCCTATCACATAGATCAGTGCATAGCAGCGTATCACAGGGATCAGTGCTTAGCAGCGTATCACAAGGATCAGTGCTTAGCAGCGTATCACAGGGATCAGTGCTTAGCAGCCTATCACAGGGATCAGTGCTTAGCAGCGTATCACAGGGATCAGAGCTTAGCAGCATATCACAGGGATCAGTGCGTAGCAGCGTATCACAGGGATCAGTGCTTAGCAGCGTATCACAGGGATCAGTGCTTAGCAGCGTATCACAGGGATCAGTGCGTAGCAGCGTATCACAGAGATCAGTGCTTAGCAGCGTATCACAGAGATCAGTGCTTAGCAGCCTATCACAGAGATCAGTGCTTAGCAGCGTATCACAGGGATCAGTGCGTAGCAGCGTATCACAGAGATCAGTGCTTAGCAGCGTATCACAGAGATCAGTGCTTAGCAGCGTATCACAGAGATCAGTGCTTAGCAGCGTATCACAGGGATCAGTGCTTAGCAGCCTATCACAGAGATCAGTGCTTAGCAGCGTATCGCAGGGATCAGTGCTTAGCAGCGTATCACAGGGATCAGTGCTTAGCAGCATATCACAGGGATCAGTGCTTAGCAGCGTATCACAGGGATCAGTGCTTAGCAGCCTATCGCAGGGTTCAGTGCTTAGCAGCGTATCACAGGGATCAGTGCTTAGCAGCATATCACAGGGATCAGTGCTGGGTCCCTTATTGTTTGTTTTATATATATAAATGATGTAGACGAGATGGTGAGGGGAATGACAAGTAAGTTTGCAGACAACACCAAGATAGGTAGGGTGGTTAACAGTGAAGAAGCGGGTCGGAGGTGACAGGAAGATATCGGTGGGTTGGTCAGATGGGAGAAGCAGTGGTGGATGGTATTTCAATCCGATAAGTGCGAGGTGATGCACTTTGAAAGAAGAAACAGAACAAAGGAGTATGTAATGAATGGTCGGAAGCTCAGAGGAACAGATGGATCTTTGGGTACTTGTTCACAGATCCCTGAAGGTGGCAGAACATTTGAATAGGGTAGTTAAGAAAGCTTATGGGACCTTTATCAGTCGTGGCACAGAATATAAAAGCAGGGATATTATGTTGGAGCTGCACAGAACGTTAGGCCACAACTAGAGTGCTGTGTGCAGTTCTGGTCACCTCACTATAGGAAGGAGATGATAGATGATTGCATGGTGGGGTTTCAGAGGCGATTCAACAGGATGTTGCCTGGAATGGAGCGTTAGAGCTTTAAGGATATATATTTGAGAATATTAAAGACTGAAATTGAGAGATTTTGGGACACTGAGGGAATTAAGGGTTATGGTGATAAGGTAGAGAAGAGGAATTAAAATCCTCCTCCTGCCCCTATTGATTCTGTTCTGAAATGCTAACATTGGAAAAAACTTTCATCAAGATTGATGAAAACCCAAATGGAAGGATGACTGATCTCTTCTCTCAACAGACGCCGTCTTTTCCCACTCCGGTTGAAGGGAGGAAGGTTGAAGGCAAAACTCACCATGTGTCAAGAGAATGCACCAGAATTCCAGTGGCAGTGCAGGTCAACTCCACGACATCTGCAGCCTCATCCGAGATGTGGATTCTCAGGAGAGAACTCAAAGCTTTGGGAGTAAACATCACATCTCTTATAGCTCCTTAAGCATGAAACAATGGCAGTCCCTAGTATGCGTTCAATATGCTCACGATGCAAGTTATATATGAGGGTTTGTTAACAAACCACTCCTACGTTAAATTTTACACACTCGATCTTCAACGTGGTGACAATTTTCAGTTCAATCCTTGTCCTCATGGTTCACATTCATTTCAACCTCTTTCATTCAGCCGTCACTGTGTTCCTTCAGGTTTTGTTTTCTGTGGGCTGTGGGGAGCTGGTTGGTTCTAGCTCACAATGAAACTGATAAAAGCACCCAGAACAGCCAAACCATTTGAGACTTTGGATTGATACACACGCAAAACCACATGACTCACATGAAACTAGACCGCCCGTATATTTTGCTACGTTTCCCCTCTGCTGCTATCTTCAGGTCGGAAAAATGCTATAATTTTTTTTTTTTTTAATATTTTTTTGAGGCATTTATATTATAAATTTTAACAGAATAAGCAACCAAGCAAAACAAAACCCAGCCAACATGGCCGACATAAAAAACTCCCCAACCACAATTCCCCACCAAGCTGCCCACACCTTACCCAACTCCCCATGCCTCCTCCCCTTTTTCACCCCCACCCCTCCCCCACTGCTGACAGCTTAATCTTTCCCAGAGAAGTCGATAAACGGCTGCCACCTCCAGGCAAACCCTCGCATCGATCCGATCCCCTCAGGGCGAACTTGATCTTCTCAAGCCTGAGAAACGCAGCCATGTCATTAACCCACACCCTCGATTTGGGGGTTCTGAGTCCCTCCGTTCCAACAAGATGAAATGAAAAAATGAAATGAAAATCACTTATTGTCACAAGTAGGCTTCAAATGAAGTTACTGTGAAAAGCCCCTAGTCGCCACATTCCGGCGCCTGTTCGGGGAGGCTGTTACAGGAATTGAACCGTGCTGCTGGCCTGCCTTGGTCTGCTTTCAAAGCCAGCGATTTAGCCCTGTGCTAAACAGCCCCTTTATCCGTCTCCGGGTTACCAGGGAGGCAAAGGCCAAGACATCGACCCCTCTCGCCCCCTGGATTCCAGGTCTTACGACACTCCAAAAATCACCACCTCTGGACTAGGAACCACCCGTACTTTCAATACCGCGGACATGACGTCGGCAAATCCTTGCCGGAATCCCCTTAGCCTCGGACATGCCCAAAACATATGGACATGATTCGCAGGCCCTCCCGCACACTGCCCACACCTGTCCTCCACCCCTTCAAAGAACCTGCTCATTCGGGCCACGGTCATATGTGCCCTGTGCCCACCTTGAATTGTATCAGGCTGAGCCTGGCACACGACGAGGATGCATTGACTTGCCTCAGGACGTCCTCCCATAACCCAGCCTCCCAACTCCCCACCCATCTCTTCCTCCCACTTCCGCTTCACCTCCCCTGTCAGGGCTCCCTCCCAATCCTTAAGCTCTTTATAGATTTCTGATACCTACTCCTCCCCCACTCCCGCTTTTGACACTACCTTATCCCCTTCTTGCCTCCCTCACCTGCAAGTAGCAAAACACATTCCCACCGGGCAGCTCAAACTCCTCCTCCAACTCTTCCAAACACGGAAAGGCCCCATCTATAAACAGATTCTCCAAACCGCTCGATCCCTGCCCGCTGCCACCTCCAAAACACCCCTTCCACCCCCCACCCGCCCCTTCCAAGGAGCAAACCGGCGGTTGCCACATATCAGTGCCCACACCGACGCCCTCTCCAGCCCTATGTGTTGCCGCACACCCTCAGAGCCGCCGCCACTACCAGGCTTGTGGAGTACCTGGCTGGTGAGAACGGCAAAGACGCCGTTAGCAGTGCCCCTAAACTGAAGCTGCCTCCATCTGCTCCCACAGCGACCCCTCCCCCACTACCCATGTCCTGACCATCGCTATATTCGCCGCCAAATAGTAATTTATAAAGTTCGGGAGAGTCAGCCCTTGCCTCGACCGAGCTCCAGCAGCACCTTCTTCACCCGTGGAGTTTTACCCGCCCTCTTCTTACAACCCTGCAATCACCACATTCACATTCCTGAAAAGCACCCTGGGAATGAAGATTGGGAGGATCTGAAAAACAAACAACAACCTCGGGAGGCCCGTCATCTTCATCGTCTGAACCCTCCCCATCAATGACAGCGGGAGCGCATCCCACCTTCTAAAGTCTCCCATCTGCTCCACCTACCGCGCCAGATTAACTTATGCCGCTGCTCCCACCCCCACACCACCTGAATGCCTAAGTACTGAAAGCTTCCCCCCACCCACCTTGATCGACATCTGCCCCAATCTCTTCTCCTGCCCCCTCGCCTGGATCGGAAAGACCTCACTTTTACCCATGTTCAATTTGTACCCTGAAAACCGGGTGAACCCACCAGCTGCTCCGTCGACCAATGAGAGGTAGGGCCGATCCCTGACCCTCCGCCATCTTCTGTGTCACAGGCACCACTACAACTTTCACCAACTGTTCCCTTTTTTTCGGCCACTTCTGATCCACAAATCTCACCACCGGTGGGGCACTCTCCCCTACCACCCCTCCTGCACCTTTTTAAATCAGCCAATCCACCCGTTAGCTGGAGAAAAGGTCCAAAAGTTCCACCACGAGCGGGAGCCACCAAATGTGCGACCACTCACCATGGCCGCCACCGGAGTCAAACAATGCTATAATTTTAAAGATACTCCTTTAATGAATGATTATTTCAAGGACTAATTTATTTTTAAAATGGTGCAAAATCACTAATGTGATTAGGATGGAGGATAACGCTGCCACAGCACCAGTTCTTCCCCCTGATTACTTCCCAGGAGGAAGCAAATGAGAGAAGAGTAATGGATAGCCAGATATATAAGGACATGGGGGCAAAGTAACCATAACAGATATTTACAAGCTCTTTGGGATTCTCACTGAACAGGGAGGCTGCTGACAGTATAGTGCTCCAGAACCCCGGCCCTTGCTAAAAGTTGTAATGTGAATAATGAGATCAAGTATGCTTCACTAAATGTTGAGCTACCACGGGTAATTTCGAGTTAGGTGGGGTGAAATTGATCAATGCAGATATCATGAAACAAGGCTCTTCGCGATTTAGCAGCCATTTTATGCCAGGTGTGATTTTGATATATCACAGATGGGGCCATTCGACTCAACATTCCAGTGAAAGCGATACAAATATTCCCATTTCCCCCTACCCCAACCTGTCCTTTCCCTATCGTCCTTCAATATTTCCCCCAATACCTCTCAACATTTTAAACTGCTTTGACTGCTCTTTTCGGCAGTGCATTTCACCTCTTTTTTTTCCATGTTGCTTGACCTAAAAATCAGGCCTTGTAACGAAAAGGCGATCGATTCACCATGAACAGGTCTGGTAGTATCGGTAAGCAGAAATTCTGTCCCCAAAATAACTCACCAGCAGATTAAGGTTACAGCCTATTCCACTTTAGAGCCTTCAGTTGTTACTCATTTTATTTTTACTTGGAGTATTATTATTTCCCTGTGTTCCCTTCACTCTAGGCTACACAGATATTGATCGGCATTATCCAGCTTGTCTTTGGAGTCCCTCTGTCCGTATCGCTCATCTATTCAGTCGCGGGAAAATCTGGCGTCTCATTTTGGACTGGAATTTGGGTCAGTTTCTCCCTTATATCTTGGTCAAATTGTCACAGTCATGTATGATGAGGACACCATTAGCTATTACTACTGCACTGCACAGAAATAATTCCTGCCCTTGCATCATGGAGCAAAACTGGAGTCAGTTTGCATCAGGGAGAAAGCCCTCCGCTGGTTGGAGTCATACCTGGTACAAAGAAGGGCCCTCGAATGGCCTCCTCCTGTTTCTATTTTCTATGTATGTTTCTATGTGAGATGGGTGTGGTGGTTGGAGGTCAATCATCTCAGTCCCTGCACATCACTGCAGGAGTTCCTCAGGGTCGTGTCCTCGCCCCAACCATCTTCAGCTGCTTCATTAATGACCTTCCTTCCATCATAAGGTCAGAAGTGGGGATGATCACGGATGACTGCACAATGTTCAGGACCATTCATGACTCCTCAGATACAGAAGCAGCCCATGCCCAAATGCAACATGACCTGGACAACTTTCAGGCTTGGCTGACAAGTGGAAAATAATGCTTGTGCCACATAAGTGCCAGGCAATGACCATCTCCAACGAGAGAGAATCAAACAATCGTTCCTTGACATTCAAGACATTACCTTCAGCCACGATCAACATCCTGGGGGTTACCATTGGCCAGAAACAACTGGGAATGTGGGAGAAGAATTCTCTCAGTGACCACTGGGCAGATGGGGTGTTAGTCAAGTCAGGCTGACCACCAAGCCCGAATTGCAGCTATGCACACTCCTGTCCAAATCTGGGGGCTTGACTAGATGCTTTTTAATATCGTGCAAAATAGTGTAGGAACGAATTTTGTGCTGAAATCTGACAGACGTTTCACTGTGTTGGATTTGAAAATGAAATGAAAATTGCTTATTGTCACAAGTAGGCTTCAAATGAAGTTACTGTGAAAAGCCCCTAGTCGCCACATTCCGGCGCCTGTTCGGGGAGGCTGGTACGGGATTTGTAATGTATTCGCTCATGTTTTCATCTGGAACCACACTAAAAGGTGGCAGAGCAGAGAAAGAATGTGTCCCTGGTTTTTTATTTCTTGCTTTGTGAGGGATGGGCATCACTGTCAAGGCTCGCATTGTCACACATACCTAATTGCCTTGAACAGAGTGGCTTAGAATCACTACAGTGGGGTAGGAGGCCATTCGGCCCATCGAATCTGTACCGACCCCGACCCCCCCCCCCCCCTCAAAGAACACCCTACCCAGGCCCATAACCCACCCTATCTCAGGAACCCAATAACCCCATCTTTCAAACACAAAGGGGTAATTTAACACGGCCAATCCACCTAACCTGCACATCTTTGGACTATGGGAGGAATCCGGAGCACCCGGAGGAAACCCGTGCAGACAGGGGGAGAATGTACAAACTCCACGCAGGCAAGGCAGGAATTGAACCTGTGTCCCTGGTGCTGCGAGGCAGCGGTGCTAACCACTGTGCCACTGTGCTTGGTAGGTCATTTCAGGTGACAGTTGAGAGGCAACCACATTGTTCTGACATGTAGGTCAGACGGGTAAGAATGGCAGATTTTCTTCCCGAAAGGACATTAGTGAACCATATGGGTTTTTTACAACTATCAATGGTAGTGTTTTAGTTACTTTACTGAGGCAAGCCTTCAATTCTAGATTTTACTGATTGAATTTAAATTCCACCATTTGATATTCACCGTGTCACCAGGGCATTAGTATGGGCCTGTGAATTATTAGTCCAGTGACATTACCACTACGACAGCATCTTCCCAATGACTTGCATGTCACATTAACCCCCCCCACATACGTCTGGGTAACTTTGAGTAAAAAGTTGTGCTGATGAAGCTAGTTCAAACCCAGCTCTAACATTTTGCCTTCTGTTTAATATCTTTTCCAGTATATTATTTCAGGATCCTTCACGATTGAGCTGAAGAGGAAGCCAACTCGGTGCATTGTAAGTAACACGATGTGTCGAAAGTCAGGAGCGAGCTGTTCTGAACTGGAATGTGCTGCTTAAAAGAGCAATAAAGATAGATTCAGCAGGAACTATTAAAAGGACAACTTTACTTGAAAAGCAAACATTTAGAGGACTGTGAACAAAAGCACAAGGTGCAGACTCGATGGGCCGAATGGCCTCCTGCAGCACTGTAAATTCTATGATTCTATGAAGTAACTCTACGAAAGAACTATATCAGGGACACTTCAAAGGTGTTTCCCCAAATTTGCCCATGAACAATGTGTAAGTTACTTGGAGTGAGAAATTCCATTTGAAATAACCGTGCAGCAATTACTTAAAAAAGAAAAGGTTTGTTTACTTCACTGTAGTCTTCTGGAAGTTACTGAAGTTACAGAATAAAGTTGCTAACACATGCAGAGATTAGTTCAAAATGAAGAGAAAATGATACATATCAAAAATAAATCAAGATTAGCCCATATTTAGCACAGGCCTGTTATACCTTGAAGTCAAGGTGTTGCATTGTATGGAGTGAAGATCTTGAGGTTCATAGATCATAGAATTTACAGTGCAGACGGAGGCCATTTGGCCCATCAAGTCTACACCGGCCCCCAAAAGAGCAGCCTGCCTAAGCCCACACTTCCACCCGATCCCCTTAACCCAGCAACCCCACCTAACTTTTTGGGTACTACAAGGCAATTTAGCGTGACCACTCCACCTAACCCACGCACCTTTGGACTGGGAGGAAACCCGAGCGCCCGGAGGAAACCCACGCAGATAAGACCATAAGACATAGGAGCGGAAGTAAGGCCATTCGGCCCATCGAGTCCACTGCACCATTCAATCATGACTGATTTCAACTCCATTTACCCGCTCTCTCTCCATAGCCCTTAATTCCTCGAGAAATCAGGAATTTATCAACTTCTGTCTTAAAGACACTCAATGTCCCGGCCTCCACCGCCCTCTGTGGCAATGAATTCCACAGACCCACCACTCTCTGGCTGAAGAAATTTCTCCTCATCTCTGTTCTAAAGTGACTCCCTTTTATTCTAAGGCTGTGCCCCCGGGATCTAGTCTCCCCTGCTAATGGAAACAACTTCCCTACGTCCACCCTATCTAAGCCATTCATTATCTTGTAAGTTTCTATGAGATCTCCCCTCAACCTCCTAAACGCCAATGAATATAATCCCAGGATCCTCAGACGTTCATCGTATGTTAGGCCTACCATTCCTGGGATCATCCGTGTGAATCTCCGCTGGACCCGCTCCAGTGCCAGTATGTCCTTCCTGAGGTGTGGGGCCCAAAATTGCTCACCGTATTCTAAATGGGGCCTAACTAATGCTTTATAAAGCTTCAGAAGTACATCCCTGCTTTTATATTCCAAGCCTCTTGAGATGAATGACAACATTGCATTTGCTTAATTACGGACTCAACCTGCAAGTTTACCTTTAGAGAATTCCGGGACTAGGACTCCCAAGTCCCTTGCACTTCAGCATTATGAATTTTGTCACTGTTTAGAAAATAGTCCATGCCTCTATTCTTTTTTCCAAAGTGCAAGACCTCGCACTTGCCCCCGTTGAATTTCATCAGCCATTTCTTGGACCACTCTCCTAAACTGTCTAAATCTTTCTGAAGACTCCCCACCTCCTCCATACTACCTGCCCCTCCACCTATCTTTGTATCATCGGCAAACTTAGCCAGAATGCCCCCATTCCCGTTAGCTAGATCGTTTATATATAAAGAGAACAGCTGTGGCCCCAACACTGAACCTTGCGGGACACCACTCGTCACCGGTCTCCATTCCGAAAAAGAACCTTTTATCCCAACTCTCTGCCTTCTGCCTGAGAGCCAATCGTCAATCCATGTTGGTACCTTGCCTCGAATACCATGGGCCCTTATTTTACTCAGCAGTCTCCCATGAGGCACCTTATCAAAGGCCTTTTGGAAGTCAAGATAGATAACATCCATTGGCTCTCCTTGGTCGAACCTATTTGTTATCTCTTCAAAGAACTCGAACAGGTTTGTCAGGGAGGGAACTCCGCACAGACAGTGACCCAAGCCGGGAATCAAACCCAGGTCGCTGGCGCTGTGAAGCAATAATGCTAACCACTGTGTCACCATGCCGCCCTGAACATCTTTCTGCAGCTGTGATGGCTTCAACTGTTGAATTGCCAGATGTTCAACGTGAGGATAGTAGGTGGAATCGGGGTTTTCATGTGGGAGGGAAGGTCCTGTTCTGCAGGCGTGGTACTTTTAGCTGCCAGGCTACCTTACACCAGTCCAGTAGCCGTAGCCGTCTTCAGATGCCTTTGACCAGGATATCTCAGATGGCGGCCTTTCCATGTCCACCGACTCTGCCTGCCCCGCAGCCATTTCACACTCGAATGAATATCAGTTGGCTGGAAGATGGTCAAATCGGGTTGAGTGATGTCCAGGGATCATGTAAGGGTCCTAAGTGAGAAGTGGAAATCTGATCGCGGCACCCCAGCCCTACCTGCCTACCCAAGGTCTAAGCTTGATCATTTTCAAGCTGCCTCAACATCCAGGAAAACCCTCCTGCCAGCCTAAAAGTTGAGGCCGGGGTGGGAAATGGCCACTGAAGGGCAGCTGCCCTGTCCAAAGCCTTGCTTGCCTCAATGTAAAATGGCTGCAAAGTCAGGGTGGGTGGGAACCCAGAGGGAATTCTATTCCTCCTATCCCACATTTGCCTCCCCCACCCTGCTTAAAAACATACTGGTGGGGGAGCCATTCAGGCCTTCGGCCCTCCCCTGGGTTGAAGCCTTTTTCTGTGGCTCTGCCATTTTCAGTGCTTTTGCGAGAAAGATAAGGCTGCTGTTAATCTGTGATTTGCACAAAATGCCAGGTTACCTTTCCAAATTGAGTAAGTTGTAATTCCATGACAGTTATCCGATGTCTCCTAGTGTTCATAAGGGTTACCGTGGTTTAGCAGTTAGTGTCTGTGTTTAATCTTTTGGAACAGTCATTGAATTTTAAATGTATATGTCTGAGATGTCAAAGAGATTGTGACTGATCTGATGTGATAATCCTCAACTCCACTTTCCCACCTTATCCCCGTGACCCTCGACCCCCTCACTGATTAACAATCTGTCTCGCTCTCAGCCTTGCACATACTTAACGGCCCAGCCTCTACAACTCTCTGCGGTGAAGAGTTCCACACTCACTCCCCTCTGAGAGAAGAAATTCCTCCTCATCTCTGTGTGAAATGGGCGACCCCCTCACTCTGAGATACTGTCCTCTGGTCCTAGACTCTACCACACAGAGAAACATCCTCTCAGAATCTCCCCTCACTCTGAGATTCTGTCCTCTGGTCCCAGACTCTCCCACACGGGGAAACATCCTCTCAGAATCTCCCCTCACTCTGAGATTCTGCCCTCTGGGCCCAGACTCTCCAACACGGGGAAACATCCTCTCAGAATCTCCCCTCACTCTGAGATTCTGTCCTCTGGTCCCAGACTCTCCCACACGGGGAAACATCCTCTCAGAATCTCCCCTCACTCTGAGATTCTGCCCTCTGGGCCCAGACTCTCCAACACGGGGAAACATCCTCTCAGAATCTCCCCTCACTCTGAGATTCTGTCCTCTGGGCCCAGACTCTCCCACACGGGGAAACAACCTCTCAGAATCTCCCCTCACTCTGAGATTCTGTCCTCTGCTCCCAGACTCTCCCACACGGGGAAACATCCTCTCAGAATCTCCACTCACTCTGAGATTCTGTCCTCTGCTCCCAGACTCTCCCACACGGGGAAACATCCTCTCAGAATCTCCCCTCACTCTGAGATTCTGTCCTCTGTTCACAGACTCTCCCACACGGGGAAACATCCTCTCAGAATCTACCCTCACTCTGAGATTCTGCCCTCTGCTCCCAGACTCTCCCACACGGGGAAACATCCTCTCAGAATCTCCCCTCACTCTGAGATTCTGCCCTCTGCTCCCCGGCTCTCCCACACGGGGAAACATCCTCTCAGAATCTCCCCTCACTCTGAGATTCTGCCCTCTGGGCCCAGACTCTCCCACACGGGGAAACAACCTCTCAGAATCTCCCCTCACTCTGAGATTCTGTCCTCTGCTCCCAGACTCTCCCACACGGGGAAACATCCTCTCAGAATCTCCCCTCACTCTGAGATTCTGCCCTCTGGGCCCAGACTCTCCCACACGGGGAAACAACCTCTCAGAATCTCCCCTCACTCTGAGATTCTGTCCTCTGCTCCCAGACTCTCCCACACGGGGAAACATCCTCTCAGAATCTCCACTCACTCTGAGATTCTGTCCTCTGCTCCCAGACTCTCCCACACGGGGAAACATCCTCTCAGAATCTCCCCTCACTCTGAGATTTTGTCCTCTGCTCCCAGACTCTCCCACACGGGGAAACATCCTCTCAGAATCTCCCCTCACTCTGAGATTCTGCCCTCTGCTCCCAGACTCTCCCACATGGGGAAACATCCTCAGAATCTCCCCTCACTCTGAGATTCTGTCCTCTGCTCCCAGACTCTCCAGCACGGGGAAACATCCTCTCACAATCTCCCCTCACTCTGAGATTTTGTCCTCTGCTCCCAGACTCTCCCACACGGGGAAACATCCTCTCAGAATCTCCCCTCACTCTGAGATTCTGCCCTCTGCTCCCAGACTCTCCCACACGGGGAAACATCCTCAGAATCTCCCCTCACTCTGAGATTCTGTCCTCTGCTCACAGACTCTCCCACACGGGGAAACATCCTCTCAGAATCTCCCCTCACTCTGAGATTCTGTCCTCTGGTCCCAGACTCTCCCACACGGGGAAACATCCTCTCAGAATCTCCCCTCACTCTGAGATTCTGTCCTCTGCTCCCAGACTCTCCCACACGGGCAAACATCCTCTCAGAATCTCCCCTCACTCTGAGATTCTGCCCTCTGCTCCCCGGCTCTCCCACACGGGGAAACATCCTCTCAGAATCTCCACTCACTCTGAGATTCTGCCCTCTGGGCCCAGACTCTCCCACACGGGGAAAAAACCTCTCAGAATCTCTACTCACTCTGAGATTCTGTCCTCTGCTCCCAGACTCTCCTACACGGGGAAACATCCTCTCAGAATCTCCACTCACTCTGAGATTCTGTCCTCTGCTCCCAGACTCTCCCACACGGGGAAACATCCTCTCAGAATCTTCCCTCACTCTGAGATTTTGTCCTCTGCTCCCAGACTCTCCCACACGGGGAAACATCCTCTCAGAATCTCCCCTCACTCTGAGATTCTGCCCTCTGCTCCCCGACTCTCCCACACGGGGAAACATCCTCTCAGAATCTCCCCTCACTCTGAGATTCTGTCCTCTGCTCCCAGACTCTCCCACACGGGGAAACATCCTCTCAGAATCTCCCCTCACTCTGAGATTCTGTCCTCTGGTCCCAGACTCTCCCACACGGGGAAACATCCTCTCAGAATCTCCCCTCACTCTGAGATTCTGTCCTCTGGGCCCAGACTCTCCCACACGGGGAAACATCCTCTCAGAATCTCCCCTCACTCTGAGATTCTGCCCTCTGCTCCCAGACTCTCCCACACAGGGAAACATCCTCTCAGAATCTCCCCTCACTCTGAGATTCTGCCCTCTGCTCCCCGGCTCTCCCACACGGGGAAACATCCTCTCAGAATCTCCCCTCACTCTGAGATTCTGCCCTCTGGGCCCAGACTCTCCCACACGGGGAAACAACCTCTCAGAATCTCCCCTCACTCTGAGATTCTGTGCTCTGCTCCCAGACTCTCCCACACGGGGAAACATCCTCTCAGAATCTCCCCTCACTCTGAGATTCTGCCCTCTGATCCCAGACTCTCCCACACGGGGAAACATCCTCTCAGAATCTCCCCTCACTCTGAGATTCTGCCCTCTGATCCCAGACTCTCCCACACGGGGAAACATCCTCTCAGAATCTCCCCTCACTCTGAGATTCTGCCCTCTGATCCCAGACTCTCCCACACGGGGAAACATCCTCTCAGAATCTCCCCTCACTCTGAGATTTTGTCCTCTGCTCCCAGACTCTCCCACACGGGGAAACATCCTCTCAGAATCTCCCCTCACTCTGAGATTCTGCCCTCTGCTCCCCGACTCTCCCACACGGGGAAACATCCTCTCAGAATCTCCCCTCACTCTGAGATTCTGTCCTCTGCTCCCAGACTCTCCCACACGGGGAAACATCCTCTCAGAATCTCCCCTCACTCTGAGATTCTGTCCTCTGGGCCCAGACTCTCCCACACGGGGAAACATCCTCTCAGAATCTCCCCTCACTCTGAGATTCTGCCCTCTGGGCCCAGACTCTCCCACACGGGGAAACATCCTCTCAGAATCTCCCCTCACTCTGAGATTCTGCCCTCTGCTCACAGACTCTCCCACACGGGGAAACATCCTCTCAGAATCTCCCCTCACTCTGAGATTCTGCCCTCTGCTCACAGACTCTCCCACACGGGGAAACATCCTCTCAGAATCTCCCCTCACTCTGAGATTCTGCCCTCTGGGCCCAGACTCTCCCACATGGGGAAACATCCTCTCAGAATCTCCCCTCACTCTGAGATTCTGTCCTCTGCTCCCAGACTCTCCCACACGGGGAAACATCCTCTGAGAATCTCCCCTCACTCTGAGATTCTGTCCTCTGCTCCCAGACTCTCCCACACGGAGAAACATCCTCTCAGAATCTCCCCTCACTCTGAGATTCTGTCCTCTGCTCCCAGACTCTCCCACACGGGGAAACATCCTCTCAGAATCTCCCCTCACTCTGAGATTCTGTCCTCTGGGCCCAGACTCTCCCACACGGAGAAACATCCTCTCAGAATCTTCCCTCACTCTGAGATTGTGGTAGTATGTATTGGGGGTCATGTGGGACTGGAAGCCCTAATGTCATTGGCTGACAGATCCCGGGTCCTGGTTGGCCGTTGACCTCTAGCTCCGCCCTGAAGGCGGAGTATAAGAAGCCGGAGTCTTCCCCCGCAGGCCAGTTCACTATCGAGCTGCGGGGGAACAGACACGCTTAATAAATTGTAGCGCACAAAGACTCCGTGAGACGAATAGAGTGAAGTCGATGAGGCTTTACCATCCATCCATCCAACCATTCGGCCCATCTCCTGTTGGAAGACCGAGACCCCGTTTGTGACGCCAAAAGGGACCCGTAGGAAATGGTATAATCACCCGTCTGCCTCGAAGGCTGTGTACCTTTGTGCGCTACAGAGATTCTGTCCTCTGCTCCCCGACTCTCCCACACGGGGAAACATCCTCTCAGAATCTTCCCTCACTCTGAGATGCTGTCCTCTGCTCCCAGACTCTCCCACACGGGGAAACATCCTCTCAGAATCACCCCTCACTCTGAGATTCTGCCCTCTGGGCCCAGACTCTCCCACACGGGGAAACATCTTCTCAGAATCTCCCCTGTCTCTGAGATTCTGTCCTCTGGGCCCAGACTCTCCCACACGGGGAAACATCCTCTCAGCATCTCCCCTCACTCTGAGATTCTCCCCTCTGCTCCCAGACTCTCCCACACGGAGAAACATCCTCTCAGAATCTCCCCTCACTCTGAGATTCTGCCCTCTGCTCCCAGACTCTCCCACACGGGGAAACATCCTCTCAGCATCTCCCCTCACTCTGAGATACTGCCCTCTGCTCCCAGACTCTCCCACACGGGGAAACATCCTCTCAGAATCTCCCCTCACTCTGAGATTCTCCCCTCTGCTCCCAGACTCTCCCACACGGAGAAACATCCTCTCAGAATCTCCCCTCACTCTGAGATTCTGTCCTCTGGGCCCAGACTCTCCCACACGGAGAAACATCCTCTCAGAATCACCCCCTCACTCTGAGATTCTGTCCTCTGGGCCCAGACTCTCCCACACGGAGAAACATCCTCTCAGAATCTCCCCTCACTCTGAGATTCTGTCCTCTGGACCCAGACTCTCCCACACGGGGAAACATCCTCTCAGAATCTCCTCTCACTCTGAGATTCTGTCCTCTGCTCCCAGACTCTCCCACACGGGGAAACATCCTCTCAGAATCTCCCCTCACTCTGAGATTCTGCCCTCTGCTCCCAGACTCTCCCACACGGGGAAACATCCTCTCAGAATCTCCCATCACTCTGAGATTCTGTCCTCTGGTCCCAGACTCTCCCACACGGGGAAACATCCTCTCAGAATCTCCCCTCACTCTGAGATTCTGCCCTCTGCTCACAGACTCTCCCACATGGGGAAACATCCTCTCAGAATCTCCCCTCACTCTGAGATTCTGTTCTCTGCTCCTAGACTCTCCCACACGGGGAAACATCCTCTCAGAATCTCCCCTCACTCTGAGATTCTGTCCTCTGGGCCCAGACTCTCCCACACGGGGAAACATCCTCTCAGAATCTCCCCTCACTCTGAGATTCTGTCCTCTGCTCCCAGACTCTCCCACACGGGGAAACATCCTCTCAGAATCTCCCCTCACTCTGAGATTCTGTCCTCTGCTCCCAGACTCTCCCACACGGGGAAACATCCTCTCAGAATCTCCCCTCACTCTGAGATTCTGTCCTCTGGTCCCAGACTCTCCCACACGGGGAAACATCCTCTCAGAATCTCCCCTCACTCTGAGATTCTGTCCTCTGGGCCCAGACTCTCCCACACGGGGAAACATCCTCTCAGAATCTCCCCTCACTCTGAGATTCTGCCCTCTGCTCCCAGACTCTCCCACACAGGGAAACATCCTCTCAGAATCTCCCCTCACTCTGAGATTCTGCCCTCTGCTCCCCGGCTCTCCCACACGGGGAAACATCCTCTCAGAATCTCCCCTCACTCTGAGATTCTGCCCTCTGGGCCCAGACTCTCCCACACGGGGAAACAACCTCTCAGAATCTCCCCTCACTCTGAGATTCTGTGCTCTGCTCCCAGACTCTCCCACACGGGGAAACATCCTCTCAGAATCTCCCCTCACTCTGAGATTCTGTCCTCTGCTCCCAGACTCTCCCACACGGGGAAACATCCTCTCAGAATCTCCCCTCACTCTGAGATTCTGTCCTCTGTTCACAGACTCTCCCACACGGGGAAACATCCTCTCAGAATCTACCCTCACTCTGAGATTCTGCCCTCTGCTCCCAGACTCTCCCACACGGGGAAACATCCTCTCAGAATCTCCCCTCACTCTGAGATTCTGCCCTCTGCTCCCCGGCTCTCCCACACGGGGAAACATCCTCTCAGAATCTCCCCTCACTCTGAGATTCTGCCCTCTGGGCCCAGACTCTCCCACACGGGGAAACAACCTCTCAGAATCTCCCCTCACTCTGAGATTCTGTCCTCTGCTCCCAGACTCTCCCACACGGGGAAACATCCTCTCAGAATCTCCCCTCACTCTGAGATTCTGCCCTCTGGGCCCAGACTCTCCCACACGGGGAAACAACCTCTCAGAATCTCCCCTCACTCTGAGATTCTGTCCTCTGCTCCCAGACTCTCCCACACGGGGAAACATCCTCTCAGAATCTCCACTCACTCTGAGATTCTGTCCTCTGCTCCCAGACTCTCCCACACGGGGAAACATCCTCTCAGAATCTCCCCTCACTCTGAGATTTTGTCCTCTGCTCCCAGACTCTCCCACACGGGGAAACATCCTCTCAGAATCTCCCCTCACTCTGAGATTCTGCCCTCTGCTCCCAGACTCTCCCACATGGGGAAACATCCTCAGAATCTCCCCTCACTCTGAGATTCTGTCCTCTGCTCCCAGACTCTCCAGCACGGGGAAACATCCTCTCACAATCTCCCCTCACTCTGAGATTTTGTCCTCTGCTCCCAGACTCTCCCACACGGGGAAACATCCTCTCAGAATCTCCCCTCACTCTGAGATTCTGCCCTCTGCTCCCAGACTCTCCCACACGGGGAAACATCCTCAGAATCTCCCCTCACTCTGAGATTCTGTCCTCTGCTCACAGACTCTCCCACACGGGGAAACATCCTCTCAGAATCTCCCCTCACTCTGAGATTCTGTCCTCTGGTCCCAGACTCTCCCACACGGGGAAACATCCTCTCAGAATCTCCCCTCACTCTGAGATTCTGTCCTCTGCTCCCAGACTCTCCCACACGGGCAAACATCCTCTCAGAATCTCCCCTCACTCTGAGATTCTGCCCTCTGCTCCCCGGCTCTCCCACACGGGGAAACATCCTCTCAGAATCTCCACTCACTCTGAGATTCTGCCCTCTGGGCCCAGACTCTCCCACACGGGGAAAAAACCTCTCAGAATCTCTACTCACTCTGAGATTCTGTCCTCTGCTCCCAGACTCTCCTACACGGGGAAACATCCTCTCAGAATCTCCACTCACTCTGAGATTCTGTCCTCTGCTCCCAGACTCTCCCACACGGGGAAACATCCTCTCAGAATCTTCCCTCACTCTGAGATTTTGTCCTCTGCTCCCAGACTCTCCCACACGGGGAAACATCCTCTCAGAATCTCCCCTCACTCTGAGATTCTGCCCTCTGCTCCCCGACTCTCCCACACGGGGAAACATCCTCTCAGAATCTCCCCTCACTCTGAGATTCTGTCCTCTGCTCCCAGACTCTCCCACACGGGGAAACATCCTCTCAGAATCTCCCCTCACTCTGAGATTCTGTCCTCTGGTCCCAGACTCTCCCACACGGGGAAACATCCTCTCAGAATCTCCCCTCACTCTGAGATTCTGTCCTCTGGGCCCAGACTCTCCCACACGGGGAAACATCCTCTCAGAATCTCCCCTCACTCTGAGATTCTGCCCTCTGCTCCCAGACTCTCCCACACAGGGAAACATCCTCTCAGAATCTCCCCTCACTCTGAGATTCTGCCCTCTGCTCCCCGGCTCTCCCACACGGGGAAACATCCTCTCAGAATCTCCCCTCACTCTGAGATTCTGCCCTCTGGGCCCAGACTCTCCCACACGGGGAAACAACCTCTCAGAATCTCCCCTCACTCTGAGATTCTGTGCTCTGCTCCCAGACTCTCCCACACGGGGAAACATCCTCTCAGAATCTCCCCTCACTCTGAGATTCTGCCCTCTGATCCCAGACTCTCCCACACGGGGAAACATCCTCTCAGAATCTCCCCTCACTCTGAGATTCTGCCCTCTGATCCCAGACTCTCCCACACGGGGAAACATCCTCTCAGAATCTCCCCTCACTCTGAGATTCTGCCCTCTGATCCCAGACTCTCCCACACGGGGAAACATCCTCTCAGAATCTCCCCTCACTCTGAGATTTTGTCCTCTGCTCCCAGACTCTCCCACACGGGGAAACATCCTCTCAGAATCTCCCCTCACTCTGAGATTCTGCCCTCTGCTCCCCGACTCTCCCACACGGGGAAACATCCTCTCAGAATCTCCCCTCACTCTGAGATTCTGTCCTCTGCTCCCAGACTCTCCCACACGGGGAAACATCCTCTCAGAATCTCCCCTCACTCTGAGATTCTGTCCTCTGGGCCCAGACTCTCCCACACGGGGAAACATCCTCTCAGAATCTCCCCTCACTCTGAGATTCTGCCCTCTGGGCCCAGACTCTCCCACACGGGGAAACATCCTCTCAGAATCTCCCCTCACTCTGAGATTCTGCCCTCTGCTCACAGACTCTCCCACACGGGGAAACATCCTCTCAGAATCTCCCCTCACTCTGAGATTCTGCCCTCTGCTCACAGACTCTCCCACACGGGGAAACATCCTCTCAGAATCTCCCCTCACTCTGAGATTCTGCCCTCTGGGCCCAGACTCTCCCACATGGGGAAACATCCTCTCAGAATCTCCCCTCACTCTGAGATTCTGTCCTCTGCTCCCAGACTCTCCCACACGGGGAAACATCCTCTGAGAATCTCCCCTCACTCTGAGATTCTGTCCTCTGCTCCCAGACTCTCCCACACGGAGAAACATCCTCTCAGAATCTCCCCTCACTCTGAGATTCTGTCCTCTGCTCCCAGACTCTCCCACACGGGGAAACATCCTCTCAGAATCTCCCCTCACTCTGAGATTCTGTCCTCTGGGCCCAGACTCTCCCACACGGAGAAACATCCTCTCAGAATCTTCCCTCACTCTGAGATTGTGGTAGTATGTATTGGGGGTCATGTGGGACTGGAAGCCCTAATGTCATTGGCTGACAGATCCCGGGTCCTGGTTGGCCGTTGACCTCTAGCTCCGCCCTGAAGGCGGAGTATAAGAAGCCGGAGTCTTCCCCCGCAGGCCAGTTCACTATCGAGCTGCGGGGGAACAGACACGCTTAATAAATTGTAGCGCACAAAGACTCCGTGAGACGAATAGAGTGAAGTCGATGAGGCTTTACCATCCATCCATCCAACCATTCGGCCCATCTCCTGTTGGAAGACCGAGACCCCGTTTGTGACGCCAAAAGGGACCCGTAGGAAATGGTATAATCACCCGTCTGCCTCGAAGGCTGTGTACCTTTGTGCGCTACAGAGATTCTGTCCTCTGCTCCCCGACTCTCCCACACGGGGAAACATCCTCTCAGAATCTTCCCTCACTCTGAGATGCTGTCCTCTGCTCCCAGACTCTCCCACACGGGGAAACATCCTCTCAGAATCACCCCTCACTCTGAGATTCTGCCCTCTGGGCCCAGACTCTCCCACACGGGGAAACATCTTCTCAGAATCTCCCCTGTCTCTGAGATTCTGTCCTCTGGGCCCAGACTCTCCCACACGGGGAAACATCCTCTCAGCACCTCCCCTCACTCTGAGATTCTCCCCTCTGCTCCCAGACTCTCCCACACGGAGAAACATCCTCTCAGAATCTCCCCTCACTCTGAGATTCTGCCCTCTGCTCCCAGACTCTCCCACACGGGGAAACATCCTCTCAGCATCTCCCCTCACTCTGAGATACTGCCCTCTGCTCCCAGACTCTCCCACACGGGGAAACATCCTCTCAGAATCTCCCCTCACTCTGAGATTCTCCCCTCTGCTCCCAGACTCTCCCACACGGAGAAACATCCTCTCAGAATCTCCCCTCACTCTGAGATTCTGTCCTCTGGGCCCAGACTCTCCCACACGGAGAAACATCCTCTCAGAATCACCCCCTCACTCTGAGATTCTGTCCTCTGGGCCCAGACTCTCCCACACGGAGAAACATCCTCTCAGAATCTCCCCTCACTCTGAGATTCTGTCCTCTGGACCCAGACTCTCCCACACGGGGAAACATCCTCTCAGAATCTCCTCTCACTCTGAGATTCTGTCCTCTGCTCCCAGACTCTCCCACACGGGGAAACATCCTCTCAGAATCTCCCCTCACTCTGAGATTCTGCCCTCTGCTCCCAGACTCTCCCACACGGGGAAACATCCTCTCAGAATCTCCCATCACTCTGAGATTCTGTCCTCTGGTCCCAGACTCTCCCACACGGGGAAACATCCTCTCAGAATCTCCCCTCACTCTGAGATTCTGCCCTCTGCTCACAGACTCTCCCACATGGGGAAACATCCTCTCAGAATCTCCCCTCACTCTGAGATTCTGTTCTCTGCTCCTAGACTCTCCCACACGGGGAAACATCCTCTCAGAATCTCCCCTCACTCTGAGATTCTGTCCTCTGGGCCCAGACTCTCCCACACGGGGAAACATCCTCTCAGAATCTCCCCTCACTCTGAGATTCTGTCCTCTGCTCCCAGACTCTCCCACACGGGGAAACATCCTCTCAGAATCTCCCCTCACTCTGAGATTCTGTCCTCTGCTCCCAGACTCTCCCACACGGGGAAACATCCTCTCAGAATCTCCCCTCACTCTGAGATTCTGTCCTCTGGTCCCAGACTCTCCCACACGGGGAAACATCCTCTCAGAATCTCCCCTCACTCTGAGATTCTGTCCTCTGGGCCCAGACTCTCCCACACGGGGAAACATCCTCTCAGAATCTCCCCTCACTCTGAGATTCTGCCCTCTGCTCCCAGACTCTCCCACACAGGGAAACATCCTCTCAGAATCTCCCCTCACTCTGAGATTCTGCCCTCTGCTCCCCGGCTCTCCCACACGGGGAAACATCCTCTCAGAATCTCCCCTCACTCTGAGATTCTGCCCTCTGGGCCCAGACTCTCCCACACGGGGAAACAACCTCTCAGAATCTCCCCTCACTCTGAGATTCTGTGCTCTGCTCCCAGACTCTCCCACACGGGGAAACATCCTCTCAGAATCTCCCCTCACTCTGAGATTCTGTCCTCTGCTCCCAGACTCTCCCACACGGGGAAACATCCTCTCAGAATCTCCCCTCACTCTGAGATTCTGTCCTCTGTTCACAGACTCTCCCACACGGGGAAACATCCTCTCAGAATCTACCCTCACTCTGAGATTCTGCCCTCTGCTCCCAGACTCTCCCACACGGGGAAACATCCTCTCAGAATCTCCCCTCACTCTGAGATTCTGCCCTCTGCTCCCCGGCTCTCCCACACGGGGAAACATCCTCTCAGAATCTCCCCTCACTCTGAGATTCTGCCCTCTGGGCCCAGACTCTCCCACACGGGGAAACAACCTCTCAGAATCTCCCCTCACTCTGAGATTCTGTCCTCTGCTCCCAGACTCTCCCACACGGGGAAACATCCTCTCAGAATCTCCCCTCACTCTGAGATTCTGCCCTCTGGGCCCAGACTCTCCCACACGGGGAAACAACCTCTCAGAATCTCCCCTCACTCTGAGATTCTGTCCTCTGCTCCCAGACTCTCCCACACGGGGAAACATCCTCTCAGAATCTCCACTCACTCTGAGATTCTGTCCTCTGCTCCCAGACTCTCCCACACGGGGAAACATCCTCTCAGAATCTCCCCTCACCCTGAGATTTTGTCCTCTGCTCCCAGACTCTCCCACACGGGGAAACATCCTCTCAGAATCTCCCCTCACTCTGAGATTCTGCCCTCTGATCCCAGACTCTCCCACATGGGGAAACATCCTCAGAATCTCCCCTCACTCTGAGATTCTGTCCTCTGCTCCCAGACTCTCCAGCACGGGGAAACATCCTCTCACAATCTCCCCTCACTCTGAGATTTTGTCCTCTGCTCCCAGACTCTCCCACACGGGGAAACATCCTCTCAGAATCTCCCCTCACTCTGAGATTCTGCCCTCTGCTCCCAGACTCTCCCACACGGGGAAACATCCTCAGAATCTCCCCTCACTCTCAGATTCTGTCCTCTGCTCACAGACTCTCCCACACGGGGAAACATCCTCTCAGAATCTCCCCTCACTCTGAGATTCTGTCCTCTGGTCCCAGACTCTCCCACACGGGGAAACATCCTCTCAGAATCTCCCCTCACTCTGAGATTCTGTCCTCTGCTCCCAGACTCTCCCACACGGGCAAACATCCTCTCAGAATCTCCCCTCACTCTGAGATTCTGCCCTCTGCTCCCCGGCTCTCCCACACGGGGAAACATCCTCTCAGAATCTCCACTCACTCTGAGATTCTGCCCTCTGGGCCCAGACTCTCCCACACGGGGAAAAAACCTCTCAGAATCTCTACTCACTCTGAGATTCTGTCCTCTGCTCCCAGACTCTCCTACACGGGGAAACATCCTCTCAGAATCTCCACTCACTCTGAGATTCTGTCCTCTGCTCCCAGACTCTCCCACACGGGGAAACATCCTCTCAGAATCTTCCCTCACTCTGAGATTTTGTCCTCTGCTCCCAGACTCTCCCACACGGGGAAACATCCTCTCAGAATCTCCCCTCACTCTGAGATTCTGCCCTCTGCTCCCCGACTCTCCCACACGGGGAAACATCCTCTCAGAATCTCCCCTCACTCTGAGATTCTGTCCTCTGCTCCCAGACTCTCCCACACGGGGAAACATCCTCTCAGAATCTCCCCTCACTCTGAGATTCTGTCCTCTGGTCCCAGACTCTCCCACACGGGGAAACATCCTCTCAGAATCTCCCCTCACTCTGAGATTCTGTCCTCTGGGCCCAGACTCTCCCACACGGGGAAACATCCTCTCAGAATCTCCCCTCACTCTGAGATTCTGCCCTCTGCTCCCAGACTCTCCCACACAGGGAAACATCCTCTCAGAATCTCCCCTCACTCTGAGATTCTGCCCTCTGCTCCCCGGCTCTCCCACACGGGGAAACATCCTCTCAGAATCTCCCCTCACTCTGAGATTCTGCCCTCTGGGCCCAGACTCTCCCACACGGGGAAACAACCTCTCAGAATCTCCCCTCACTCTGAGATTCTGTGCTCTGCTCCCAGACTCTCCCACACGGGGAAACATCCTCTCAGAATCTCCCCTCACTCTGAGATTCTGCCCTCTGATCCCAGACTCTCCCACACGGGGAAACATCCTCTCAGAATCTCCCCTCACTCTGAGATTCTGCCCTCTGATCCCAGACTCTCCCACACGGGGAAACATCCTCTCAGAATCTCCCCTCACTCTGAGATTCTGCCCTCTGATCCCAGACTCTCCCACACGGGGAAACATCCTCTCAGAATCTCCCCTCACTCTGAGATTTTGTCCTCTGCTCCCAGACTCTCCCACACGGGGAAACATCCTCTCAGAATCTCCCCTCACTCTGAGATTCTGCCCTCTGCTCCCCGACTCTCCCACACGGGGAAACATCCTCTCAGAATCTCCCCTCACTCTGAGATTCTGTCCTCTGCTCCCAGACTCTCCCACACGGGGAAACATCCTCTCAGAATCTCCCCTCACTCTGAGATTCTGTCCTCTGGGCCCAGACTCTCCCACACGGGGAAACATCCTCTCAGAATCTCCCCTCACTCTGAGATTCTGCCCTCTGGGCCCAGACTCTCCCACACGGGGAAACATCCTCTCAGAATCTCCCCTCACTCTGAGATTCTGCCCTCTGCTCACAGACTCTCCCACACGGGGAAACATCCTCTCAGAATCTCCCCTCACTCTGAGATTCTGCCCTCTGCTCACAGACTCTCCCACACGGGGAAACATCCTCTCAGAATCTCCCCTCACTCTGAGATTCTGCCCTCTGGGCCCAGACTCTCCCACATGGGGAAACATCCTCTCAGAATCTCCCCTCACTCTGAGATTCTGTCCTCTGCTCCCAGACTCTCCCACACGGGGAAACATCCTCTGAGAATCTCCCCTCACTCTGAGATTCTGTCCTCTGCTCCCAGACTCTCCCACACGGAGAAACATCCTCTCAGAATCTCCCCTCACTCTGAGATTCTGTCCTCTGCTCCCAGACTCTCCCACACGGGGAAACATCCTCTCAGAATCTCCCCTCACTCTGAGATTCTGTCCTCTGGGCCCAGACTCTCCCACACGGAGAAACATCCTCTCAGAATCTTCCCTCACTCTGAGATTGTGGTAGTATGTATTGGGGGTCATGTGGGACTGGAAGCCCTAATGTCATTGGCTGACAGATCCCGGGTCCTGGTTGGCCGTTGACCTCTAGCTCCGCCCTGAAGGCGGAGTATAAGAAGCCGGAGTCTTCCCCCGCAGGCCAGTTCACTATCGAGCTGCGGGGGAACAGACACGCTTAATAAATTGTAGCGCACAAAGACTCCGTGAGACGAATAGAGTGAAGTCGATGAGGCTTTACCATCCATCCATCCAACCATTCGGCCCATCTCCTGTTGGAAGACCGAGACCCCGTTTGTGACGCCAAAAGGGACCCGTAGGAAATGGTATAATCACCCGTCTGCCTCGAAGGCTGTGTACCTTTGTGCGCTACAGAGATTCTGTCCTCTGCTCCCCGACTCTCCCACACGGGGAAACATCCTCTCAGAATCTTCCCTCACTCTGAGATGCTGTCCTCTGCTCCCAGACTCTCCCACACGGGGAAACATCCTCTCAGAATCACCCCTCACTCTGAGATTCTGCCCTCTGGGCCCAGACTCTCCCACACGGGGAAACATCTTCTCAGAATCTCCCCTGTCTCTGAGATTCTGTCCTCTGGGCCCAGACTCTCCCACACGGGGAAACATCCTCTCAGCATCTCCCCTCACTCTGAGATTCTCCCCTCTGCTCCCAGACTCTCCCACACGGAGAAACATCCTCTCAGAATCTCCCCTCACTCTGAGATTCTGCCCTCTGCTCCCAGACTCCCCACACGGGGAAACATCCTCTCAGCATCTCCCCTCACTCTGAGATACTGCCCTCTGCTCCCAGACTCTCCCACACGGGGAAACATCCTCTCAGAATCTCCCCTCACTCTGAGATTCTCCCCTCTGCTCCCAGACTCTCCCACACGGAGAAACATCCTCTCAGAATCTCCCCTCACTCTGAGATTCTGTCCTCTGGGCCCAGACTCTCCCACACGGAGAAACATCCTCTCAGAATCACCCCCTCACTCTGAGATTCTGTCCTCTGGGCCCAGACTCTCCCACACGGAGAAACATCCTCTCAGAATCTCCCCTCACTCTGAGATTCTGTCCTCTGGACCCAGACTCTCCCACACGGGGAAACATCCTCTCAGAATCTCCTCTCACTCTGAGATTCTGTCCTCTGCTCCCAGACTCTCCCACACGGGGAAACATCCTCTCAGAATCTCCCCTCACTCTGAGATTCTGCCCTCTGCTCCCAGACTCTCCCACACGGGGAAACATCCTCTCAGAATCTCCCATCACTCTGAGATTCTGTCCTCTGGTCCCAGACTCTCCCACACGGGGAAACATCCTCTCAGAATCTCCCCTCACTCTGAGATTCTGCCCTCTGCTCACAGACTCTCCCACATGGGGAAACATCCTCTCAGAATCTCCCCTCACTCTGAGATTCTGTTCTCTGCTCCTAGACTCTCCCACACGGGGAAACATCCTCTCAGAATCTCCCCTCACTCTGAGATTCTGTCCTCTGGGCCCAGACTCTCCCACACGGGGAAACATCCTCTCAGAATCTCCCCTCACTCTGAGATTCTGTCCTCTGCTCCCAGACTCTCCCACACGGGGAAACATCCTCTCAGAATCTCCCCTCACTCTGAGATTCTGTCCTCTGCTCCCAGACTCTCCCACACGGGGAAACATCCTCTCAGAATCTCCCCTCACTCTGAGATTCTGTCCTCTGGTCCCAGACTCTCCCACACGGGGAAACATCCTCTCAGAATCTCCCCTCACTCTGAGATTCTGTCCTCTGGGCCCAGACTCTCCCACACGGGGAAACATCCTCTCAGAATCTCCCCTCACTCTGAGATTCTGCCCTCTGCTCCCAGACTCTCCCACACTGGGAAACATCCTCTCAGAATCTCCCCTCACTCTGAGATTCTGCCCTCTGCTCCCCGGCTCTCCCACACGGGGAAACATCCTCTCAGAATCTCCCCTCACTCTGAGATTCTGCCCTCTGGGCCCAGACTCTCCCACACGGGGAAACAACCTCTCAGAATCTCCCCTCACTCTGAGATTCTGTCCTTTGCTCCCAGACTCTCCCACACGGGGAAACATCCTCTCAGAATCTCCACTCACTCTGAGATTCTGTCCTCTGGGCCCAGACACTCCCACACGGGGAAACATCCTCTCAGAATCTCCCCTCACTCTGAGATTCTGCCCTCTGCTCCCCTACTCTCCCACACGGGGAAACATCCTCTCAGAATCTCCCCTCACTCTGAGATTCTGCCCTCTGCTCACAGACTCTCCCACATGGGGAAACATCCTCTCAGAATCTCCCCTCACTCTGAGATTCTGTCCTCTGCTCCCAGACTCTCCCACACGGGGAAACATCCTCTCAGAATCTCCCCTCACTCTGAGATTCTGTCCTCTGCTCCCAGACTCTCCCACACGGGGAAACATCCTCTCAGAATCTCCCCTCACTCTGAGATTCTGTCCTCTGCTCCCAGACTCTCCCACACGGGGAAACATCCTCTCAGAATCTCCCCTCACTCTGAGATTCTGTCCTCTGGGCCCAGACTCTCCCACACGGAGAAACATCCTCTCAGAATCTTCCCTCACTCTGAGATTGTGGTAGTATGTATTGGGGGTCATGTGGGACTGGAAGCCCTAATGTCATTGGCTGACAGATCCCGGGTCCTGGTTGGCCGTTGACCTCTAGCTCCGCCCTGAAGGCGGAGTATAAGAAGCCGGAGTCTTCCCCCGCAGGCCAGTTCACTATCGAGCTGCGGGGGAACAGACACGCTTAATAAATTGTAGCGCACAAAGACTCCGTGAGACGAATAGAGTGAAGTCGATGAGGCTTTACCATCCATCCATCCAACCATTCGGTCCATCTCCTGTTGGAAGACCGAGACCCCGTTTGTGACGCCAAAAGGGACCCGTAGGAAATGGTATAATCACCCGTCTGCCTCGAAGGCTGTGTACCTTTGTGCGCTACAGAGATTCTGTCCTCTGCTCCCCGACTCTCCTACACGGGGAAACATCCTCTCAGAATCTTCCCTCACTCTGAGATTCTGTCCTCTGGGCCCAGACTCTCCCACACGGGGAAACATCCTCTCAGAATCTCCCCTCACTCTGAGATTCTGTCCTCTGCTCCCAGACTCTCCCACACGGGGAAACATCCTCTCAGAATCTCCCCTCACTCTGAGATTCTGTCCTCTGCTCCCAGACTCTCCCACACGGGGAAACATCCTCTCAGAATCTCCCCTCACTCTGAGATTCTGTCCTCTGGTCCCAGACTCTCCCACACGGGGAAACATCCTCTCAGAATCTCCCCTCACTCTGAGATTCTGTCCTCTGGGCCCAGACTCTCCCACACGGGGAAACATCCTCTCAGAATCTCCCCTCACTCTGAGATTCTGCCCTCTGCTCCCAGACTCTCCCACACAGGGAAACATCCTCTCAGAATCTCCCCTCACTCTGAGATTCTGCCCTCTGCTCCCCGGCTCTCCCACACGGGGAAACATCCTCTCAGAATCTCCCCTCACTCTGAGATTCTGCCCTCTGGGCCCAGACTCTCCCACACGGGGAAACAACCTCTCAGAATCTCCCCTCACTCTGAGATTCTGTCCTTTGCTCCCAGACTCTCCCACACGGGGAAACATCCTCTCAGAATCTCCACTCACTCTGAGATTCTGTCCTCTGCTCCCAGACTCTCCCACACGGGGAAACATCCTCTCAGAATCTCCCCTCACTCTGAGATTTTGTCCTCTGCTCCCAGACTCTCCCACACGGGGAAACATCCTCTCAGAATCTCCCCTCACTCTGAGATTCTGCCCTCTGCTCCCCGACTCTCCCACACGGGGAAACATCCTCTCAGAATCTCCCCTCACTCTGAGATTCTGTCCTCTGCTCCCAGACTCTCCCACACGGGGAAACATCCTCTCAGAATCTCCCCTCACTCTGAGATTCTGTCCTCTGGGCCCAGACCCTCCCACACGGGGAAACATCCTCTCAGAATCTCCCCTCACTCTGAGATTCTGCCCTCTGCTCCCCTACTCTCCCACACGGGGAAACATCCTCTCAGAATCTCCCCTCACTCTGAGATTCTGCCCTCTGCTCACAGACTCTCCCACATGGGGAAACATCCTCTCAGAATCTCCCCTCACTCTGAGATTCTGTCCTCTGCTCCCAGACTCTCCCACACGGGGAAACATCCTCTCAGAATCTCCCCTCACTCTGAGATTCTGTCCTCTGCTCCCAGACTCTCCCACACGGGGAAACATCCTCTCAGAATCTCCCCTCACTCTGAGATTCTGTCCTCTGCTCCCAGACTCTCCCACACGGGGAAACATCCTCTCAGAATCTCCCCTCACTCTGAGATTCTGTCCTCTGGGCCCAGACTCTCCCACACGGAGAAACATCCTCTCAGAATCTTCCCTCACTCTGAGATTGTGGTAGTATGTATTGGGGGTCATGTGGGACTGGAAGCCCTAATGTCATTGGCTGACAGATCCCGGGTCCTGGTTGGCCGTTGACCTCTAGCTCCGCCCTGAAGGCGGAGTATAAGAAGCCGGAGTCTTCCCCCGCAGGCCAGTTCACTATCGAGCTGCGGGGGAACAGACACGCTTAATAAATTGTAGCGCACAAAGACTCCGTGAGACGAATAGAGTGAAGTCGATGAGGCTTTACCATCCATCCATCCAACCATTCGGTCCATCTCCTGTTGGAAGACCGAGACCCCGTTTGTGACGCCAAAAGGGACCCGTAGGAAATGGTATAATCACCCGTCTGCCTCGAAGGCTGTGTACCTTTGTGCGCTACAGAGATTCTGTCCTCTGCTCCCCGACTCTCCCACACGGGGAAACATCCTCTCAGAATCTTCCCTCACTCTGAGATGCTGTCCTCTGCTCCCAGACTCTCCCACACGGGGAAACATCCTCTCAGAATCACCCCTCACTCTGAGATTCTGCCCTCTGGGCCCAGACTCTCCCACACGGGGAAACATCTTCTCAGAATCTCCCCTGTCTCTGAGATTCTGTCCTCTGGGCCCAGACTCTCCCACACGGGGAAACATCCTCTCAGAATCTCCCCTCACTCTGAGATTCTGTCCTCTGGTCCCAGACTCTCCCACACGGGGAAACATCCTCTCAGAATCTCCCCTCACTCTGAGATTCTGTCCTCTGGGCCCAGACTCTCCCACACGGGGAAACATCCTCTCAGAATCTCCCCTCACTCTGAGATTCTGTCCTCTGCTCCCAGACTCTCCCACACGGGGAAACATCCTCTCAGAATCTCCCCTCACTCTGAGATTCTGTCCTCTGGGCCCAGACTCTCCCACACGGGGAAACAACCTCTCAGAATCTCCCCTCACTCTGAGATTCTGTCCTCCGCTCCCAGACTCTCCCACACGGGGAAACATCCTCTCAGAATCTCCCCTCACTCTGAGATTCTGTCCTCTGCTCCCAGACTCTCCCACACGGGGAAACATCCTCTCAGAATCTCCCCTCACTCTGAGATTCTGTCCTCTGGGCCCAGACTCTCCCACACGGAGAAACATCCTCTCAGAATCTCCCCTCACTCTGAGATTCTGTCCTCTGGACCCAGACTCTCCCACACGGGGAAACATCCTCTCAGAATCTCCCCTCACTCTGAGATTCTGTCCTCTGGTCCCAGACTCTCCCACACGGGGAAACATCCTCTCACAATCTCCCCTCACTCTGAGATTTTGTCCTCTGCTCCCAGACTCTCCCACACGGGGAAACATCCTCTCAGAATCTTCCCTCACTCTGAGATGCTGTCCTCTGCTCCCAGACTCTCCCACACGGGGAAACATCCTCTCAGAATCACCCCTCACTCTGAGATTCTGCCCTCTGGGCCCAGACTCTCCCACACGGGGAAACATCTTCTCAGAATCTCCCCTGTCTCTGAGATTCTGTCCTCTGGGCCCAGACTCTCCCACACGGGGAAACATCCTCTCAGAATCTCCCCTCACTCTGAGATTCTGTCCTCTGGTCCCAGACTCTCCCACACGGGGAAACATCCTCTCAGAATCTCCCCTCACTCTGAGATTCTGCCCTCTGCTCCCAGACTCTCCCACACGGGGAAACATCCTCTCAGAATCTCCCCTCACTCTGAGATTCTGTCCTCTGGTCCCAGACTCTCCCACACGGGGAAACATCCTCTCAGAATCTCCCCTCACTCTGAGATTCTGCCCTCTGCTCACAGGCTCTCCCACATGGGGAAACATCCTCTCAGAATCTCCCCTCACTCTGAGATTCTGTTCTCTGCTCCTAGACTCTCCCACATGGGGAAACATCCTCTCACCATCGACACAATCAACCCCCCTGAGAATCGTCTATGTCTCAATAAGGTCGCCTCTCATTCTTATCAATTGTTCAAAACTGTTTGGGCTGGATTCTCCGCGAACCGGCAGGGCGATTAACTCCGACGCGAAGGAGTGGCGTGAACCACTCCAGTGTCAGGCAGCCCCGAAGGTGCGGAATCCTCCGCACCTTCGGGGCTATGCCGGCGCTGGAGTGGTTTGCGGCGGCCGAAGCGGAAGGGCCTCCGCAGGCTGGCGTGAGTTGGCGCATGCGCGGGAGCGCCAGAGTGTGCTGGCGTCATCCCAGCGCATGCGCAGGGGGGCTCATCTCCGCATCAGCCATCGCGGACTGTTACAGCGGCCGATGGGGGGGTCGGAGAATCCCGCCCTAATTGCTAAAAGTGTTACACCATAACTACGCACCATAACAGTTAGTGCTTCCACAATGGGCCAAATGGCCTCCTTCCATGTGATATAATTCGATGATTGTATCTTTTAATATATATGGGTGATTAGTTCTGTTCAAATAGCAGACCAAATAGCATTGCGCAATATTTTGAAGCATGGAATCTGAGAAACAGGGATAAAATTGAAAGGGAGAATTCTCTAGTCCAGTGTGAATACAAGTTCTCTCTTCGTCCCTGTTGCCTTTCCCATAAGTCATTAATAAATCCCTCTTGCCACTTCCAGAAAAGTTGTAATAAGTTGTCAATGATTGTGAAATTCATATCCTCGACCCTTTACACTATTTGAAGCATTGTGTGTTCTGTCTTGTACTTAGATGAAGGCAGGACTACTCACGAACAGCATCAGCACTGCGGCAACAGCCATTGGCATCATAATATATTCCATCTCGCTGCTTTTTACTCCAGTTCCTGAACTGGTATATTTTTCTGTGAGTATTATTGAATCTCGACAGTGCAGAATTATATTGTGACTCTTACAGACAGAATCAATTCTGCCTTATTTATTCACGTTAAAAACTGAGCGACGCAAATCATTTTAGAAGTGCTCGAACCCTTCAGATCTCTGTCCTCTTTTGCAGCCATGTTAATATCGACTATTGGTGATTGCCTCCCGCTACTTTGGAACACCTCCCTAAATCCCTGGGTCCTTTACTTTGGAATACCTCCCTAAATCTCTTCCCCTCATTACCTGCCTTTCCTTCTTTGAAACACTCCATTAACTCCATTAATTTGGTCCCGATTTTGAGAGCAGATATTGGAAATGAAATTATGGGACTGCAGACATTGACAATGGGGGGATGGGAATGCAGATATTGACAATGGGGAGAGGGGACTGCAGATATTGACATTGGGGGGAGGGGACTGCAGATATTGATAATGGGGGGAGGGGACTGCAGATATTGACAATGAGGAGATGGGACTGCAGATATTGACAATGGGGGGAGGGGACTGCAGATATTGACAATGAGGAGATGGGACTGCAGATATTGACAATGGGGGGGAGGGAACTGCAGATATTGACTATGAGGGGATGGGACTGCAGATATTGACAATGAGGGGATGGGACTGCAGATATTGACAATGGGGGGATGGGACTGCAGATATTGACAATGGGGGGGTGGGGCTGCAGATATTGACAATGGGGAGAGGGGACTGCAGATATTGACAATGGGGGGATGGGACTGCAGATATTGACAATGAGGGGATAGGGCTGCAGATATTGACAATGGGGGGGAGGGAACTGCAGATATTGACTGAGGGGATGAGACTGCAGATATTGACAATGAGGGGATGGGACTGCAGATATTGACAATGAGGGGATGGGACTGCAGATATTGACAATGGGGGAGGGGACTGCAGATATTGACAATGAGGGGATGGGACTGCAGGTATTGACAATGAGGGGGTGGGACTGCAGATATTGACAATGGAGGGATGGGACTGCAGATATTGACAATGAGGGGATGGGACTGCAGATATTAACAATGAGGGGATGGGACTGCAGATATTAACAATGAGGGGATGGGACTGCAGATATTGACAATGGGGGAGGGGACTGCAGATATTGACAATGAGGGGATGGGACTGCACATTGTGAATGAGGGGATGGGGCAGCAGCATGCTACATTGCTGTTCTTCCTGCAAGAAGTCTTGATGACACAGGTTGAGAGGTAATATAATTGCACCTGATTGTCGTAACCTCCACGATCGACCCATGGGACTCGTGGAGTACGCGCCTCCAAGATAGGGTGTGGAGGACACCCAACTGGGTTAATTGGGCCTAAACATAAAATACGGCCCACGCAGGACCCAGAGTTGTTAGTTGTCCCAATGGGGACCATGATTGTGGCGAGTTACTGCCGTGAGCAGAGTATTGTACATAGTTTAAAATCAATTCTCAGTGCATATGCTATATTAATGATTTGGACGAGGGAACTAAATATATTATCTCCAAATTTGAGGATGATACAAAGTTGGGTGGGAGGGTGAGCTGTGAGGAAGATGCAGAGATGCTTCAGCGGGATTTTGACAGGCTGAGTGAGTGGACACACGCATCGCAGACGCAATATAATGTGGATTAATGTGAGGTTATCCACTTCGTTATCAAAAATAGGACAGCAGATTATTATTTGAATGGGTGTAGATTGAGAGAGGTGGATACTCTTGAGTCCTTGGTGTCCTCGTGTATCAGTCGCTGAAAGTAAGCATGCAGGTACAGCAGGCAGTAAAGAAGGCAAATGGTATGAGAGGATTTGAGTATAGAAATAGAGATGTTTTACTGCAATTGTGTCAGGCATTGGTGAGGCCACACCTGGAGTATTGTGTGTGGTTCTGATGTCCTTATGTGAGGAAGGATGTTCTTGCTGTGGAGGGGGTGCAGTGAAGGTTTACCAGGCTAATCCATAGAATCACAGAATTTACAATGCAGAAGGAGGCCATTCGGCCCATCGAGGCTGTACCAGCTGGGCTGGTGGGCGTTTCATATGAGGAGTGACTAAGTCGGTTAGGATTATATTCATTGGAGTTTAGAAAAATGAACGGGGATCTCATAGAAACTTATAAAATTCTAACAGGATTAGACAGAGTAGATTCATAAAGAATGTTCTTGTTGGTGGGGGAGTCCAGAACTAGGGGTAATAGTTTGAGGATAAGGGGTACACCTTTTAGGACTGAGGTGAGGAGAAATTTCTTCACCCAGAGAGTGGTGAATCTGTGGAATTCACCACCACAGAAAGTAGTTGAGGCCCCAACATTGTGTAATTTCAAGTGGAAATTAGATATCGCTCATGGGCTAAAGAAATCGAGGGATATGGGGGTGGAAGGCGAGATCAGGGTATTGAATTTGATGATCAGCCATGATCATAATAAATGGAGCAGGCTCAAAGGGCCGAATGGCCTACTGCTTCTATTTTCTATGTATTTTTTACTACTGTTGGCTTTGTCGGTCAATCAACTGGCGACGAGGACAAAGGAGACTCTGGACTCGTTTGTCGAAATGCCCAGCCGCCCCGGACGATTATCATCATAAACGTGTAGACGTAAAGTTAAAGATGCCGCTATTTGATACGTTTCAAGCCTTTGACGCAGGTCTGGAAGATTGGAACCAGTATGCTGAACGTATGCGGTATTCTTCCAAGCTAGTGGTACTTTGGGGGAAGACTGTCAGGCTGTGATGCTCCTGCGGGGCCTCGACTTTTGAAATTATAAAGGGTTTCACTTCCCCAGCTGCACCAGACTCCAAATCGTTTATCAAGCTGGTTGCGCGAGTGATCCCAAACCTTCTGTTATCATGCAATGGTATAGGTTCAAAACGGCAATGTGAGCTCTGGGTGAATGGGTCACTGACTTTTTGACTCGCCTTAGGCGACTGGCAGAGCATTGAGAGTTCGGGCCGTCCTTTTTCGAAATGTTGAGGGTTAGGTTGGTTTGTAGGATACACAACATGGCCGCACAAAGGAAACTGTTGGCAGAGTCCACCTCAGACTTAAAGTGGGCCATCGAGCCGTCACTGTCCCATGAGGATGCAGAGAAAGGGGTGCGGGAGCTGCAAGGGTCCATTGGCTATGGCGTCCATAGTTTGACCCGCCCTCCATTTCAAACTCCCACTTCAACGCGGGGCAATGCCAGACAGGCCAGATCTCCCAAAGGGCAAACCTAGAGGCAATTCTGCAGCCGAGCCAAACAATCGGGAGCTACCACTGACCTGTGGGTTACATTCCCAAGAGCGAAGGGGGGAGCAGGCCTCATTGGCAGATGTGTAGTCTGAGGACGCTTGATGGGCAGAGCCACAAACTTCAGCGCTGAGAACGCCGTCCAAGGGAGCCAACAAGATTGCCGCAAGCCAGGGCCTTGCACATGGCCCCCACAGATGAGGAGGACTGTCTGATGCAGTTAGACTGCATCACACCTGAAGGTCGTGTCGATCCGGGTCACATTACAAGTGGATAGTTAGCCTCAAGTGATGGAAATGGACACTGCAGCTGCCATCCTCATTATGGACTATCAGATGTTTCGCCAGCTTCGCACAGCGATCATGCTGCTGATGTTGTGCGACACCAAAACAAGGTTGGTGATCTATACCGGCGAGCCACTGAGCATCGTGGGAACCACCATGACTCCGGTAACACACGGTCTGGCTTCCCTTGGTTGTGGTACGGGGACCGGGACTTTTGTAAGGGCCACGAAGAATCCAGCATGAGTTTGTAGAATAGAAATAAATAATATTTATTTACAATTACATATTTATATACAGCAGCAGTACTCTCTTGCTGCTCACCCCTCTCCAGCTGGTTCCATACTAGCCAGCTCTATTTATGCAGGGACTCTGCTAATGATTTCTCCGCCCCCCTCATTGGGGAAGCTCATACTCCCTAAAGATTGTGGGATTGCCATTAGTCCCCAGCCAGTGGTAAGCAGGCAGGTTATAACAGGGACCCAACCTGCTGGGGTGTGACTGGTTGCGAGTCCTCCGGTTTGACTGGCAACAGGTTTTCCGGATGGCCACCGGGAATTTGTATGACGTCCTGGGAAAATACCCTGAAGTGTTCCAGGAGGGCCTGGGCAGGATAAAAGAGGCCAAGTTGTGTATCTACATGGATCCTGATGCTCAATCCAGATACTTTTGGGCGAAGTCTGTTTCCTACTCATTGTTCACCAAGGTTTACACAGAACATCAGTGCCTGAAGGATCTGGGGATCATATGCCCTATACAGTTTGCGGAGTGGGCTGCACCCGTGGTGCCCGTAATGAAACCACACAAATCTGTCCAACTCTGCGGGAAATACAAGCTCATGGTAAACAGAACTTCAGTCCTGGACTGGTACCCAATGCCCAGAGTGGAAGATTTGTACGCAAGACTGGCTGGAGGATCTTCCTTTACGGAACTTGACATGAGTCATGCCTATTAACACATGGAGCTAGATCCAATGTCTCAGAAATTTGTGACTATAAACACCCATAAAGGGTTATTTGACTCCACCCGCCTCCCGTTTGGGATCTCATATGCCCTGATGATTTTCTAACGACTAATGGAAAGTATCCTCCAGGGTCTGCCGAAGGAGGCCATCTATCTAGATGACATGCTCCACCGATAGCCACTGACAAAGAGCACATGGGCAACCTACAGGAAGTTTTCGGGCAATTCTCCCAAGTGGGCACCCAGCTGAAGAGGAGCAGACGTGTGTGCTGAGCAAAAGTGGTGACTTACGTGGGGTGCAGGGTGAAAAGGGATGGTCTACACCCTGTGGAAGACAAAATTTGGGCCATAAAAGGGGCCCCACCTTCGGAGAATACCACTGATCTCTGGTCATTTCCAGGCCGAGTAAAGTATTATGGATAGTTCATCTCCAACCTGGATATTTTATTGGCTCCACTCCACATGCTGCTGAAGAGGGGTCAGAAATGGGGTTGGGATGCCTTACAGGATGAAGCATCCGCCGGGGTGAAAAAGCATCACACAACTCACTCATTCTGACCCAGCTCGGTCGCTAATCCTAACGTGCAATGGCTGCCCCTCTGGCATCTGTATGGTGTTGGCTCATAGATGGGGCGAGGGCACAGAACGCCCTGTCGCTTTCGCCTCAAGAACCCTGGCGGACGCTGAATGACGGTATGTCCAAGTCGGGAAGGAGGTCTTTTTTATTTTTTTTATTCTCCTCCATTTTCACATTTTCTCCCACATTTACATCCATCAACAATAAACAATAATCAGCAAGATATGTCAGTCCCCATAATAACAACAACAATCCCATCTACCCACCAACCCCCAAACCTCAACCCGCATGTTTACATAAACAAATGACAAAAAGAAATCAGGGATTACCCGTAGTCACCCTTAATCTTCCACAGCTCCCATCCCCCCACCCCAGGTCTCCAGCTCCTCCCGTCCACTGCCTCTTGTAAAACTCCACCCCCTACCCTCGGTTCCTTCCCCCCCAACTTTCCACCCCGGCTAGACCACTCGGACCCTGTTCTGCCAGGCTCCGATGGCCGCAGCCCCTCCCCCCACCTCACTCCCGTTCACTGGCCGGCACACACCGGCCAGCGTGGAGGCCCCCGCCCGGGTCCCTTTCCCACTTGCCCGGTCCCAGGAAAGCCCAAAGATCCCCTTTTAGCACCCAAACCCCGCCTATCCACCTACACCCCAAAGAACTCTCATTTCGAGTGAAAGTCCCGTCCCTTCCCTTGTCCAAATATATACCACCTTGGCTCCTTTAATCTCTACACCCGCACACAGTGAAACAAAAAAGAAGAAAATACAGTCATGAGGTTACATCGGCACATGGCCATTCCTCAATTTGTCAGTTCTGCCACAGTCCTTCTGCTTTCGCAAACTCCTCCGCTGCTTCCGCCGTTCCAAAATAAAAGTCCCTGAGCTTGTAAGTCACCCTCAGCTTCGCTGGATATACAATGCCGCACCGCACCTTGCTAATGTACAGTGCCCTCTTCACCCGGTTGAAGGCAGCCCACCTCCTTGCCAGCTCCACCGTAAAGTCCTGGTATACACGTATACCAGCTCCAGCCCACTGCACCACCCGCTTCTGCTTGGCCCAGCTCAGGACCTTCTCCTTCACCCTGTACCTATGGAAGCACAGAGTCACTGCCCTTGGCGGCTCACTCGCTTTTGGTACAGGCCTCCACGACCGATGAGCCCGATCCAGTTCATATTGGGAGGGGTCCTCCCCCTCCCCCAGTAGTTTTGCCAGCATCGCGGCAAAATACTCAGTCGGCTTCGGTCCTTCAACTCCTTCGGGCAGCCCCACAATCCTCAAGTTCTGTCGCCTGGATCTATTTTCCAGGTCTTCCATTTTTCCTCGCAGATCCTTGTTAGTATCCATCACCTTCCGCATCTCTTTCCCCATCGAGGCAAGTTGATCACCGTGCTGCAATAACGTCTCCTTCACTTCCTTCAGCATCTCCCCTTGCTCTCGCACCTCCGCCACTGCGCTCGCCACCTCCGTCCTCACCGGGGAAACCGGCTCCTCCACCAGCACACTCAAAACCTCCCTCATCTCCTTCCTCACCGTCTCCATGCATTTCGCAATCTGCGCCAACTGCTTTTCAAATTCCGCAGCCATCACCTTGGTTATTTCTTCAGCCGTAAGCAGTGCGGCCTTCCCTGGTGCTCCAGCCTCCATTTTTCCTGGTGACCCCGCGGTGACCTTTCCACTCCCTGACGGACCTCCAGCTGGGTTTTTTTCGGCCGTTTTTTTGCTCACCCTCGACATTTTCCTTTGGGGTTTTTTTCCCTCCTGTGTCTTCTCAGTGCCTCCTCCGTGCCTTCTCCCTTCTTCTGCCACCTCCGTGGACCCTGGGACCGGGCTTGAAGCCTCGAAATTGCCGTTCCCGAGCGGGGGCTCTCCATTGTGCGGCCGCCTCCCGCCCGCCGTCACCGGAGGTCCGTCGGGAAGGAGGTCTTGGCGGTGATATTTGATGAAGAAATTCCACCAACATGTCTGTGGGAGGCATTTCTCCATTGTGAACAATCACAAGCCTTTGTTTGGCCTTTTTCGGGATGATTTGGAGATCCCACCCATCCACACATTACATCAGCCATTGGGCGCTTCTACTCGCCACATGCGAGTATTCGTTCCAACATCGCCCACACGCAGATTGCCCACACCGACACTTAAGTCTTCTACCATTGACCATGAGTTCCCCATCCCTCCCAGTGGCAGTAAAGTGATAGCAACCCTTAATTTTATGGATCCCATGTCAGTGACGGCTATTCAGGTTCAAGCACGAATGCAGCTGACAAAACTCCACCACATGCTTTTAAATGGCGGATTGCAGGGCACCCCTCCAGAATCCCTACAGCCTCATGCCTGGAAAACCCCAGAGCTCAATGTGGAGGACAGTGTCATACTGTGGGGAACACTTATAGTCATCCCACCGCAGGGTCAGGAGTCATTCCTGAAAGATCTACACAGTGGCAAGCCGGGAACCTCCAAGTTAAAAATGCTGGCCCACAACTACGTCTGGTGGCCCGGCATCTATGGGGACATAGAGAGGATCGTTGCAGTTGTCCGGCGTGCCAAAGGTACCATAGTTCATAGTCTCCCGGCGGCGGCCTCCTTTCGTCCCTGGGAATGGACTTCGTAGGTGTTCTGTCAACCTGGGCACGTGCGCGGTCAATTCCAGCCCCACTCGCCAGAACACGTGAATTAACCATTAATTCTTCTCAAAATTCCCGACGTCTTTGGCCTTTAGCTGCCCGATAAGTACAGTCACCAGGTTTGTAAATTTAAACACCATTACTGTTTATTTATACCAAGAACTATCGTGAAATATGCAGTAAATACAACTGGATAACAAAAAGCTAATACCTACTACCCTCTGTCCACACACATAAGAAAGACAAACACAAAGGAGAGGAGGGAGTTGTAAAATAGTAAGGATGAAATGAAAAATGGATGAAAATCGCTTATTGTCACAAGCAGGCTTCAAATTAAGTTACTGTGAAAAGCCCCTAGTCGCCACATTGCGGCGCCTGTTCGGGGAGGCTGGTACGGGAATTGAACCGTGCTGCTGGCCTGCCTTGGTCTGCTTTAAAAGCCAGCGATTTAGCCCTGTGCTAAGCCAGCCCCTTCGGGTCTGGTCAAATGATAAGAGTCTTTGTCATAACCCTCACGAGGAATATGGGGAAACTATTGTCGATCTCCCCGTGGGACTCGTGGGGTATGCGCTTCCTAGGTAGGGTACGGAGGCCACCCAACTGGGGCTCATTAACCCAAGGAGGGCCTGGAGCTGATGGTTGTTCCAATGGGGACTATGATTTTGGAGAGTTACTGCCGTGGGCAGGGTATTGTACGTGGTTTAAAATGAATCCTTGTTTCACTAAAGCTGGCTTCCTCGGTCATTAAACTGACCAAATGCAGGAATATACATTGCCACAGAGACAGAAACGTCAAACATTGCCCATCCATTAGGACCCTGTTCTGTCCTTCTTGGATCTGCAGTCCCCAGCCAGACTAATGTGTCCACATTGCTCCGCTAACAACACCACCTTGTATTTGTGCAGTGCCAGTAAAATGGCCCAAGGCACTTCACAGACACATGAAAGAGGTAGAATTTGACCACAAGCCACATTGAGGGAGTTCAGAATTCGTAACAAAAACTCCTTCAACGAGGTAGGTTTTAAAGAGCTTCTTAAACGAGGAATTAGAAAATTGGAGTGTTGTGGGAGGGCATTCCAGGCAGCTGAAGCAATGGCCACAATTTAGAGCAGTGGAAATTGGGGGATGCATAAAAGACCAGCATTGGAAGTCAGAGATCCCATGGGGCTGGAGTTAGTTCAGCTGTTTGAATTTCAAAGTAGCTTGTTTCTGTTCTATTCATTTTCAGTTTGGCAATGACTAAATAGTTTTTATCTCCGATTTAACCCACAGGAAGAAAGTGCCATGATATGTGCAAGTGCTGTGATTGAATCAATATTTTCCTTCTTTCCCATAGGCATCAACATTTTCTTTAACAGTCGGTCTGCTGCTCTTCACTGTGTTGGAGATGGCCATCGCAGTTATCATTGCTTTCTATAACTACAAGAGCTTATATCATTTTCAGAACACTTACACCGTTCTGGTAAGAATAGTTTTTAGAGAGGGTGCGGCGGGAGGGAGCACGGTCAAAAGAAAAAGTCAAACCTGTTGCCCGTAATGGGTCAGTTGGAAACAAATTGAAGGAGAAGTAATAGTTTAAAAAATTCAAGAAGAATTGAGAGCACAGGTAAGGCTATTTGGTCCATCTGTTCCCTGCCAGAGACAGACGAGCCTCCACCCTCCCCTTCTCACCTCCGTCAACATATCTTCTTATTCCTTTAACCCCGTGTTTATCCAGCTTCTCCTTAAATAAATTGACACCATTCACCTCGACCTTTGCCTGTGGGAGTGGGTTCCACATTCTCCTCACTCGCGGGATAAAGAAATTTCTCCTGAATGTCCCATTGGATTTATTAATGTCTCTCTCATATTAACAGCTCCCTAGTTCTAGTCTCGCCCAAAAGTAGATCTGCCCTTCTTAAAGACCTCTCGATCAGGTCATCCCTCAGTCTTCTCTTTTCTAGCCTGATCAATCTTTCTCGATTGGGATAACCTCTCAGTTCTCGTATCATTCAAGTAAATTTGGCAACTGAAGAACCAGAGCAGAAAGGATATTCCGTTCCTTTTCTCCTCCTGATGCTGTTGATTGCCATCTAATAGTGTGTCTGCATCATTCATGATGCACGAGCCTACAACCGTGTCAGGAGGCTTCATATCCTTTGCACGGCATTAAGTTCAAAACCTCCACAACTGCATGGAAACAGTGAAAGGACCATGAACTGATTTTTATGCTCCCCCTTCTCATTTCCTGATCCTACCATACATATAGACCATTGGCCTATTGCATCAGTATCATGTTTCTATGAGAGAAGTCTAATCCTGCACTCCATCCTCTCTTGGTGCACAGGGAAGTCCTCGACATTGACTCATAGAACATAGAACATTACAGCGCAGTACAGGCCCTTCGGCCCTCGATGTTGCGCCGACCTGTGAAACCACTCTGAAGCCCATCTACACTATTCCCTTATCGTCCATATGTCTATCCAATGACCATTTAAATGCCCTTAGTGTTGGCGAGTCCACTACTGCACAAAGTGGGCTGGATGGCGTTGAGCATCTTGAGTGTTGTTGGAGCTGCGCTCATCCAGACAAGTGGAGAGTGTTCCATCACACTCCTGACTTGTTCCTTGTGGATGGTGGACAGGCTTTGGGGAGTCGGCACAAATTACTCGTCGCAGGATTCCTAGTCTTTGACCTGATTTTGTAGCCACAGTATTAATATGACTGGGTCCAGTTCAGTTTCTAGTCAATTGTAATCCCCTGGATGTTGATAGTGGGGGATTCGGAGATGGTAGTACCATTGAAAGTCAACAGGAAATGGTTACATCGTCTTTTGTTGGAGCTGTTCATTGCCTGGCACTTGTATGGCAAGAAGATTACTTGCCACTTGTCAGCCCAAGCATGGATATTGTCTAGGTTTAGCTACATTTGGACGTGGTCTGTTTCAGTATCTGAAGCATTGCGAATGGTACTGAACATTGTACAAAGCGAGCTTCATAGGAACAAGAGTGGGCAGTTCAGCCCCTTGAGCCTGTCCCACCATTTAATGAGATCATGGCTGAACTCCATATACCTGCCGTTGGCCCATATCCCTTAATATCTTTGCTTAATGAAAATCTAACCCTCAGATCCCACATCTGACCTTATTATGGAAGAAAGGTCATTGATGAAGCAGCTGAAGATGGTTGGGCCTAGGACAATCCCAGAGAAACGCCTGCCGTGAAGTCCTAGAGCTGAGATGATTGGCGGCACGGTAAGCACAGTGGTTAGCACTGTGGCTTCACAGCGACAGGACCCGTGTTCGATTCCCGGCTTGGGTCACTGTCTGTGCGGAGTCTGCACGTTCTCCCCGTGTCTGAGTGGGTTTCCTCCGGGTGCTCCGGTTTCCTCCCACAAGTCCCGAAAGAGGTGCTGTTAGGTGAATTGAACATTCTGAATTCTCCCTCTGTGTATCCGAACAGGCGCCGGAATGTGGCGACGAGGGGATTTTCGCATTAACTTCATTGCAGGGTTAAGCCTCCTTGTGACACTAATAAAGATTATTATTAGTATTGACCTCCAACCACCACAATCCCCTGATTCCCATTGACTCCAGTTTTGCCAGAGCTCCATGATGCCACATTCACTCTTGATGTCAAGAGCATTTACTCTCATTTCTTCAAGTCTTCAAGTACTATTGCTTTTTCAGTGTTCCTTCATCCGTTACTTGGTATCGCGTGGAATGAATCGATATGATCATCCATTCGGCCATTCTGCTGAAGATTGTTGCAAATGCTTAAGCTTGGGCTCCACCATCATTGATAATGGGGATATGTGTGGAGCCTCCTCCTCCAGTGAGTTGTTTAACTGTCCACCACCATTCACAGCTGGATGTGACAGGACTGTAGAGCTTAGATCTGATGTATTCGCTGTGGAATCACTTCGCTCTGTCTATTACTTGCTGCTTATGCTGTTTGGCGCACAAGTAGACCCGTGTTGTGGCTTCACCAGATTAACCCCTCATTGTTTAGGTATGTCTGGTGTTGCTCCTGACATGGTCTCCTGCACTCTTCATTGAACCAGGGTTGATCCCCTGGCTGGGTGGTAATGGGAGAGTGGGGTTTATGCTGGGCCATAAGGTTGCAGATTGTGGCTGATTACAATTCTGCTGCTGCTGATGGCCCACAGCTCCTCATTGATGCCCAGCCTTGAGTTGCTGGATCTGTTCGAAGTCTATCCCATTTAGTACGGTGGTAGTGCCACACAACACGATGAGGGGTATCCTGAATGCCAAGATGGGCTTTGTCCACAAGGACTGTACGGTGGTCACTTCCACCGATACTGTCATGGACAGATACATCTGCAGCAGGCAGGTTGGTGAGGATGATGTCAAGTATGCTTTTCCCTCTTGTTGGTTCCCTCACCACCTGCTGCAGTCCCAGTCTAGCAGCTCTGTCCTTTAGGACCCGGCCAGCTGTGGTGGTACTACCGAGCCACTCTTGGTGATGGACATTGAAGTTTCCCATCCAGAGCATATTCTATGCCCTTGCCACCCTCAGCGCTTCCTCCAAGTGGTGTTCAACATGGAGGAGCACTGATTCACCAGCTGATGGTGGCCAGTTGTGGTAATCAGCAGGAAGTATCCTTGCCCGTGTTTAACCTGAAGCCACGAGACTTCATGGAGTCCAGAGTCGGTGTTGAGGACTCCCAGGGTAACTCCCTCCCGACTGTATACCACTGTGCCGCCACCATCCCTGCCTAGGGGCTTTTCACAGTAACTTCATTTGAAGCCTACTTGTGACAATAAGCGATTTTCATTTCATTTCATTTGAAATCGATAGGATCAGGGGTCATTTGCCACTTGTTGAAATTGTACCTAACACAAAGAAAGATGGTTGTGAGAGGCCAATTATCTCAGTTCTAGGACATCGCTGCAAGAGGTCCTGAGAGTAGTGTCAAAGGCCCAACCATCTTTAGGTATTTCATCAATGACCTTCCCTTCATTTTGAGGTCAGAAGTGGGAATGTAGGTTGATGATTTCACAGTGCTCAGTTCCTTAACTCCACAGATGATAAAGTAGTTTGCGTTAGCTTGCAACAAGACCGAGACAACATTCAGGCTTGGGCACAGAAGTTGCAAGTAATATATGCACCACACAAGTGGCAGGAAATTGCATCTCCAACAAGAGAGAACCATTTCCCGTATTCAGTTGCCCTTTCAAAAGTTACGATTGAATCTACTTCCACCCCCCCCTTTCGTGCAGCACATTCCAGATCACAAGTCGCTGCAAAAATAATTTCTCCTCATTTCCCCCTTTGGATCTTCTACCAAACATCTTAGATCAGTGTCTTCTGGTTACCAATCTTCCTGCATTGGAAAACAACTCTTTATTTACTCCAGTGAAGCTTCTCATGATTTTGAATGGCTCTATTGAATCGCCTGTGAGAATCTGTAACCGGGTGGTCGGTAAACAAAAATGACCAAATTTACCAAAGAACCCCCTAATGAATTGCCAAGAAAGATTTCACTTTGCAACTTTTGTTTTGTGTTTGATCAGAATCAATGTAAATTGAACATGAATTAACAGGCACATCCCATTCACTACACACAATAAACTGCACCTGGAATGCAACACATACAGTCCACCCTGCTGTGTTCGGTGCTCTGCTACACAGACGAACCAACACGGTTGCGAATGGTACAACTCAGTTTTATTACTAACATTTATTTACAATGGTAAACTGGTTACTGAGGTTTGATCATAACCCTAGAATCTGTGGACCTATTCCTAATACTATCTTGTAGTGGCACTCAGCACATGGTGGATGCCTGAGTGGCTTGCTGTGAGCTCTGTGCCCTGAGCTGTCTCCTGCTGGACTGAGCGGGAAGTGTCGTGTTCCCCGTTTTGTAGTGTGTATGCTCCTGCCTGTGATTGGCTGTGGTGTTGCGTGTGTGTTGATTGGTCCGTTGATCTGTCCATCAGTATGTATGTATGTTTGCACCATGATGTTTACCTGAATATCATGACACACCCTGCCTGTATAATCCCAGTTTCAGGCACGTGAATATTCCAAGCAGAATCCCAGCTCCTTTCCTTCAAGGTCTCAGCTGATTCTCCACAAGCACCAGCCAACTATTTTCTTTCCTCTTTGTCTACTCCTCTGTGTGCTACACAGCCTCAATATTTTGACTTGCTGGTGGTACTGACCAAGAGCCACCAGGTCTCATGGACCAGCTTTTGTTTATAATCCAAAAATTCTAACTGATCCCTTTACTATCGGAACAAATTGTTAAGTCATTTTCAAACATTTTTCACAAACCAAAATATTTTAACATAATTCTAAATATTCCGTACAGGTACTGCTTCCAGGTCAAAGGCCATCACGCTCCACTTAACATTCACTGCTCCAAGGACAAACCCAGCTTATCCTTTCTCTCAGGCACCCATCCCCGGTGTCATTCCAGTCAATCTTTTGGATCCAAGCCAAGGAGCGACGAATCCGATACTGCACACTTTACACCGTCAAAGTTATTCCCCATGTTGTCTTTGAAGCACTTTTGAGGTTTGATCTGACTGATGTGACCAGGTATCAGATGAATTAGATTCAGTCCTACTTGAAGGATGAAACTCATGCCTAATGGTGTTTTGTTTTTTCTTTTAACAGCATGACGTCATTGCAAAGCATCCGACTCACTCCAGTTGAGTGCAGAGTGCAGCTGAGGAACAAAGTTTGTTGCTGAACATGCGTTTGAGAAATTGTACAGGATTTGTTCTGAAACAGTGGGGCAGAAAGCTCGTTTTCTGTAGCACACACAGAACACTGGTGCACAAATGAGCAGTAAATTGTTATGGGTCCGAAACAGACTGGTCAAAGACACCTCTGCTTTCTGAATGGTTCAGGATCTTTTCCTGTTCAGTATTTGTAGCATTTTTTTTTTTTTAAAAGCTTCTTTCTAAACATTTGCAACTGGAGAATTCCTACCCTGTAGTGTTTTCGAGCTGGGGAGGTCTGGATCAACATGTAAATCTGCAGGTTTTTGCCAATTAAACTATATATGAAAAGGTGGCATTTTGAAAAGGAAAAAGAAATCACCGCTTCCTGAGTGACGGTCGCTTCACTCGCACAGGGGAGGCTGACCCGAGAGTCTGACTGGATGTTCAAGGTGTTGCGGCGATTCTTGCATGGTACTGTTTCTCGCATATAGGGTAGCTGCGATGTGGAAAATGAAGAAATGAGCAAAATATCTTCTGAACAGTCACAACTGCAGAAAATAATATGCATTGAATCAGTTTAGCACCAGCTAAGTCACCTACAAGAGTACAATCCGCAAATTAATTTTTCTACCCAGGTTGGCTTTTATAGCATGATCATTTATGCCCGGTTTTGCGTAGGAGCATGAGCATTTATCAGAACAGTATATTATCCATATGACAAATGGGTTTCTCCATTTCACACCAGCTCCTAATTTCTGCACTTTCTTTTTACTGTTGTAATGGTTCCAATTTCAATAAATCTTGACCTGGCAATGGAATTCAACCTCATGGATCTCAAATCTTACCATCTCTGGGCATAGCGAGACAGGAAAAGAATCAAGAACATTTAACACACAGTTCATGTTAGCAGAACACACTCAAATTCTTGTCTCAAATCCAGAGATGTGACTTAACATCTGAATCATTAACACAATCAGTAGAATTTTATCCATGATTTTAACAGCAGTTTCAAGCTTATCCCAGTCGAAATTAATGCGTGCTTATGTTAATCAAACAGCTCACATTCGCCAACAACTCAGAAATGCTCCTGCTTATTTATATAAGTCATTCAAAAAATACATTGTATCTATAAAAGGTGTACACAGTTATCAATCTACAGACATGGTTCACAATCTAGTATTTACAAATGGTGCTCATAGCCTGTTAGCTACAAACGGTTTTCACAGTCTGGTATCCAGAGGAGGTGTTCACAGTCATAGCTTGGTATCAATAGGTGTTCATAGTCTGGTATCAATAGGTGATCACAGACAAGTATCTATAGGAGGTGTTTGCACTCTGGGGTCTATAGAAAGTGTTCAAAGTCCAATAACTGCAGAAAGTGTTCACAGTCTTGTATCTGTAGGAGGTGTTCACAGTCTGGTATCTATAGGTGTTCACAGTCTGGTATCTATAGGTGTTCACAGTCTGGTATCTGTAGGAAGTGTTCACGGTCTAGTATCTACAGGAGGTGTTCACAGTCTGGTATCTATAGGAGGTGTTCACAGTTTGGTATCTAAAGGAGGTGTTCACAGTCTGGTACATATAGAAGGTGTTCACAGTCTGGTCTCTATAGAAGGTGTTCACTGTGGTATCTATAGGTGTTCACAGTCTGCTATCTAGAGGCGTTCACAGTCTGGTATCTATAAAAGGTGTTCACAGTCTGGTATCTATGTGAAGTGTTCGCAGTCTGGTATCTGTGGAAGTGTTCACAGTGGTATCTATAGGTGTTCACAGTCTGCTATCTATAGGTGTTCACAGTCTGGTATCTATAGGAGGTGTTCACAGTCTGGTATCTATAGGTGTTCACAGTCTGGTATCTACAGGAGGTGTTCACAGTCTGGTATCTATAGGTGTTCACAGTCTGGTATCTGTATGAGGTGTTCAAAGTCTGGTACCTATAGGAGGTGTTCACAGTCTGGTATCTATCGGAGATGTTCACAGTCTGGTATCTATAGAAGATGACAGTCTGGTATCTACAGGAGGTGTTCACAGTCTGGTATCTATAGGAGGTGTTCACGGTCTGGTATCTATAGAAGGTGATCATAGTCTGGTCTCTACAGGAGATGTTCACAGTCTGCTATCTAGAGGAGGTGTTCACGGTCTGGTATCAAAAGAAGGTGTTCACGGTCTGGTATCTATAGGAGATGTTCACACTGGTATCTATAGAAGATGTTCATAGTCTGGTATCTCTAGGAGGTGTTCACAGTCGTAACCATAGGAGGTGTTCACGGTCTATTATCTATAGAAGGTGTTCACAGTCTGGTATCTATAGGAGATGTTCACAGTCTGGTATCTATAGGTGTTCACAGTGTGGTATCTAGAGGAGGTGTTCACAGTCTGGTGTATTTAGAAGGTATTCACAGTCTGGTATCTATAGGAGGTGTTCACAGTGTGGTATCTATAGGTGTTCACAGTCTGCTATCTGTAGGCATTCACAGTCTGGTATCTATAGAAGGTGTTCACAGTCTGGTATCTATAGGAGGTGTTCACAGTCTGGTATCTATAGGTGTGCACAGTCTGGTATCTACAGGAGGTGTTCACAGTCTTATCTATAGGTGTTCACAGTCTGGTATCTGTATGAGGTGTTCACAGTCTGGTATCTATAGGAGGTGTACACAGTCTGGTATTTAAAGGAGGTGTTCACAGTCTGGTATCTATAGGAGGTGTTCACAGTTTGGTATCTAAAGGAGGTGTTCACAGTCTGGTATATATAGAAGGTGTTCACAGTCTGGTCTCTATAGAAGGTGTTCACTGGTATCTATAGGTGTTCACAGTCTGCTATCTCGAGGCGTTCACAGTCTGGTATCTATAAAAGGTGTTCACAGTCTGGTATCGATATGAGGTGTTCACAGTCTGGTATCTGTGGAGGTGTTCACAGTGGTATCTATAGGTGTTCACAGTCTGCTATCTATAGGTGTTCACAGTCTGGTATCTATAGGAGGTGTTCACAGTCTGGTATCTATAGGTGTTCACAGTCTGGTATCTACAGGAGGTGTTCACAGTCTGGTATCTATAGGTGTTCACAGTCTGGTATCTGTATGAGGTGTTCAAAGTCTGGTACCTATAGGAGGTGTTCACAGTCTGGTAACCATAGGAGATGTTCACAGTCTGGTATCTGTAGGAGGTGTTCAGGGTCTAGTATCTTTCGAAGGTGTTCACAGTCTGGTATCTATAGGTGGTGTTCACAGTCTGGTATCTATAGGTGTTCACAGTCTGGTATCTATAAAAGGTGTTCACAGTCTGGTATCTAAAGGAGGTGTTCACAGTCTGGTATCTACAGGAGGTGTTCACAGTCTGGTATCGCTAGGTGTTCACAGTCTGGTATCTGTATGAGGTGTTCACAGTCTGCTATCTGTAGGAGGTGTTCACGGTCTAGTATCAATAGGAGGTGTTCACAGTCTGGTATCTATAGGTGGTGTTCACAGTCTGGTATCTATAGGTGTTCACAGTCTGCTATCTATAGGCATCCACAGTCTGCTATCTATAGAAGGTGTTCACAGTCTGGTATCTATATGAGGTGTTCACAGTCTATCGGAGGTGTTCACAGTCAGGTATCTATCGGAGGTGTTCACAGTCTGGTATCTATAGGTGTTCACATTCTGGTGTCCATAGGATGTGTTCACAGTCTGGTATCTATAGGAGGTGTTCACGGTCTGGTATCTATCGGAGGTGTTCACAGTCTGGTATCTATAGGTGTTCACAGTCTGGTATCTATAGGAGGTGATCATAGTCTGGTCTCTACAGGAGATGTTCACAGTCTGCTATCTCGAGGAGGTGTTCACAGTCTGGTATCTAGGAGGTGTTAACAGTCTGCTATCTATAGGTGTTCACGGTCTGGTATCGATAGAAGGTGTTCGCGGTCTGGTATCTATAGGAGATGTTCACACTGGTACCTACAGAAGATGTTCATAGTCTGGTATCTCTAGGATGTGTTCACAGTCGTAACCATAGGAGGTGTTCACGGTCTATTTATATAAGATGTTCACAGTCTGGTATCTATAGGAGATGTTCACAGTCTGGTATCTATAGGTGTTCACAGTCTGGTATCTATAGGAGGTATTCACAGTGTGGTATCTAGAGCAGGTGTTCACAGTCTGGTATCTATAGGAGATGTTCACAGTCTGGTATCTCTAGGTGTTCACAGTCTGGTATCTATAGGAGGTATTCACAGTGTGGTATCTAGAGCAGGTGTTCACAGTCTGGTGTATATAGAAGGTATTCACAGTCTGGTATCTATAGGAGGTGTTCACAGTGTGGTATCTATAGGTGTTCACAGTCTGCTATCTGTAGGCATTCACAGTCTGGTATCTATAGAAGGTGTTCACAGTCCGGTATCTATAGGAGGTGTTCACAGTCTGGTATCTATAGGTGTGCACAGTCTGGTATCTACAGGAGGTGTTCATAGTCTGTTATCTATAGGTGTTCACAGTCTGGTATTTAAAGGAGGTGTTCACAGTCTGGTATCTATAGGAGGTGTTCACAGTTTGGTATCTAAAGAAGGTGTTCACAGTCTGGTATATATAGAAGGTGTTCACAGTCTGGTATCTATAAAAGGTGTTCACTGTGGTATCTATAGGTGTTCACTGACTGCTATCTAGAGGCGCTCACAGTCTTGTATCTATAAAAGGTGTTCACAGTCTGGTATCTATATGAGGTGTTCACAGTCTGGTATCTGTGGAGGTGTTCACAGTGGTATCTATAGGTGTTCACAGTCTGCTATCTATAGGTGTTCACAGTCTGGTATCTATAGAAGGTGTTCACAGTCTGGTATCTGTATGAGGTGTTCAAAGTGTGGTACCTATAGGAGGTGTTCACAGTCTGGTAACCATAGGAGATGTTCACAGTCTGACATCTATAGGAGGTGTTCACAGTCTGCTATCTGTAGGAGGTGTTCACGGTCTGGTATCTTTCGAAGGTGTTCACAGTCTGGTATCTATAGGAGGTGTTCACAGTTTGGTATCTAAAGGAGGTGTTCACAGTCTGGTATATATAGAAGGTGTTCACAGTCTGGTATCTATAGAAGGTGTTCACAGTCTGGTATCTGTATGAGGTGTTCAAAGTGTGGTACCTATAGGAGGTGTTCACAGTCTGGTAACCATAGGAGATGTTCACAGTCTGACATCTATAGGAGGTGTTCACAGTCTGCTATCTGTAGGAGGTGTTCACGGTCTGGTATCTTTCGAAGGTGTTCACAGTCTGGTATCTATAGGAGGTGTTCACAGTTTGGTATCTAAAGGAGGTGTTCACAGTCTGGTATATATAGAAGGTGTTCACAGTCTGGTATCTATAAAAGGTGTTCACTGTGGTATCTATAGGTGTTCACTGACTGCTATCTAGAGGCGCTCACAGTCTTGTATCTATAAAAGGTGTTCACAGTCTGGTATCTATATGAGGTGTTCACAGTCTGGTATCTGTGGAGGTGTTCACAGTGGTATCTATAGGTGTTCACAGTCTGCTATCTATAGGTGTTCACAGTCTGGTATCTATAGAAGGTGTTCACAGTCTGGTATCTGTATGAGGTGTTCAAAGTCTGGTACCTATAGGAGGTGTTCACAGTCTGGTAACCATAGGAGATGTTCACAGTCTGACATCTATAGGAGGTGTTCACAGTCTGCTATCTAGGAGGTGTTCACGGTCTAGTATCTTTCGAAGGTGTTCACAGTCTGGTATCTATAGGAGGTGTTCACAGTTTGGTATCTAAAGGAGGTGTTCACAGTCTGGTATCTATAGGTGTTCACAGTCTGGTATCTATAAAAGGTGTTCACAGTCTGGTATCTAAAGGAGGTGTTCACAGTCTGGTATCTACAGGAGGTGTTCACAGTCTGGTATCGCTAGGTGTTCACAGTCTGGTATCTGTATGAGGTGTTCACAGTCTGCTATCTGTAGGAGGTGTTCACGGTCTAGTATCAATAGGAGGTGTTCACAGTCTGGTATCTATAGGTGGTGTTCACAGTCTGGTATCTATAGGTGTTCACAGTCTGCTATCTATAGGCATCCACAGTCTGCTATCTATAGAAGGTGTTCACAGTCTGGTATCTATATGAGGTGTTCACAGTCTGGTATCTATCGGAGGTGTTCACAGTCAGGTATCTATCGGAGGTGTTCACAGTCTGGTATCTATAGGTGTTCACATTCTGGTGTCCATAGGATGTGTTCACAGTCTGGTATCTATAGGAGGTGTTCACGGTCTGGTATCTATCGGAGGTGTTCACAGTCTGGTATCTATAGGTGTTCACAGTCTGGTATCTATAGGAGGTGATCATAGTCTGGTCTCTACAGGAGATGTTCACAGTCTGCTATCTCGAGGAGGTGTTCACAGTCTGGTATCTAGGAGGTGTTAACAGTCTGCTATCTATAGGTGTTCACGGTCTGGTATCGATAGAAGGTGTTCGCGGTCTGGTATCTATAGGAGATGTTCACACTGGTACCTACAGAAGATGTTCATAGTCTGGTATCTCTAGGATGTGTTCACAGTCGTAACCATAGGAGGTGTTCACGGTCTATTTATATAAGATGTTCACAGTCTGGTATCTATAGGAGATGTTCACAGTCTGGTATCTATAGGTGTTCACAGTCTGGTATCTATAGGAGGTATTCACAGTGTGGTATCTAGAGCAGGTGTTCACAGTCTGGTATCTATAGGAGATGTTCACAGTCTGGTATCTCTAGGTGTTCACAGTCTGGTATCTATAGGAGGTATTCACAGTGTGGTATCTAGAGCAGGTGTTCACAGTCTAGTGTATATAGAAGGTATTCACAGTCTGGTATCTATAGGAGGTGTTCACAGTGTGGTATCTATAGGTGTTCACAGTCTGCTATCTGTAGGCATTCACAGTCTGGTATCTATAGAAGGTGTTCACAGTCCGGTATCTATAGGAGGTGTTCACAGTCTGGTATCTATAGGTGTGCACAGTCTGGTATCTACAGGAGGTGTTCATAGTCTGTTATCTATAGGTGTTCACAGTCTGGTATTTAAAGGAGGTGTTCACAGTCTGGTATCTATAGGAGGTGTTCACAGTTTGGTATCTAAAGAAGGTGTTCACAGTCTGGTATATATAGGTGTTCACAGTCTGGTATCTATAGAAGGTGTTCACTGTGGTATCTATAGGTGTTCACTGTCTGCTATCTCGAGGCATTCACAGTCTTGTATCTATAAAAGGTGTTCACAGTATGGTATCTATATGAGGTGTTCACAGTCTGGTATATGTGGAGGTGTTCACAGTGGTATCTATAGGTGTCCACAGTCTGCTATCTATAGGTGTTCACAGTCTGGTATGTATAGAAGGTGTTCACAGTCTGGTATCTGTATGAGGTGTTCAAAGTGTGGTACCTATAGGAGGTGTTCACAGTCTGGTAACCATAGGAGATGTTCACAGTCTGACATCTATAGGAGGTGTTCACAGTCTGCTATCTGTAGGAGGTGTTCACGGTCTGGTATCTTTCGAAGGTGTTCACAGTCTGGTATCTATAGGAGGTGTTCACAGTTTGGTATCTAAAGGAGGTGTTCACAGTCTGGTATATATAGAAGGTGTTCACAGTCTGGTATCTATAAAAGGTGTTCACTGTGGTATCTATAGGTGTTCACTGACTGCTATCTAGAGGCGCTCACAGTCTTGTATCTATAAAAGGTGTTCACAGTCTGGTATCTATATGAGGTGTTCACAGTCTGGTATCTGTGGAGGTGTTCACAGTGGTATCTATAGGTGTTCACAGTCTGCTATCTATAGGTGTTCACAGTCTGGTATCTATAGAAGGTGTTCACAGTCTGGTATCTGTATGAGGTGTTCAAAGTCTGGTACCTATAGGAGGTGTTCACAGTCTGGTAACCATAGGAGATGTTCACAGTCTGACATCTATAGGAGGTGTTCACAGTCTGCTATCTAGGAGGTGTTCACGGTCTAGTATCTTTCGAAGGTGTTCACAGTCTGGTATCTATAGGAGGTGTTCACAGTTTGGTATCTAAAGGAGCTGTTCACAGTCTGGTATCTATAGGTGTTCACAGTCTGGTATATATAGAAGGTGCTCACAGTCTGGTATATATAGAAGGTGCTCACAGTCTGGTATCTATAGAAGGTGTTCACTGTGGTATCTATAGGTGTTCACTGCCTGCGATCTAGAGGCGTTCACAGTCTTGTATCTATAAAAGGTGTTCACAGTCTGGTATCTATATGAGGTGTTTACAGTCTGGTATCTGTGGAGGTGTTCACAGTGGTATCTATAGGTGTTCACAGTCTGCTATCTATAGGTGTTCACAGTCTGGTATCTATAGGAGGTGTTCACAGCCTGACATCTATAGGAGGTGTTCACAGTCTGGTATCTATAGGAGGTGTTCACAGTCTGGTAACTATAGGTGGTGTTCACAGTCTGGTATCTATAGGTGTTCACAGTCTGGTATCTATAAAAGGTGTTCACAGTCTGGTATCTAAAGGAGGTGTTCACAGTCTGCTATCTATAGGCGTTCACAGTCTGCTATCTATAGAAGGTGTTCACAGTCTGGTATCTATATGAGGTGTTCACAGTCTGGTATCTATAGGAGGTGTTCACAGTCTGGTATCTATAGGAGGTGTTCACGGTCTGGTATCTATAGAAGGTGATCATAGTCTGGTCTCTACAGGAGATGTTCACAGTCTGCTATCTAGAGGAGGTGTTCACGGTCTGGTATCTATAGGAGATGTTCACACTGGTGTCTATAGGAGATGTTCATAGTCTGGTATCTCTAGGAGGTGTTCACGGTCTATTATCTATAGAAGGTGTTCACAGTCTGGTATCTAGAGGAGGTGTTCACAGTCTGGTGTATATATAAGGCATTCACAGTCTGGTATCTATAGGAGGTGTTCACAGTGTGGTATCTATAGGTGTTCACGGTCTGCTATCTGTAGGCATTCACAGTCTGGTATCTAGAAGGTGTTCACAGTCTGGTATCTATAGGAGGTGTTCACAGTCTGGTATCTATAGGTGTGCACAGTCTGGTATCTACAGGAGGTGTTCACAGTCTGTTATCTATAGGTGTTCACAGTCTGGTATCTGTATGAGGGGTTCACAGTCTGGTATCTATAGGAGGTGTTCACAGTCTGGTATTTAAAGGAGGTGTTCACAGTCTGGTATCTATAGGAGGTGTTCACAGTTTGGTATCTAAAGGAGGTGTTCACAGTCTGGTATCTATAGGAGGTGTTCACAGTTTGGTATCTAAAGAAGGTGTTCACAGTCTGGTATATATAGGTGTTCACAGTCTGGTATCTATAGAAGGTGTTCACTGTGGTATCTATAGGTGTTCACTGTCTGCTATCTCGAGGCATTCACAGTCTTGTATCTATAAAAGGTGTTCACAGTATGGTATCTATATGAGGTGTTCACAGTCTGGTATATGTGGAGGTGTTCACAGTGGTATCTATAGGTGTCCACAGTCTGCTATCTATAGGTGTTCACAGTCTGGTATCTATAGAAGGTGTTCACAGTCTGGTATCTGTATGAGGTGTTCAAAGTGTGGTACCTATAGGAGGTGTTCACAGTCTGGTAACCATAGGAGATGTTCACAGTCTGACATCTATAGGAGGTGTTCACAGTCTGCTATCTGTAGGAGGTGTTCACGGTCTGGTATCTTTCGAAGGTGTTCACAGTCTGGTATCTATAGGAGGTGTTCACAGTTTGGTATCTAAAGGAGGTGTTCACAGTCTGGTATATATAGAAGGTGTTCACAGTCTGGTATCTATAAAAGGTGTTCACTGTGGTATCTATAGGTGTTCACTGACTGCTATCTAGAGGCGCTCACAGTCTTGTATCTATAAACGGTGTTCACAGTCTGGTATCTATATGAGGTGTTCACAGTCTGGTATCTGTGGAGGTGTTCACAGTGGTATCTATAGGTGTTCACAGTCTGCTATCTATAGGTGTTCACAGTCTGGTATCTATAGAAGGTGTTCACAGTCTGGTATCTGTATGAGGTGTTCAAAGTCTGGTACCTATAGAAGGTGTTCACAGTCTGGTAACCATAGGAGATGTTCACAGTCTGACATCTATAGGAGGTGTTCACAGTCTGCTATCTAGGAGGTGTTCACGGTCTAGTATCTTTCGAAGGTGTTCACAGTCTGGTATCTATAGGAGGTGTTCACAGTTTGGTATCTAAAGGAGGTGTTCACAGTCTGGTATCTATAGGTGTTCACAGTCTGGTATATATAGAAGGTGCTCACAGTCTGGTATCTATAGAAGGTGTTCACTGTGGTATCTATAGGTGTTCACTGCCTGCGATCTAGAGGCGTTCACAGTCTTGTATCTATAAAAGGTGTTCACAGTCTGGTATCTATATGAGGTGTTTACAGTCTGGTATCTGTGGAGGTGTTCACAGTGGTATCTATAGGTGTTCACAGTCTGCTATCTATAGGTGTTCACAGTCTGGTATCTATAGGAGGTGTTCACAGCCTGACATCTATAGGAGGTGTTCACAGTCTGGTATCTATAGGAGGTGTTCACAGTCTGGTAACTATAGGTGGTGTTCACAGTCTGGTATCTATAGGTGTTCACAGTCTGGTATCTATAAAAGGTGTTCACAGTCTGGTATCTAAAGGAGGTGTTCACAGTCTGCTATCTATAGGCGTTCACAGTCTGCTATCTATAGAAGGTGTTCACAGTCTGGTATCTATATGAGGTGTTCACAGTCTGGTATCTATAGGAGGTGTTCACAGTCTGGTATCTATAGGAGGTGTTCACGGTCTGGTATCTATAGAAGGTGATCATAGTCTGGTCTCTACAGGAGATGTTCACAGTCTGCTATCTAGAGGAGGTGTTCACGGTCTGGTATCTATAGGAGATGTTCACACTGGTGTCTATAGGAGATGTTCATAGTCTGGTATCTCTAGGAGGTGTTCACGGTCTATTATCTATAGAAGGTGTTCACAGTCTGGTATCTAGAGGAGGTGTTCACAGTCTGGTGTATATATAAGGCATTCACAGTCTGGTATCTATAGGAGGTGTTCACAGTGTGGTATCTATAGGTGTTCACGGTCTGCTATCTGTAGGCATTCACAGTCTGGTATCTAGAAGGTGTTCACAGTCTGGTATCTATAGGAGGTGTTCACAGTCTGGTATCTATAGGTGTGCACAGTCTGGTATCTACAGGAGGTGTTCACAGTCTGTTATCTATAGGTGTTCACAGTCTGGTATCTGTATGAGGGGTTCACAGTCTGGTATCTATAGGAGGTGTTCACAGTCTGGTATTTAAAGGAGGTGTTCACAGTCTGGTATCTATAGGAGGTGTTCACAGTTTGGTATCTAAAGGAGGTGTTCACAGTCTGGTATATATAGAAGGTGTTCACAGTCTGGTCTCTATAGAAGGTGTTCACTGGTATCTATAGGTGTTCACAGTCTGCTATCTAGAGGCGTTCACAGTCTGGTATCTATAAAAGGTGTTCACAGTCTGGTATCTATATGAGGTGTTCACAGTCTGGTATCTGTGGAGGTGTTCACAGTGGTATCTATAGGTGTTCACAGTCTGCTATCTATAGGTGTTCACAGTCTGGTATCTACAGGAAGTGTTCACAGTAGGAGGTGTTCACGGTCTAGTATCTATAGGAGGTGTTCACAGTCTGGTATCTATAGGAGGTGTTCACAGTCTGGTATCTGTAGGAGGTGTTCACAGTCTAGTATCTTTCGAAGGTGTTCACAGTCTGGTATCTATAGGTGGTGTTCACAGTCTGGTATCTATAGCTGTTCACAGTCTGGTATCTATAAAAGGTGTTCACAGTCTGGTATCTAAAGGAGGTGTTCACAGTCTGGTATCTACAGGAGGTGTTCACAGTTTGACATCTATAGGAGGTGTTCACAGTCTGCTATCTGTAGGAGGTGTTCACAGTCTAGTATCTTTCGAAGATGTTCACAGTCTGGTATCTATAGGTGGTGTTCACAGTCTGGTATCTATAGCTGTTCACAGTCTGGTATCTATAAAAAGTGTTCACAGTCTGGTATCTAAAGGAGGTGTTCACAGTCTGGTATCTATAGAAGGTGTTCACAGTCTGGTAACTATAGGAGGTGTTCACAGCCTGGTATCTATAGGTGTTCACAATCTGGTATCTACAGGAGGTGTTCACAGTAGGAGGTGTTCACGGTCTAGTATCTATAGGAGGTGTTCACAGTCTGGTATCTATAGGTGGTGTTCACAGTCTGGTATCTTTCGGTGTTCACAGTCTGCTATCTATAGGCATCCGCAGTCTGCTATCTATAGAAGGTGTTCACAGACTGGTATCTATATGAGGTGTTCACAGTCTGCTATCTATCGGAGGTGTTCACAGTCAGGTATCTATCAGAGGTGTTCACAGTCTGGTGTCTATAGGTGTTCACAGTCTGGTAGCCATAGGATGTGTTCACAGTCTGGTATCTATAGGAGGTGTTCACAGCCTGGTATCTATCAGAGGTGTTCACAGTCTGGTATCTATAGGACGTGTTCACAGTCTGGTATCTATAGGAGGTGTTCACGGTCTGGTATCTATAGAAGGTGATCATAGTGGTCTCTACAGGAGATGTTCACAGTCTGGTATCTAGAAGGTGTTCACAGTCTGGTATCTATAGGAGGTGTTCACAGTCTGGTATCTATAGGTGTGCACAGTCTGGTATCTACAGGAGGTGTTCACAGTCTGTTATCTATAGGTGTTCACAGTTTGGTATCTGTATGAGGGGTTCACAGTCTGGTATCTATAGGAGGTGTTCACAGTCTGGTATTTAAAGGAGGTGTTCACAGTCTGGTATCTATAGGAGGTGTTCACAGTTTGGTCTCTAAAGGAGGTGTTCACAGTCTGGTATATATAGAAGGTGTTCACAGTCTGGTCTCTATAGAAGGTGTTCACTGGTATCTATAGGTGTTCACAGTCTGCTATCTAGAGGCGTTCACAGTCTGGTATCTATAAAAGGTGTTCACAGTCTGGTATCTATATGAGGTGTTCACAGTCTGGTATCTGTGGAGGTGTTCACAGTGGTATCTATAGGTGTTCACAGTCTGCTATCTATAGGTGTTCACAGTCTGGTATCTGTAGGAGGTGTTCACAGTGTAGTATCTTTCGAAGGTGTTCACAGTCTGGTATCTATAGGTGGTGTTCACAGTCTGGTATCTATAGCTGTTCACAGTCTGGTATCTATAAAAGGTGTTCACAGTCTGGTATCTAAAGGAAGTGTTCACAGTCTGGTATCTACAGGAGGTGTTCACAGTTTGACATCTATAGGAGGTGTTCACAGTCTGCTATCTGTAGGAGGTGTTCACAGTCTAGTATCTTTCGAAGGTGTTCACAGTCTGGTATCTATAGGTGGTGTTCACAGTCTGGTATCTATAGCTGTTCACAGTCTGGTATCTATAAAAAGTGTTCACAGTCTGGTATCTAAAGGAGGTGTTCACAGTCTGGTATCTATAGAAGGTGTTCACAGTCTGGTAACTATAGGAGGTGTTCACAGCCTGGTATCTATAGGTGTTCACAGTCTGTTATCTACAGGAGGTGTTCACAGTAGGAGGTGTTCACGGTCTAGTATCTATAGGAGGTGTTCACAGTCTGGTATCTATAGGTGGTGTTCACAGTCTGGTATCTTTCGGTGTTCACAGTCTGCTATCTATAGGCATCCGCAGTCTGCTATCTATAGAAGGTGTTCACAGTCTGGTATCTATATGAGGTGTTCACAGTCTGGTATCTATCGGAGGTGTTCACAGTCAGGTATCTATCAGAGATGTTCACAGTCTGGTGTCTATAGGTGTTCACAGTCTGGTATCCATAGGATGTGTTCACAGTCTGGTATCTATAGGAGGTGTTCACAGCCTGGTATCTATCGCAGGTGTTCACAGTCTGGTATCTATAGGTGTTCACAGTCTGGTATCTATAGGACGTGTTCACAGTCTGGTATCTATAGGAGGTGTTCACGGTCTGGTATCTATAGAAGGTGATCATAGTGGTCTCTACAGGAGATGTTCACAGTCTGCTATCTAGAGGAGGTGTTCACAGTCTGGTACCTATAGGAGGTGTTCACAGTCTGCTATCTATAGGTGTTCACGGTCTGGTATCGATAGAAGGCATTCACAGTCTGGTATCTATAGGAGATGTTCACACTGGTATCTATAGAAGGTGTTCATAGTTTTGTATCTATAGGAGGTGTTCACGGTCTCGTAACCATAGGAGATGTTCACAGTCTGAAATCAAGACGAGGTGTTCACAGTCTGGTATCGATAGGAGGTCTTCACAGTCTGGTATCTATAGGAGGTGTTCACAGTCTGGTATCTATAGGAGGTGTTCACAGTCTGGTATCTATAGGAGGTGTTCACAGTTTGGTATGTATAGGTGGTGTTCACAGTCTGGTATCTATCGGTGTTTACAGTGTGGTATCTATAGGTGTTCACGGTCTGGTATCTATAGAAGGTGTTCACAGTCTGGTATCTATCGGACGTGTTCACAGTCTGGTATCTATAGGTGTTCACAGTCTGGTATCTATAGGTGTTCACGGTCTGGTATCTATAGGAGGTGTTCACAGTCTGGTATCTATAGGTGTTCACAGTCTTGTATCTATAGGAGGTGTTCACAGCCTGGTATCGAAAGGAGGTGTTCACATTCTGGTATCTATAGGAGATGTTCACACTGGTATCTATAGGAGGTGTTCACAGTCTGGTATCCATAGGATGTGTTCGCAGTCTGGTATCTATAGGAGGTGTTCACAGTCTGGCATTTAAAGGAGGTGTTCACAGTCTGGTATCTATAGGAGGTGTTCACAGTTTGGTATCTAAAGGAGGTGTTCACGGTCTTGTAACCATAGGAGATGTTCACAGTCTGAAATCAAGACGAGGTGTTCACAGTCTGGTATCTATAGGAGGTGTTCACAGTCTGGTAACTATAGGAGGTGTTCACAGCCTGGTATCTATAGGTGTTCACAGTCTGGTATCTACAGGAGGTGTTCACAGTAGGAGGTGTTCACGGTCTAGTATCTATAGGAGGTGTTCACAGTCTGGTATCTATAGGTGGTGTTCACAGTCTGGTATCTTTCGGTGTTCACAGTCTGCTATCTATAGGCATCCGCAGTCTGCTATCTATAGAAGGTGTTCACAGTCTGGTATCTATATGAGGTGTTCACAGTCTGGTATCTATCGGAGGTGTTCATAGTCAGGTATCTATCAGACGTGTTCACAGTCTGGTGTCTATAGGTGTTCACAGTCTGGTATCCATGGGATGTGTTCACAGTCTGGTATCTATAGGAGGTGCTCACAGCCTGGTATCTATCGGAGGTGTTCACAGTCTGGTATCTATAGGTGTTCACAGTCTGGTATCTATAGGACGTGTTCACAGTCTGGTATCTATAGGAGGTGTTCACGGTCTGGTATCTATAGAAGGTGATCATAGTGGTCTCTACAGGAGATGTTCACAGTCTGCTATCTAGAGGAGGTGTTCACAGTCTGGTATCTATAGGAGGTGTTCACAGTCTGCTATCTATAGGTGTTCACGGTCTGGTATCGATAGAAGGCGTTCACAGTCTGGTATCTATAGGAGATGTTCACACTGGTATCTATAGAAGGTGTTCATAGTTTGGTATCTATAGGAGGTGTTCACAGTCTCGTAACCATAGGAGATGTTCACAGTCTGAAATCAAGACGAGGTGTTCACAGTCTGGTATCTATAGGAGGTGTTCACAGTCTGGTATCTATAGGAGGTGTTCACAGTTTGGTATGTATAGGTGGTGTTCACAGTCTGGTATCTATCGGTGTTTACAGTGTGGTATCTTTAGGTGTTCACGGTCTGGTATCTATAGAAGGTGTTCACAGTCTGGTATCTATCGGACGTGTTCACAGTCTGGTATCTATAGGTGTTCACAGTCTGGTATCTATAGGTGTTCACGGTCTGGTATCTATAGAAGGTGTTCACAGTCTGGTATCTATAGGAGGTGTTCACAGTTTGGTATGTATAGGTGGTGTTCACAGTCTGGTATCTATCGGTGTTTACAGTGTGGTATCTATAGGTGTTCACGGTCTGGTATCTATAGAAGGTGTTCACAGTCTGGTATCTATCGGACGTGTTCACAGTCTGGTATCTATAGGTGTTCACAGTCTGGTATCTATAGGTGTTCACGGTCTGGTATCTATAGAAGGTGTTCACAGTCTGGTATCTATAGGAGGTGTTCACAGTCTGGTATCTATAGGTGTTCACAGTCTTGTATCTATAGGAGGTGTTCACAGTCTGGTATCGAAAGGAGGTGTTCACATTCTGGTATCTATAGGAGATGTTCACACTGGTATCTATAGGGGGTGTTCACAGTCTGGTATCCATAGGATGTGTTCGCAGTCTGGTATCTATAGGAGGTGTTCACAGTCTGGCATTTAAAGGAGGTGTTCACAGTCTGGTATCTATAGGAGGTTTCACAGTTTGGTATCTAAAGGAGGTGTTCACAGTCTGGTATATATAGAACGTGTTCACAGTCTGGTATCTATAGAAGGTGTTCACTATGGTATCTATAGGTGTTCACAGTCTGCTATCTAGAGGCATTCACAGTCTGGTATCTATAAAAGGTGTTCACAGTCTGGTACCTATATGAGGTGTTCACAGTCTGGTATCTATAGGTGTTCACAGTCTGGTATCTACAGGAGGTGTTCACAGTCTGGTATCTATAGGTGTTCACAGTCTGGTATCTGTATGAGGTGTTCAAAGTCTTGTACCTATAGGAGGTGTTCACAGTCTGGTAACCATAGGAGATGTTCACAGTCTGACATCGATAGGAGGTGTTCACAGTCTGCTATCTGTAGGAGGTGTTCACGGTCTAGTATCTTTCGAAGGTGTTCACAGTCAGGTATCTATAGGTGTTCACAGTCTGGTATATATAGAAGGTGTTCACAGTCTGGTAACTATAGGAGGTGTTCACAGTCTGGTATCTATAGGAGGTGTTCACAGTCTGGTATCTACAGGAGGTGTTCACAGTCTGGTATCGCTAGGTGTTCACAGTTTGGTATCTGTATGAGGTGTTCACAGTCTGCTATCTGTTGGAGGTGTTCACGGTCTAGTATCTATAGGAGGTGTTCACAGTCTGGTATCTATAGGAGATGTTCACACTGGTATCTATAGAAGGTGTTCATAGTTTGGTATCTATAGGAGGTGTTCACGGTCTCGTAACCATAGGAGATGTTCACAGTCTGAAATCAAGACGAGGTGTTCACAGTCTGGTATCTATAGGAGGTGTTCACAGTCTGGTATCTATAGGAGGTGTTCACAGTTTGGTATGTATAGGTGGTGTTCACAGTCTGGTATCTATCGGTGTTTACAGTGTGGTATCTATAGGTGTTCACGGTCTGGTATCTATAGAAGGTGTTCACAGTCTGGTATCGGACGTGTTCACAGTCTGGTATCTATAGGTGTTCACAGTCTGGTATCTATAGGTGTTCACGGTCTTGTATCTATAGAAGGTGTTCACAGTCTGGTATCTATAGGAGGTGTTCACAGTCTGGTATCTATAGGTGTTCACAGTCTTGTATCTATAGGAGGTGTTCACAGTCTGGTATCGAAAGGAGGTGTTCACATTCTGGTATCTATAGATGATGTTCACACTGGTATCTATAGGAGGTGTTCACAGTCTGGTAACCATAGGACATGTTCACAGTCTTGTATCTATAGGAGGTGTTCACAGTCTGGTATCTAAAGGAGGTGTTCACAGTCTGATATCTAGAGGTGCTCATAGTCTTGTATCTACAGGTGTTCACAGTCTGCTATCTATAGGTGTTCACAGTCTGCTATCTATAGGAGGTGTTCACACTCTGGTATCTATAGGAGGTGTTCACACTCTGGTATCTATAGGAGGTGTTCACAGTCTGGTATCTATAGGTGTTCACAGTCTGCTATCTATAGGCGTTCACAGTCTGGTATCTATAGGAGGTGTTCACGAACTGGTATCTATAGAAGGTGATCATAGTCTGGTCTCTACAGGAGATGTTCACAGTCTGCTATCTAGAGGAGGTGTTCACGGTCTGGTATCAAAAGAAGGTGTTCACACTGGTGTCTATAGGAGATGTTCATAATCTGGTATCTCTAGGAGGTGTTCACAGTCGTAACCATAGGAGGTGTTCACGGTCTATTATCTATAGAAGGTGTTCACAGTCTGGTATCTATAGGAGATGTTCACAGTCTGGTATCTCTAGGTGTTCACAGTCTGGTATCTATAGGAGGTATTCACAGTGGTATCTAGAGGAGGTGTTCACAGTCTGGTGTATATAGAAGGTATTCACAGTCTGGTATCTATAGGAGGTGTTCACAGTGTGGTATCTATAGGTGTTCACGGCCTACTATCTGTAGGCATTCACAGTCTGGTATCTATAGACGGTGTTCACAGTCTGGTATCTATAGGAGGTGTTCACAGTCTGGTATCTATAGGTGTGCACAGTCTGGTATCTACAGGAGGTGTTCACAGTCTGTTATCTATAGGTGTTCACAGTCTGGTATCTGTATGAGGTGTTCACAGTCTGGTATCTATAGGAGGTGTTCACAGTCTGGTATTTAAAGGAGGTGTTCACAGTCTGGTATCTATAGGAGGTGTTCACAGTTTGGTATCTAAAGGAGGTGTTCACAGTCTGGTATATATAGAAGGTGTTCACAGTCTGGTATCTATAGAAGGTGTTCACTATAGTATCTATAGGTGTTCACAGTCTGCTATCTAGAAAAGGTGTTCACAGTCTGGTATCTAAATGAGGTGTTCACAGTCTGGTATCTATAGGTGTTCACAGTCTGGTATCTAGAAAAGGTGTTCACAGTCTGGTATCTATATGAGGTGTTCACAGTCTGGTATCTATAGGTGTTCACAGTCTGGTATCTACAGGAGGTGTTCACAGTCTGGTATCTATAGGTGTTCACAGTCTGGTATCTGTATGAGGTGTTCAAAGTCTGGTACCTATAGGAGGTGATCACAGTCTGGTAATCATAGTAGATGTTCACAGTCTGACATCGATAGGAGGTGTTCACAGTCTGCTATCTGTAGGAGGTGTTCACGGTCTAGTATCTTTCGAAGGTGTTCACAGTCTGGTATCTATAGGTGGTGTTCACAGTCTGGTATCTATAGATTCACAGTCTGCTATCTATAGGCGTTCACAGTCTGCTATCTATAGAAGGTGTTCACAGTCTGGTATCTATCGGAGGTGTTCACAGTCTGGTATCTATATGAGGTGTTCACAGTCTGGTATCTATAGGTGGTGTTCACAGTCTGGTATCTATAGCTGTTCACAGTCTGGTATCTATAAAAGGTGTTCACAGTCTGGTATCTAAAGGAGGTGTTCACAGTCTGGTATCTACAGGAGGTGTTCACAGTCTGGTATCTATAGGAGGTGTTCACAGTCTGGTATCTATAGGAGGTGTTCACAGTTTGGTATGTATAGGTGGTGTTCACAGTCTGGTATCTATCGGTGTTTACAGTGTGGTATCTATAGGTGTTCACGGTCTGGTATCTATAGAAGGTGTTCACAGTCTGGTATCTATCGGACGTGTTCACAGTCTGGTATCTATAGGTGTTCACAGTCTGGTATCTATAGGTGTTCACGGTCTGGTATCTATAGAAGGTGTTCACAGTCTGGTATCTATAGGAGGTGTTCACAGTCTGGTATCTATAGGTGTTCACAGTCTTGTATCTATAGGAGGTGTTCACAGTCTGGTATCGAAAGGAGGTGTTCACATTCTGGTATCTATAGGAGATGTTCACACTGGTATCTATAGGGGGTGTTCACAGTCTGGTATCCATAGGATGTGTTCGCAGTCTGGTATCTATAGGAGGTGTTCACAGTCTGGCATTTAAAGGAGGTGTTCACAGTCTGGTATCTATAGGAGGTTTCACAGTTTGGTATCTAAAGGAGGTGTTCACAGTCTGGTATATATAGAAGGTGTTCACAGTCTGGTATCTATAGAAGGTGTTCACTATGGTATCTATAGGTGTTCACAGTCTGCTATCTAGAGGCGTTCACAGTCTGGTATCTATAAAAGGTGTTCACAGTCTGGTATCTATATGAGGTGTTCACAGTCTGGTATCTATAGGTGTTCACAGTCTGGTATCTACAGGAGGTGTTCACAGTCTGGTATCTATAGGTGTTCACAGTCTGGTATCTGTATGAGGTGTTCAAAGTCTGGTACCTATAGGAGGTGTTCACAGTTTGGTATCTATAGGAGGTGTTCACAGTCTGGTATATATAGAAGGTGTTCACAGTCTGGTATCTATAGAAGGTGTTCACTATGGTATCTATAGGTGTTCACAGTCTGCTATCTAGAAAAGGTGTTCACAGTCTGGTATCTAAATGAGGTGTTCACAGTCTGGTATCTATAGGTGTTCACAGTCTGGTATCTAGAAAAGGTGTTCACAGTCTGGTATCTATATGAGGTGTTCACAGTCTGGTATCTATAGGTGTTCACAGTCTGGTATCTACAGGAGGTGTTCACAGTCTGGTATCTATAGGTGTTCACAGTCTGGTATCTAGAGGCGTTCACAGTCTGGTATCTATAAAAGGTGTTCACAGTCTGGTATCTATATGAGGTGTTCACAGTCTGGTATCTATAGGTGTTCACAGTCTGGTATCTACAGGAGGTGTTCACAGTCTGGTATCTATAGGTGTTCACAGTCTGGTATCTATATGAGGTGTTCACAGTCTGGTATCTATAGGTGTTCACAGTCTGGTATCTAAAGGAGGTGTTCACAGTCTGATATCTAGAGGTGCTCATAGTCTTGTATCTACAGGTGTTCACAGTCTGCTATCTATAGGTGTTCACAGTCTGCTATCTATAGGAGGTGTTCACACTCTGGTATCTATAGGAGGTGTTCACACTCTGGTATCTATAGGAGGTGTTCACAGTCTGGTATCTATAGGTGTTCACAGTCTGCTATCTATAGGCGTTCACAGTCTGGTATCTATAGGAGGTGTTCACGAACTGGTATCTATAGAAGGTGATCATAGTCTGGTCTCTACAGGAGATGTTCACAGTCTGCTATCTAGAGGAGGTGTTCACGGTCTGGTATCAAAAGAAGGTGTTCACACTGGTGTCTATAGGAGATGTTCATAATCTGGTATCTCTAGGAGGTGTTCACAGTCGTAACCATAGGAGGTGTTCACGGTCTATTATCTATAGAAGGTGTTCACAGTCTGGTATCTATAGGAGATGTTCACAGTCTGGTATCTCTAGGTGTTCACAGTCTGGTATCTATAGGAGGTATTCACAGTGGTATCTAGAGGAGGTGTTCACAGTCTGGTGTATATAGAAGGTATTCACAGTCTGGTATCTATAGGAGGTGTTCACAGTGTGGTATCTATAGGTGTTCACGGCCTACTATCTGTAGGCATTCACAGTCTGGTATCTATAGACGGTGTTCACAGTCTGGTATCTATAGGAGGTGTTCACAGTCTGGTATCTATAGGTGTGCACAGTCTGGTATCTACAGGAGGTGTTCACAGTCTGTTATCTATAGGTGTTCACAGTCTGGTATCTGTATGAGGTGTTCACAGTCTGGTATCTATAGGAGGTGTTCACAGTCTGGTATTTAAAGGAGGTGTTCACAGTCTGGTATCTATAGGAGGTGTTCACAGTTTGGTATCTAAAGGAGGTGTTCACAGTCTGGTATATATAGAAGGTGTTCACAGTCTGGTATCTATAGAAGGTGTTCACTATAGTATCTATAGGTGTTCACAGTCTGCTATCTAGAAAAGGTGTTCACAGTCTGGTATCTAAATGAGGTGTTCACAGTCTGGTATCTATAGGTGTTCACAGTCTGGTATCTAGAAAAGGTGTTCACAGTCTGGTATCTATATGAGGTGTTCACAGTCTGGTATCTATAGGTGTTCACAGTCTGGTATCTACAGGAGGTGTTCACAGTCTGGTATCTATAGGTGTTCACAGTCTGGTATCTGTATGAGGTGTTCAAAGTCTGGTACCTATAGGAGGTGATCACAGTCTGGTAATCATAGTAGATGTTCACAGTCTGACATCGATAGGAGGTGTTCACAGTCTGCTATCTGTAGGAGGTGTTCACGGTCTAGTATCTTTCGAAGGTGTTCACAGTCTGGTATCTATAGGTGGTGTTCACAGTCTGGTATCTATAGATTCACAGTCTGCTATCTATAGGCGTTCACAGTCTGCTATCTATAGAAGGTGTTCACAGTCTGGTATCTATCGGAGGTGTTCACAGTCTGGTATCTATATGAGGTGTTCACAGTCTGGTATCTATAGGTGGTGTTCACAGTCTGGTATCTATAGCTGTTCACAGTCTGGTATCTATAAAAGGTGTTCACAGTCTGGTATCTAAAGGAGGTGTTCACAGTCTGGTATCTACAGGAGGTGTTCACAGTCTGGTATCTATAGGAGGTGTTCACAGTCTGGTATCTATAGGAGGTGTTCACAGTTTGGTATGTATAGGTGGTGTTCACAGTCTGGTATCTATCGGTGTTTACAGTGTGGTATCTATAGGTGTTCACGGTCTGGTATCTATAGAAGGTGTTCACAGTCTGGTATCTATCGGACGTGTTCACAGTCTGGTATCTATAGGTGTTCACAGTCTGGTATCTATAGGTGTTCACGGTCTGGTATCTATAGAAGGTGTTCACAGTCTGGTATCTATAGGAGGTGTTCACAGTCTGGTATCTATAGGTGTTCACAGTCTTGTATCTATAGGAGGTGTTCACAGTCTGGTATCGAAAGGAGGTGTTCACATTCTGGTATCTATAGGAGATGTTCACACTGGTATCTATAGGGGGTGTTCACAGTCTGGTATCCATAGGATGTGTTCGCAGTCTGGTATCTATAGGAGGTGTTCACAGTCTGGCATTTAAAGGAGGTGTTCACAGTCTGGTATCTATAGGAGGTTTCACAGTTTGGTATCTAAAGGAGGTGTTCACAGTCTGGTATATATAGAAGGTGTTCACAGTCTGGTATCTATAGAAGGTGTTCACTATGGTATCTATAGGTGTTCACAGTCTGCTATCTAGAGGCGTTCACAGTCTGGTATCTATAAAAGGTGTTCACAGTCTGGTATCTATATGAGGTGTTCACAGTCTGGTATCTATAGGTGTTCACAGTCTGGTATCTACAGGAGGTGTTCACAGTCTGGTATCTATAGGTGTTCACAGTCTGGTATCTGTATGAGGTGTTCAAAGTCTGGTACCTATAGGAGGTGTTCACAGTCTGGTAACCATAGGAGATGTTCACAGTCTGACATCGATAGGAGGTGTTCACAGTCTGCTATCTGTAGGAGGTGTTCACGGTCTAGTATCTTTCGAAGGTGTTCACAGTCTGGTATCTACAGGAGGTGTTCACAGTCTGGTATCTATAGGAGGTGTTCACAGTCTGGTATCTACAGGAGGTGTTCACAGTCTGTTATCTATAGGTGTTCACAGTCTGGTATCTGTATGAGGTGTTCACAGTCTGGTATCTATAGGAGGTGTTCACAGTTTGGTATCTATAGGAGGTGTTCACAGTCTGGTATATATAGAAGGTGTTCACAGTCTGGTATCTATAGAAGGTGTTCACTATGGTATCTATAGGTGTTCACAGTCTGCTATCTAGAAAAGGTGTTCACAGTCTGGTATCTAAATGAGGTGTTCACAGTCTGGTATCTATAGGTGTTCACAGTCTGGTATCTAGTAAAGGTGTTCACAGTCTGGTATCTATATGAGGTGTTCACAGTCTGGTATCTATAGGTGTTCACAGTCTGGTATCTACAGGAGGTGTTCACAGTCTGGTATCTATAGGTGTTCACAGTCTGGTATCTGTATGAGGTGTTCAAAGTCTGGTACCTATAGGAGGTGATCACAGTCTGGTAACCATAGTAGATGTTCACAGTCTGACATCGATAGGAGGTGTTCACAGTCTGCTATCTGTAGGAGGTGTTCACGGTCTAGTATCTTTCGAAGGTGTTCACAGTCTGGTATCTATAGGTGGTGTTCACAGTCTGGTATCTATAGATTCACAGTCTGCGATCTATAGGCGTTCACAGTCTGCTATCTGTAGAAGGTGTTCACAGTCTGGTATCTATCGGAGGTGTTCACAGTCTGGTATCTATATGAGGTGTTCACAGTCTGGTATCTATAGGTGGTGTTCACAGTCTGGTATCTATAGCTGTTCACAGTCTGGTATCTATAAAAGGTGTTCACAGTCTGGTATCTAAAGGAGGTGTTCACAGTCTGGTATCTACAGGAGGTGTTCACAGTCTGACATCTATAGGAGGTGTTCACAGTCTGCTATCTGTAGGAGGTGTTCACAGTCTAGTATCTTTCGAAGGTGTTCACAGTCTGGTATCTATAGGTGGTGTTCACAGTCTGGTATCTATAGCTGTTCACAGTCTGGTATCTATAAAAAGTGTTCACAGTCTGGTATCTAAAGGAGGTGTTCACAGTCTGGTATCTATAGAAGGTGTTCACAGTCTGGTAACTATAGGAGGTGTTCACAGCCTGGTATCTATAGGTGTTCACAGTCTGGTATCTACAGGAGGTGTTCACAGTCTGGTATCTATAGGTGTTCACAGTCTGGTATCTACAGGAGGTGTTCACAGTCTGGTATCTATAGGTGTTCACAGTCTGGTATCTGTATGAGGTGTTCAAAGTCTTGTACCTATAGGAGGTGTTCACAGTCTGGTAACCATAGGAGATGTTCACAGTCTGACATCGATAGGAGGTGTTCACAGTCTGCTATCTGTAGGAGGTGTTCACGGTCTAGTATCTTTCGAAGGTGTTCACAGTCAGGTATCTATAGGTGTTCACAGTCTGGTATCTATAGAAGGCGTTCACAGTCTGGTATCTAAAGGAGGTGTTCACAGTCTGGTATATATAGAAGGTGTTCACAGTCTGGTAACTATAGGAGGTGTTCACAGTCTGGTATCTATAGGAGGTGTTCACAGTCTGGTATCTACAGGAGGTGTTCACAGTCTGGTATCGCTAGGTGTTCACAGTTTGGTATCTGTATGAGGTGTTCACAGTCTGCTATCTGTTGGAGGTGTTCACGGTCTAGTATCTATAGGAGGTGTTCACAGTCTGGTATCTATAGGAGATGTTCACACTGGTATCTATAGAAGGTGTTCATAGTTTGGTATCTATAGGAGGTGTTCACGGTCTCGTAACCATAGGAGATGTTCACAGTCTGAAATCAAGACGAGGTGTTCACAGTCTGGTATCTATAGGAGGTGTTCACAGTCTGGTATCTATAGGAGGTGTTCACAGTTTGGTATGTATAGGTGGTGTTCACAGTCTGGTATCTATCGGTGTTTACAGTGTGGTATCTATAGGTGTTCACGGTCTGGTATCTATAGAAGGTGTTCACAGTCTGGTATCGGACGTGTTCACAGTCTGGTATCTATAGGTGTTCACAGTCTGGTATCTATAGGTGTTCACGGTCTTGTATCTATAGAAGGTGTTCACAGTCTGGTATCTATAGGAGGTGTTCACAGTCTGGTATCTATAGGTGTTCACAGTCTTGTATCTATAGGAGGTGTTCACAGTCTGGTATCGAAAGGAGGTGTTCACATTCTGGTATCTATAGATGATGTTCACACTGGTATCTATAGGAGGTGTTCACAGTCTGGTAACCATAGGACATGTTCACAGTCTTGTATCTATAGGAGGTGTTCACAGTCTGGTATCTAAAGGAGGTGTTCACAGTCTGATATCTAGAGGTGCTCATAGTTTTGTATCTACAGGTGTTCACAGTCTGCTATCTATAGGTGTTCACAGTCTGCTATCTATAGGAGGTGTTCACACTCTGGTATCTATAGGAGGTGTTCACACTCTGGTATCTATAGGAGGTGTTCACAGTCTGGTATCTATAGGTGTTCACAGTCTGCTATCTATAGGCGTTCACAGTCTGGTATCTATAGGAGGTGTTCACGAACTGGTATCTATAGAAGGTGATCATAGTCTGGTCTCTACAGGAGATGTTCACAGTCTGCTATCTAGAGGAGGTGTTCACGGTCTGGTATCAAAAGAAGGTGTTCACACTGGTGTCTATAGGAGATGTTCATAATCTGGTATCTCTAGGAGGTGTTCACAGTCGTAACCATAGGAGGTGTTCACGGTCTATTATCTATAGAAGGTGTTCACAGTCTGGTATCTATAGGAGATGTTCACAGTCTGGTATCTCTAGGTGTTCACAGTCTGGTATCTATAGGAGGTATTCACAGTGGTATCTAGAGGAGGTGTTCACAGTCTGGTGTATATAGAAGGTATTCACAGTCTGGTATCTATAGGAGGTGTTCACAGTGTGGTATCTATAGGTGTTCACGGCCTACTATCTGTAGGCATTCACAGTCTGGTATCTATAGAAGGTGTTCACAGTCTGGTATCTATAGGAGGTGTTCACAGTCTGGTATCTATAGGTGTGCACAGTCTGGTATCTACAGGAGGTGTTCACAGTCTGTTATCTATAGGTGTTCACAGTCTGGTATCTGTATGAGGTGTTCACAGTCTGGTATCTATAGGAGGTGTTCACAGTCTGGTATTTAAAGGAGGTGTTCACAGTCTGGTATCTATAGGAGGTGTTCACAGTTTGGTATCTAAAGGAGGTGTTCACAGTCTGGTATATATAGAAGGTGTTCACAGTCTGGTATCTATAGAAGGTGTTCACTATAGTATCTATAGGTGTTCACAGTCTGCTATCTAGAAAAGGTGTTCACAGTCTGGTATCTAAATGAGGTGTTCACAGTCTGGTATCTATAGGTGTTCACAGTCTGGTATCTAGAAAAGGTGTTCACAGTCTGGTATCTATATGAGGTGTTCACAGTCTGGTATCTATAGGTGTTCACAGTCTGGTATCTACAGGAGGTGTTCACAGTCTGGTATCTATAGGTGTTCACAGTCTGGTATCTGTATGAGGTGTTCAAAGTCTGGTACCTATAGGAGGTGATCACAGTCTGGTAATCATAGTAGATGTTCACAGTCTGACATCGATAGGAGGTGTTCACAGTCTGCTATCTGTAGGAGGTGTTCACGGTCTAGTATCTTTCGAAGGTGTTCACAGTCTGGTATCTATAGGTGGTGTTCACAGTCTGGTATCTATAGATTCACAGTCTGCTATCTATAGGCGTTCACAGTCTGCTATATATAGAAGGTGTTCACAGTCTGGTATCTATAGAAGGTGTTCACTATGGTATCTATAGGTGTTCACAGTCTACTATCTAGAGGCGTTCACAGTCTGGTATCTATAAAAGGTGTTCACAGTCTGGTATCTATATGAGGTGTTCACAGTCTGGTATCGAGAGGTGTTCACAGTCTGGTATCTACAGGAGGTGTTCACGGTCTGGTATCTATAGAAGGTGTTCACAGTCTGGTAACCATAGGAGATGTTCACAGTCTGACATCGATAGGAGGTGTTCACAGTCTGCTATCTGTAGGAGGTGTTCACGGTCTAGTATCTTTCGAAGGTGTTCACAGTCAGGTATCTATAGGTGTTCACAGTCTGGTATCTATAGAAGGCGTTCACAGTCTGGTATCTAAAGGAGGTGTTCACAGTCTGGTATCTATAGAAGGTGTTCACAGTCTGGTAACTATAGGAGGTGTTCACAGTCTGGTATCTATAGGAGGTGTTCACAGTCTGGTATCTACAGGAGGTGTTCACAGTCTGGTATCGCTAGGTGTTCACAGTTTGGTATCTGTATGAGGTGTTCACAGTCTGGTATCTAAAGGAGGTGTTCACAGTCTGATATCTAGAGGTGCTCATAGTTTTGTATCTACAGGTGTTCACAGTCTGCTATCTATAGGTGTTCACAGTCTGCTATCTATAGGAGGTGTTCACACTCTGGTATCTATAGGAGGTGTTCACACTCTGGTATCTATAGGAGGTGTTCACAGTCTGGTATCTATAGGTGTTCACAGTCTGCTATCTATAGGCGTTCACAGTCTGGTATCTATAGGAGGTGTTCACGAACTGGTATCTATAGAAGGTGATCATAGTCTGGTCTCTACAGGAGATGTTCACAGTCTGCTATCTAGAGGAGGTGTTCACGGTCTGGTATCAAAAGAAGGTGTTCACACTGGTGTCTATAGGAGATGTTCATAATCTGGTATCTCTAGGAGGTGTTCACAGTCGTAACCATAGGAGGTGTTCACGGTCTATTATCTATAGAAGGTGTTCACAGTCTGGTATCTATAGGAGATGTTCACAGTCTGGTATCTCTAGGTGTTCACAGTCTGGTATCTATAGGAGGTATTCACAGTGGTATCTAGAGGAGGTGTTCACAGTCTGGTGTATATAGAAGGTATTCACAGTCTGGTATCTATAGGAGGTGTTCACAGTGTGGTATCTATAGGTGTTCACGGCCTACTATCTGTAGGCATTCACAGTCTGGTATCTATAGAAGGTGTTCACAGTCTGGTATCTATAGGAGGTGTTCACAGTCTGGTATCTATAGGTGTGCACAGTCTGGTATCTACAGGAGGTGTTCACAGTCTGTTATCTATAGGTGTTCACAGTCTGGTATCTGTATGAGGTGTTCACAGTCTGGTATCTATAGGAGGTGTTCACAGTCTGGTATTTAAAGGAGGTGTTCACAGTCTGGTATCTATAGGAGGTGTTCACAGTTTGGTATCTAAAGGAGGTGTTCACAGTCTGGTATATATAGAAGGTGTTCACAGTCTGGTATCTATAGAAGGTGTTCACTATAGTATCTATAGGTGTTCACAGTCTGCTATCTAGAAAAGGTGTTCACAGTCTGGTATCTAAATGAGGTGTTCACAGTCTGGTATCTATAGGTGTTCACAGTCTGGTATCTAGAAAAGGTGTTCACAGTCTGGTATCTATATGAGGTGTTCACAGTCTGGTATCTATAGGTGTTCACAGTCTGGTATCTACAGGAGGTGTTCACAGTCTGGTATCTATAGGTGTTCACAGTCTGGTATCTGTATGAGGTGTTCAAAGTCTGGTACCTATAGGAGGTGATCACAGTCTGGTAATCATAGTAGATGTTCACAGTCTGACATCGATAGGAGGTGTTCACAGTCTGCTATCTGTAGGAGGTGTTCACGGTCTAGTATCTTTCGAAGGTGTTCACAGTCTGGTATCTATAGGTGGTGTTCACAGTCTGGTATCTATAGATTCACAGTCTGCTATCTATAGGCGTTCACTGTCTGCTATCTATAGAAGGTGTTCACAGTCTGGTATCTATCGGAGGTGTTCACAGTCTGGTATCTATATGAGGTGTTCACAGTCTGGTATCTATAGGTGGTGTTCACAGTCTGGTATCTATAGCTGTTCACAGTCTGGTATCTATAAAAGGTGTTCACAGTCTGGTATCTAAAGGAGGTGTTCACAGTCTGGTATCTACAGGAGGTGTTCACAGTCTGGTATCTATAGGAGGTGTTCACAGTCTGGTATCTATAGGAGGTGTTCACAGTTTGGTATGTATAGGTGGTGTTCACAGTCTGGTATCTATCGGTGTTTACAGTGTGGTATCTATAGGTGTTCACGGTCTGGTATCTATAGAAGGTGTTCACAGTCTGGTATCTATCGGACGTGTTCACAGTCTGGTATATATAGGTGTTCACAGTCTGGTATCTATAGGTGTTCACGGTCTGGTATCTATAGAAGGTGTTCACAGTCTGGTATCTATAGGAGGTGTTCACAGTCTGGTATCTATAGGTGTTCACAGTCTTGTATCTATAGGAGGTGTTCACAGTCTGGTATCGAAAGGAGGTGTTCACATTCTGGTATCTATAGGAGATGTTCACACTGGTATCTATAGGGGGTGTTCACAGTCTGGTATCCATAGGATGTGTTCGCAGTCTGGTATCTATAGGAGGTGTTCACAGTCTGGCATTTAAAGGAGGTGTTCACAGTCTGGTATCTATAGGAGGTTTCACAGTTTGGTATCTAAAGGAGGTGTTCACAGTCTGGTATATATAGAAGGTGTTCACAGTCTGGTATCTATAGAAGGTGTTCACTATGGTATCTATAGGTGTTCACAGTCTGCTATCTAGAGGCGTTCACAGTCTGGTATCTATAAAAGGTGTTCACAGTCTGGTATCTATATGAGGTGTTCACAGTCTGGTATCTATAGGTGTTCACAGTCTGGTATCTACAGGAGGTGTTCACAGTCTGGTATCTATAGGTGTTCACAGTCTGGTATCTGTATGAGGTGTTCAAAGTCTGGTACCTATAGGAGGTGTTCACAGTCTGGTAACCATAGGAGATGTTCACAGTCTGACATCGATAGGAGGTGTTCACAGTCTGCTATCTGTAGGAGGTGTTCACGGTCTAGTATCTTTCGAAGGTGTTCACAGTCTGGTATCTACAGGAGGTGTTCACAGTCTGGTATCTATAGGAGGTGTTCACAGTCTGGTATCTACAGGAGGTGTTCACAGTCTGTTATCTATAGGTGTTCACAGTCTGGTATCTGTATGAGGTTTTCACAGTCTGGTATCTATAGGAGGTGTTCACAGTTTGGTATCTATAGGAGGTGTTCACAGTCTGGTATATATAGAAGGTGTTCACAGTCTGGTATCTATAGAAGGTGTTCACTATGGTATCTATAGGTGTTCACAGTCTGCTATCTAGAAAAGGTGTTCACAGTCTGGTATCTAAATGAGGTGTTCACAGTCTGGTATCTATAGGTGTTCACAGTCTGGTATCTAGAAAAGGTGTTCACAGTCTGGTATCTATATGAGGTGTTCACAGTCTGGTATCTATAGGTGTTCACAGTCTGGTATCTACAGGAGGTGTTCACAGTCTGGTATCTATAGGTGTTCACAGTCTGGTATCTGTATGAGGTGTTCAAAGTCTGGTACCTATAGGAGGTGATCACAGTCTGGTAACCATAGTAGATGTTCACAGTCTGACATCGATAGGAGGTGTTCACAGTCTGCTATCTGTAGGAGGTGTTCACGGTCTAGTATCTTTCGAAGGTGTTCACAGTCTGGTATCTATAGGTGGTGTTCACAGTCTGGTATCTATAGATTCACAGTCTGCGATCTATAGGCGTTCACAGTCTGCTATCTGTAGAAGGTGTTCACAGTCTGGTATCTATCGGAGGTGTTCACAGTCTGGTATCTATATGAGGTGTTCACAGTCTGGTATCTATAGGTGGTGTTCACAGTCTGGTATCTATAGCTGTTCACAGTCTGGTATCTATAAAAGGTGTTCACAGTCTGGTATCTAAAGGAGGTGTTCACAGTCTGGTATCTACAGGAGGTGTTCACAGTCTGACATCTATAGGAGGTGTTCACAGTCTGCTATCTGTAGGAGGTGTTCACAGTCTAGTATCTTTCGAAGGTGTTCACAGTCTGGTATCTATAGGTGGTGTTCACAGTCTGGTATCTATAGCTGTTCACAGTCTGGTATCTATAAAAAGTGTTCACAGTCTGGTATCTAAAGGAGGTGTTCACAGTCTGGTATCTATAGAAGGTGTTCACAGTCTGGTAACTATAGGAGGTGTTCACAGCCTGGTATCTATAGGTGTTCACAGTCTGGTATCTACAGGAGGTGTTCACAGTACATAGAACATAGAAAATACAGCACAGAACAGGCCCTTCGGCCCACGATGTTGTGCCGAACCTTTGTCCTAGATTAATCATAGATTATCATTGAATTTACAGTGCAGAAGGAGGCCATTCGGCCCCCTGAGTCTGCACCGGCTCTTGGAAAGAGCACCATACCCAAACTCAACACCTCCACCCAACACCAAGGGCAATTTGTACATTAAGGGCAATTTATTATTGGCCAATTCACCTAACCCGCACATCTTTGGACTGTGGGAGGAAACCGGAGCACCCGGAGGAAACCCACGCAGACACGGGGAGGACGTTCAGACTCCGCACAGACAATGACCCAAGCCGGAATCGAACCTGGGACCATGGAGCTGTGAAGCAATTGCGCTATCCACAATGCTACCGTGCTGCCCTTAAGAACAAATTAATCTACACTATATCATTTTACCGTCATCCATGTACCTATCCAATAGCTGCTTGAAGGTCCCTAATGTTTCCGACTCAACTACTTCCACAGGCAGTGCATTCCATGCCCCCACTACTCTCTGGGTAAAGAACCTACCTCTGATATCCCTCCTATATCTTCCACCTTTCACCTTAAATTTATGTCCCCTTGTAATGGTGTGTTCCACCCGGGGAAAAAGTCTCTGACTGTCTACTCTATCTATTCCCCTGATCATCTTATAAACCTCGATCAAGTCGCCCCTCATCCTTCTCCGCTCTAATGAGAAAAGGCCTAGCACCCTCAACCTTTCCTCGTAAGACCTACTCTCCATTCCAGGCAACATCCTGGTAAATCTTCTTTGCACCTTTTCCAGAGCTTCCACATCCTTCCTAAAATGAGGCGACCAGAACTGTACACAGTACTCCAAATGTGGCCTTACCAAAGTTTTGTACAGCTGCATCATCACCTCACGGCTCTTAAATTCAATCCCTCTGTTAATGAACGCGAGCACACCATAGGCCTTCTTCACAGCTCTATCCACTTGAGTGGCAACTTTCAAAGATGTATGAACATAGACCCCAAGATCTCTCTGCTCCTCCACATTGCCAAGAACTCTACCGTTAACCCTATATTCCGCATTCATATTTGTCCTTCCAAAATGGACAACCTCACACTTTTCAGGGTTAAACTCCATCTGCCACTTCTCAGCCCAGCTCTGCATCCTATCTATGTCTCTTTGCAGCCGACAACAGCCCTCCTTACTATCCACAACTCCACCAAGGAGGTGTTCACGGTCTAGTATCTAGAGGAGGTGTTCACAGTCTGGTATCTATAGGTGGTGTTCACAGTCTGGTATCTTTCGGTGTTCACAGTCTGCTATCTATAGGCATCCGCAGTCTGCTATCTATAGAAGGTGTTCACAGTCTGGTATCTATATGAGGTGTTCACAGTCTGGTATCTATCGGAGGTGTTCACAGTCAGGTATCTATCAGAGGTGTTCACAGTCTGGTGTCTATAGGTGTTCACAGTCTGGTATCCATAAGATGTGTTCACAGTCTGGTATCTATAGGAGGTGTTCACAGCCTGGTATCTATCGGAGGTGTTCACAGTCTGGTATCTATAGATGTTCACAGTCTGGTATCTATAGGACGTGTTCACAGACTGGTATCTATAGGAGCAGTTCACGGTCTGGTATCTATAGAAAGTGATCATAGTGGTCATTACAGGAGATGTTCACAGTCTGCTATCTAGAGGAGGTGTTCACAGTCTGGTATCTATAGGAGGTGTTCACAGTCTGCTATCTATAGGTGTTCACGGTCTGGTATCGATAGACGGCGTTCACAGTCTGGTATCTATAGGAGATGTTCACACTGGTATCTATAGAAGGTGTTCATAGTTTGGTATCTATAGGAGGTGTTCACGGTCTCGTAACCATAGGAGATGTTCACAGTCTGAAATCAAGACGAGGTGTTCACAGTCTGGTATCTATAGGTGGTGTTCACAGTCTGGTATCTATAGGAGGTGTTCACAGTTTGGTATGTATAGGTGGTGTTCACAGTCTGGTATCTATCGGTGTTTACAGTGTGGTATCTATAGGTGTTCACGGTCTGGTATCTATAGAAGGTGTTCACAGTCTGGTATCTATCGGACGTGTTCACAGTCTGGTATCTATAGGTGTTCACAGTCTGGTATCTATAGGTGTTCACGGTCTGGTATCTATAGAAGGTGTTCACAGTCTGGTATCGATAGGAGGTGTTCACTATAGTATCTATAGGTGTTCACAGTCTGCTATCTAGAAAAGGTGTTCACAGTCTGGTATCTAAATGAGGTGTTCACAGTCTGGTATCTATAGGTGTTCACAGTCTGGTATCTAGAAAAGGTGTTCACAGTCTGGTATCTATATGAGGTGTTCACAGTCTGGTATCTATAGGTGTTCACAGTCTGGTATCTACAGGAGGTGTTCACAGTCTGGTATCTATAGGTGTTCACAGTCTGGTATCTGTATGAGGTGTTCAAAGTCTGGTACCTATAGGAGGTGATCACAGTCTGGTAATCATAGTAGATGTTCACAGTCTGACATCGATAGGAGGTGTTCACAGTCTGCTATCTGTAGGAGGTGTTCACGGTCTAGTATCTTTCGAAGGTGTTCACAGTCTGGTATCTATAGGTGGTGTTCACAGTCTGGTATCTATAGATTCACAGTCTGCTATCTATAGGCGTTCACAGTCTGCTATCTATAGAAGGTGTTCACAGTCTGGTATCTATCGGAGGTGTTCACAGTCTGGTATCTATATGAGGTGTTCACAGTCTGGTATCTATAGGTGGTGTTCACAGTCTGGTATCTATAGCTGTTCACAGTCTGGTATCTATAAAAGGTGTTCACAGTCTGGTATCTAAAGGAGGTGTTCACAGTCTGGTATCTACAGGAGGTGTTCACAGTCTGGTATCTATAGGAGGTGTTCACAGTCTGGTATCTATAGGAGGTGTTCACAGTTTGGTATGTATAGGTGGTGTTCACAGTCTGGTATCTATCGGTGTTTACAGTGTGGTATCTATAGGTGTTCACGGTCTGGTATCTATAGAAGGTGTTCACAGTCTGGTATCTATCGGACGTGTTCACAGTCTGGTATCTATAGGTGTTCACAGTCTGGTATCTATAGGTGTTCACGGTCTGGTATCTATAGAAGGTGTTCACAGTCTGGTATCTATAGGAGGTGTTCACAGTCTGGTATCTATAGGTGTTCACAGTCTTGTATCTATAGGAGGTGTTCACAGTCTGGTATCGAAAGGAGGTGTTCACATTCTGGTATCTATAGGAGATGTTCACACTGGTATCTATAGGGGGTGTTCACAGTCTGGTATCCATAGGATGTGTTCGCAGTCTGGTATCTATAGGAGGTGTTCACAGTCTGGCATTTAAAGGAGGTGTTCACAGTCTGGTATCTATAGGAGGTTTCACAGTTTGGTATCTAAAGGAGGTGTTCACACTCTGGTATATATAGAAGGTGTTCACAGTCTGGTATCTATAGAAGGTGTTCACTATGGTATCTATAGGTGTTCACAGTCTGCTATCTAGAGGCGTTCACAGTCTGGTATCTATAAAAGGTGTTCACAGTCTGGTATCTATATGAGGTGTTCACAGTCTGGTATCTATAGGTGTTCACAGTCTGGTATCTACAGGAGGTGTTCACAGTCTGGTATCTATAGGTGTTCACAGTCTGGTATCTGTATGAGGTGTTCAAAGTCTGGTACCTATAGGAGGTGTTCACAGTCTGGTAACCATAGGAGATGTTCACAGTCTGACATCGATAGGAGGTGTTCACAGTCTGCTATCTGTAGGAGGTGTTCACGGTCTAGTATCTTTCGAAGGTGTTCACAGTCTGGTATCTACAGGAGGTGTTCACAGTCTGGTATCTATAGGAGGTGTTCACAGTCTGGTATCTACAGGAGGTGTTCACAGTCTGTTATCTATAGGTGTTCACAGTCTGGTATCTGTATGAGGTTTTCACAGTCTGGTATCTATAGGAGGTGTTCACAGTTTGGTATCTATAGGAGGTGTTCACAGTCTGGTATATATAGAAGGTGTTCACAGTCTGGTATCTATAGAAGGTGTTCACTATGGTATCTATAGGTGTTCACAGTCTGCTATCTAGAAAAGGTGTTCACAGTCTGGTATCTAAATGAGGTGTTCACAGTCTGGTATCTATAGGTGTTCACAGTCTGGTAACTATAGGAGGTGTTCACAGTCTGGTATCTATAGGTGTTCACAGTCTGGTATCTACAGGAGGTGTTCACAGTCTGGTATCTATAGGTGTTCACAGTCTGGTATCTGTATGAGGTGTTCAAAGTCTGGTACCTATAGGAGGTGATCACAGTCTGGTAACCATAGTAGATGTTCACAGTCTGACATCGATAGGAGGTGTTCACAGTCTGCTATCTGTAGGAGGTGTTCACGGTCTAGTATCTTTCGAAGGTGTTCACAGTCTGGTATCTATAGGTGGTGTTCACAGTCTGGTATCTATAGATTCACAGTCTGCGATCTATAGGCGTTCACAGTCTGCTATCTGTAGAAGGTGTTCACAGTCTGGTATCTATCGGAGGTGTTCACAGTCTGGTATCTATATGAGGTGTTCACAGTCTGGTATCTATAGGTGGTGTTCACAGTCTGGTATCTATAGCTGTTCACAGTCTGGTATCTATAAAAGGTGTTCACAGTCTGGTATCTAAAGGAGGTGTTCACAGTCTGGTATCTACAGGAGGTGTTCACAGTCTGACATCTATAGGAGGTGTTCACAGTCTGCTATCTGTAGGAGGTGTTCACAGTCTAGTATCTTTCGAAGGTGTTCACAGTCTGGTATCTATAGGTGGTGTTCACAGTCTGGTATCTATAGCTGTTCACAGTCTGGTATCTATAAAAAGTGTTCACAGTCTGGTATCTAAAGGAAGTGTTCACAGTCTGGTATCTATAGAAGGTGTTCACAGTCTGGTAACTATAGGAGGTGTTCACAGCCTGGTATCTATAGGTGTTCACAGTCTGGTATCTACAGGAGGTGTTCACAGTACATAGAACATAGAACATAGAACATAGAAAATACAGCACAGAACAGGCCCTTCGGCCCACGATGTTGTGCCGAACCTTTGTCCTAGATTAATCATAGATTATCATTGAATTTACAGTGCAGAAGGAGGCCATTCGGCCCCCTGAGTCTGCACCGGCTCTTGGAAAGAGCACCATACCCAAACTCAACACCTCCACCCAACACCAAGGGCAATTTGTACATTAAGGGCAATTTATTATTGGCCAATTCACCTAACCCGCACATCTTTGGACTGTGGGAGGAAACCGGAGCACCCGGAGGAAACCCACGCAGACACGGGGAGGACGTGCAGACTCCGCACAGACAATGACCCAAGCCGGAATCGAACCTGGGACCATGGAGCTGTGAAGCAATTGCGCTATCCACAATGCTACCGTGCTGCCCTTAAGAACAAATTAATCTACACTATATCATTTTACCGTCATCCATGTACCTATCCAATAGCTGCTTGAAGGTCCCTAATGTTTCCGACTCAACTACTTCCACAGGCAGTGCATTCCATGCCCCCACTACTCTCTGGGTAAAGAACCTACCTCTGATATCCCTCCTATATCTTCCACCTTTCACCTTAAATTTATGTCCCCTTGTAATGGTGTGTTCCACCCGGGGAAAAAGTCTCTGACTGTCTACTCTATCTATTCCCCTGATCATCTTATAAACCTCGATCAAGTCGCCCCTCATCCTTCTCCGCTCTAATGAGAAAAGGCCTAGCACCCTCAACCTTTCCTCGTAAGACCTACTCTCCATTCCAGGCAACATCCTGGTAAATCTTCTTTGCACCTTTTCCAGAGCTTCCACATCCTTCCTAAAATGAGGCGACCAGAACTGTACACAGTACTCCAAATGTGGCCTTACCAAAGTTTTGTACAGCTGCATCATCACCTCACGGCTCTTAAATTCAATCCCTCTGTTAATGAACGCGAGCACACCATAGGCCTTCTTCACAGCTCTATCCACTTGAGTGGCAACTTTCAAAGATGTATGAACATAGACCCCAAGATCTCTCTGCTCCTCCACATTGCCAAGAACTCTACCGTTAACCCTATATTCCGCATTCATATTTGTCCTTCCAAAATGGACAACCTCACACTTTTCAGGGTTAAACTCCATCTGCCACTTCTCAGCCCAGCTCTGCATCCTATCTATGTCTCTTTGCAGCCGACAACAGCCCTCCTTACTATCCACAACTCCACCAAGGAGGTGTTCACGGTCTAGTATCTAGAGGAGGTGTTCACAGTCTGGTATCTATAGGTGGTGTTCACAGTCTGGTATCTTTCGGTGTTCACAGTCTGCTATCTATAGGCATCCGCAGTCTGCTATCGATAGAAGGTGTTCACAGTCTGGTATCTATATGAGGTGTTCACAGTCTGGTATCTATCGGAGGTGTTCACAGTCAGGTATCTATCAGAGGTGTTCACAGTCTGGTGTCTATAGGTGTTCACAGTCTGGTATCCATAAGATGTGTTCACAGTCTGGTATCTATAGGAGGTGTTCACAGCCTGGTATCTATCGGAGGTGTTCACAGTCTGGTATCTATAGATGTTCACAGTCTGGTATCTATAGGACGTGTTCACAGACTGGTATCTATAGGAGCAGTTCACGGTCTGGTATCTATAGAAAGTGATCATAGTGGTCATTACAGGAGATGTTCACAGTCTGCTATCTAGAGGAGGTGTTCACAGTCTGGTATCTATAGGAGGTGTTCACAGTCTGCTATCTATAGGTGTTCACGGTCTGGTATCGATAGACGGCGTTCACAGTCTGGTATCTATAGGAGATGTTCACACTGGTATCTATAGAAGGTGTTCATAGTTTGGTATCTATAGGAGGTGTTCACGGTCTCGTAACCATAGGAGATGTTCACAGTCTGAAATCAAGACGAGGTGTTCACAGTCTGGTATCTATAGGTGGTGTTCACAGTCTGGTATCTATAGGAGGTGTTCACAGTTTGGTATGTATAGGTGGTGTTCACAGTCTGGTATCTATCGGTGTTTACAGTGTGGTATCTATAGGTGTTCACGGTCTGGTATCTATAGAAGGTGTTCACAGTCTGGTATCTATCGGACGTGTTCACAGTCTGGTATCTATAGGTGTTCACAGTCTGGTATCTATAGGTGTTCACGGTCTGGTATCTATAGAAGGTGTTCACAGTCTGGTATCTATAGGAGGTGTTCACAGTCTGGTATCTATAGGTGTTCACAGTCTTGTATCTATAGGAGGTGTTCACAGTCTGGTATCTATAGGAGGTGTTCACACTGGTATCTATAGGAGGTGTTCACAGTCTGGTATCCATAGGATGTGTTCGCAGTCTGGTATCTATAGGAGGTGTTCACAGTCTGGCATTTAAAGGAGGTGTTCACAGTCTGGTATCTACAGGAGGTTTTCACAGTTTGGTATCTAAAGGAGGTGTTCACAGTCTGGTATATATAGAAGGTGTTCACAGTCTGGTATCTATAGAAGGTGTTCACTATGGTATCTATAGGTGTTCACAGTCTACTATCTAGAGGCGTTCACAGTCTGGTATCTATAAAAGGTGTTCACAGTCTGGTATCTATATGAGGTGTTCACAGTCTGGTATCGAGAGGTGTTCACAGTCTGGTATCTACAGGAGGTGTTCACGGTCTGGTATCTATAGAAGGTGTTCACAGTCTGGTAACCATAGGAGATGTTCACAGTCTGACATCGATAGGAGGTGTTCACAGTCTGCTATCTGTAGGAGGTGTTCACGGTCTAGTATCTTTCGAAGGTGTTCACAGTCTGGTATCTATAGGTGGTGTTCACAGTCAGGTATCTATAGGTGTTCACAGTCTGGTATCTATAGAAGGCGTTCACAGTCTGGTATCTAAAGGAGGTGTTCACAGTCTGGTATCTATAGAAGGTGTTCACAGTCTGGTAACTATAGGAGGTGTTCACAGTCTGGTATCTATAGGAGGTGTTCACAGTCTGGTATCTACAGGAGGTGTTCACAGTCTGGTATCGCTAGGTGTTCACAGTTTGGTATCTGTATGAGGTGTTCACAGTCTGGTATCTAAAGGAGGTGTTCACAGTCTGATATCTAGAGGTGCTCATAGTTTTGTATCTACAGGTGTTCACAGTCTGCTATCTATAGAAGGTGTTCATAGTTTGGTATCTATAGGAGGTGTTCACGGTCTCGTAACCATAGGAGATGTTCACAGTCTGAAATCAAGACGAGGTGTTCACAGTCTGGTATCTATAGGAGGTGTTCACAGTCTGGTATCTATAGGAGGTGTTCACAGTTTGGTATGTATAGGTGGTGTTCACAGTCTGGTATCTATCGGTGTTTACAGTGTGGTATCTATAGGTGTTCACGGTCTGGTATCTATAGAAGGTGTTCACAGTCTGGTATCTATCGGACGTGTTCACAGTCTGGTATCTATAGGTGTTCACAGTCTGGTATCTATAGGTGTTCACGGTCTGGTATCTATAGAAGGTGTTCACAGTCTGGTATCTATAGGTGTTCACAGTCTGGTATCTGTATGAGGTGTTCAAAGTCTGGTACCTATAGGAGGTGTTCACAGTCTGGTAACCATAGGAGATGTTCACAGTCTGACATCGATAGGAGGTGTTCACTGTCTGCTATCTGTAGGATGTGTTCACGGTCTAGTATCTTTCGAAGGTGTTCACAGTCTGGTATCTATAGGTGGTGTTCACAGTCAGGTATCTACAGGTGTTCACAGTCTGGTATCTATAGAAGGCATTCACAGTCTGGTATCTAAAGGAGGTGTTCACAGTCTGGTATCTATAGAAGGTGTTCACAGTCTGGCAACTATAGGAGGTGTTCACAGTCTGGTATCTATAGGAGGTGTTCACAGTCTGGTATCTATAGGAGGTGTTCACAGTCTGGTATCTATAGGAGGTGTTCACAGTCTGGTATCTACAGGAGGTGTTCACAGTCTGGTATCGCTAGGTGTTCACAGTTTGGTATCTGTATGAGGTGTTCACAGTCTGCTATCTGTAGGAGGTGTTCACGGTCTAGTATCTATAGGAGGTGTTCACAGTCTGGTATCTATAGGAGATGTTCACACTGGTATCTATAGAAGGTGTTCATAGTTTGGTATCTATAGGAGGTGTTCACGGTCTCGTAACCATAGGAGATGTTCACAGTCTGAAATCAAGACGAGGTGTTCACAGTCTGGTATCTATAAACAAAGACAAAGAACAAAGAAATGTACAGCACAGGAACAGGCCCTTCGGCCCTCCAAGCCCGTGCCGACCATGCTGCCCGACTAAACTACAATCTTCTACACTTCCTGGGTCCGTATCCTTCTATTCCCATCCTATTCATATATTTGTCAAGATGCCCCTTAAATGTCACGATCGTCCCTGCTTCCACTACCTCCTCCGGTAGTGAGTTCCAGGCACCCACTACCCTCTGCGTAAAAGACTTGCCTCGTACATCTACTCTAAACCTTGCCCCTCTCACCTTAAACCTATGCCCCCTAGTAATTGACCCCTCTACCCTGGGGAAAAGCCTCTGACTATCCACTCTGTCTATGCCCCTCATAATTTTGTATACCTCTATCAGATCGCCCCTCAACCTCCTTCGTTCCAGTGAGAACAAACCGAGTTTATTCAATCGCTCCTCATAGCTTATGCCCTCCATACCAGGCAACATTCTGGTAAATCTCTTCTGCACCCTCTCTAAAGCCTCCACATCCTTCTGGTAGTGTGGCGACCAGAATTGAACACTATACTCCAAGTGTGGCCTAACTAAGGTTCTATACAGCAATAGGAGGTGTTCACAGTCTGGTATCTATAGGAGGTGTTCACAGTTTGGTATGTATAGGTGGTGTTCACAGTCTGGTATCTATCGGTGTTTACAGTGTGGTATCTATAGGTGTTCACGGTCTGGTATCTATAGAAGGTATTCACAGTCTGGTATCTATCGGACGTGTTCACAGTCTGGTATCTATAGGTGTTCACAGTCTGGTATCTATAGGTGTTCACGGTCTGGTATCTATAGAAGGTGTTCACAGTCTGGTATCTATAGGAGGTGTTCACAGTCTGGTATCTATAGGTGTTCACAGTCTTGTATCTATAGGAGGTGTTCACAGTCTGGTATCGAAAGGAGGTGTTCACATTCTGGTATCTATAGGAGATGTTCACACTGGTATCTATAGGAGGTGTTCACAGTCTGGTAACCATAGGACACGTTCACAGTCTTGTATCTATAGGAGGTGTTCACAGTCTGGTATCTAAAGGAGGTGTTCACAGTCTGATATCTAGAGGTGCTCATAGTCTTGTATCTACAGGTGTTCACAGTCTGCTATCTATAGGTGTTCACACTCTGGTATCTATAGGAGGTGTTCACACTCTGGTATCTATAGGAGGTGTTCACAGTCTGGTATCTATAGGTGTTCACAGTCTGCTATCTATAGGCGTTCACAGTCTGGTATCTATAGGAGGTGTTCACGGACTGGTATCTATAGGAGGTGATCATAGTCTGGTCTCTACAGGAGATGTTCACAGTCTGGTATCTATAGGAGATGTTCACACTGGTATCTATAGAAGGTGTTCATAGTTTGGTATCTATAGGAGGTGTTCACGGTCTCGTAACCAAAGGAGATGTTCACAGTCTGAAATCAAGACGAGGTGTTCACAGTCTGGTATCTATAGGAGGTGTTCACAGTCTGGTATCTATAGGAGGTGTTCACAGTTTGGTATGTATAGGTGGTGTTCACAGTCTGGTATCTATCGGTGTTTACAGTGTGGTATCTATAGGTGTTCACGGTCTGGTATCTATAGAAGGTGTTCACAGTCTGGTATCTATCGGACGTGTTCACAGTCTGGTATCTATAGGTGTTCACGGTCTGGTATCTATAGAAGGTGTTCACAGTCTGGTATCTATAGGAGGTGTTCACAGTCTGGTATCTATAGGTGTTCACAGTCTTGTATCTATAGGAGGTGTTCACAGTCTGGTATCTATAGGAGGTGTTCACACTGGTATCTATAGGAGGTGTTCACAGTCTGGTATCCATAGGATGTGTTCGCAGTCTGGTATCTATAGGAGGTGTTCACAGTCTGGCATTTAAAGGAGGTGTTCACAGTCTGGTATCTATAGGAGGTGTTCACAGTTTGGTATCTAAAGGAGGTGTTCACAGTCTGGTATATATAGAAGGTGTTCACAGTCTGGTATCTATAGAAGGTGTTTACTATGGTATCTATAGGTGTTCACAGTCTGCTATCTAGAGGCGTTCACAGTCTGGTATCTATAAAAGGTGTTCACAGTCTGGTATCTATATGAGGTGTTCACAGTCTGGTATCTATAGGTGTTCACAGTCTGGTATCTACAGGAGGTGTTCACAGTCTGGTATCTGTATGAGGTGTTCAAAGTCTGGTACCTATAGGAGGTGTTCACAGTCTGGTAACCATAGGAGATGTTCACAGTCTGACATCGATAGGAGGTGTTCACAGTCTGCTATCTGTAGGAGGTGTTCACGGTCTAGTATCTTTCGAAGGTGTTCACAGTCTGGTATCTATAGGTGGTGTTCACAGTCAGGTATCTATAGGTGTTCACAGTCTGGTATCTATAGAAGGCGTTCACAGTCTGGTATCTAAAGGAGGTGTTCACAGTCTGGTATATATAGAAGGTGTTCACAGTCTGGTAACTATAGGAGGTGTTCACAGTCTGGTATCTATAGGAGGTGTTCACAGTCTGGTATCTACAGGAGGTGTTCACAGTCTGGTATCGCTAGGTGTTCACAGTTTGGTATCTGTATGAGGTGTTCACAGTCTGCTATCTGTAGGAGGTGTTCACGGTCTAGTATCTATAGGAGGTGTTCACAGTCTGGTATCTATAGGAGATGTTCACACTGGTATCTATAGAAGGTGTTCATAGTTTGGTATCTATAGGAGGTGTTCACGGCCTCGTAACCATAGGAGATGTTCACAGTCTGAAATCAAGACGAGGTGTTCACAGTCTGGTATCTATAGGAGGTGTTCACAGTCTGGTATCTATAGGAGGTGTTCACAGTTTGGTATGTATAGGTGGTGTTCACAGTCTGGTATCTATCGGTGTTTACAGTGTGGTATCTATAGGTGTTCACGGTCTGGTATCTATAGAAGGTGTTCACAGTCTGGTATCTATCGGACGTGTTCACAGTCTGGTATCTATAGGTGTTCACGGTCTGGTATCTATAGAAGGTGTTCACAGTCTGGTATCTATAGGAGGTGTTCACAGTCTGGTATCTATAGGTGTTCACAGTCTTGTATCTATAGGAGGTGTTCACAGTCTGGTATCTATAGGAGGTGTTCACACTGGTATCTATAGGAGGTGTTCACAGTCTGGTATCCATAGGATGTGTTCGCAGTCTGGTATCTATAGGAGGTGTTCACAGTCTGGCATTTAAAGGAGGTGTTCACAGTCTGGTATCTATAGGAGGTGTTCACAGTTTGGTATCTAAAGGAGGTGTTCACAGTCTGGTATATATAGAAGGTGTTCACAGTCTGGTATCTATAGAAGGTGTTCACATTCTGGTATCTATAGGTGTTCACAGTCTGCTATCTAGAGGCGTTCACAGTCTGGTATCTATAAAAGGTGTTCACAGTCTGGTATCTATATGAGGTGTTCACAGTCTGGTATCTATAGGTGTTCACAGTCTGGTATCTACAGGAGGTGTTCACAGTCTGGTATCTGTATGAGGTGTTCAAAGTCTGGTACCTATAGGAGGTGTTCACAGTCTGGTAACCATAGGAGATGTTCACAGTCTGACATCGATAGGAGGTGTTCACAGTCTGCTATCTGTAGGAGGTGTTCACGGTCTAGTATCTTTCGAAGGTGTTCACAGTCTGGTATCTATAGGTGGTGTTCACAGTCAGGTATCTATAGGTGTTCACAGTCTGGTATCTATAGAAGGCGTTCACAGTCTGGTATCTAAAGGAGGTGTTCACAGTCTGGTATATATAGAAGGTGTTCACAGTCTGGTAACTATAGGAGGTGTTCACAGTCTGGTATCTATAGGAGGTGTTCAGAGTCTGGTATCTACAGGAGGTGTTCACAGTCTGGTATCGCTAGGTGTTCACAGTTTGGTATCTGTATGAGGTGTTCACAGTCTGCTATCTGTAGGAGGTGTTCACGGTCTAGTATCTATAGGAGGTGTTCACAGTCTGGTATCTATAGGAGATGTTCACACTGGTATCTATAGAAGGTGTTCATAGTTTGGTATCTATAGGAGGTGTTCACGGCCTCGTAACCATAGGAGATGTTCACAGTCTGAAATCAAGACGAGGTGTTCACAGTCTGGTATCTATAGGAGGTGTTCACAGTCTGGTATCTATAGGAGGTGTTCACAGTTTGGTATGTATAGGTGGTGTTCACAGTCTGGTATCTATCGGTGTTTACAGTGTGGTATCTATAGGTGTTCACGGTCTGGTATCTATAGAAGGTGTTCACAGTCTGGTATCTATCGGACGTGTTCACAGTCTGGTATCTATCGGTGTTTACAGTGTGGTATCTATAGGTGTTCACGGTCTGGTATCTATAGAAGGTGTTCACAGTCTGGTATCTATCGGACGTGTTCACAGTCTGGTATCTATAGGTGTTCACGGTCTGGTATCTATAGAAGGTGTTCACAGTCTGGTATCTATAGGAGGTGTTCACAGTCTGGTATCTATAGGTGTTCACAGTCTTGTATCTATAGGAGGTGTTCACAGTCTGGTATCTATAGGAGGTGTTCACACTGGTATCTATAGGAGGTGTTCACAGTCTGGTATCCATAGGATGTGTTCGCAGTCTGGTATCTATAGGAGGTGTTCACAGTCTGGCATTTAAAGGAGGTGTTCACAGTCTGGTATCTATAGGAGGTGTTCACAGTTTGGTATCTAAAGGAGGTGTTCACAGTCTGGTATATATAGAAGGTGTTCACAGTCTGGTATCTATAGAAGGTGTTCACTATGGTATCTATAGGTGTTCACAGTCTGCTATCTAGAGGCGTTCACAGTCTGGTATCTATAAAAGGTGTTCACAGTCTGGTATCTATATGAGGTGTTCACAGTCTGGTATCTATAGGTGTTCACAGTCTGGTATCTACAGGAGGTGTTCACAGTCTGGTATCTATAGGTGTTCACAGTCTGGTATCTATAGGTGTTCACAGTCTGGTATCTATAGGTGTTCACAGTCTGGTATCTATAGGTGTTCACAGTCTGGTATCTATAGGTGTTCACAGTCTGGTATCTGTATGAGGTGTTCAAAGTCTGGTACCTATAGGAGGTGTTCACAGTCTGGTATCTATAGAAGGTGTTCACTATGGTATCTATAGGTGTTCACAGTCTGCTATCTAGAGGCGTTCACAGTCTGGTATCTATAAAAGGTGTTCACAGTCTGGTATCTATATGAGGTGTTCACAGTCTGGTATCTATAGGTGTTCACAGTCTGGTATCTACAGGAGGTGTTCACAGTCTGGTATCTATAGGTGTTCACAGTCTGGTATCTACAGGAGGTGTTCACAGTCTGGTATCTATAGGTGTTCACAGTCTGGTATCTGTATGAGGTGTTCAAAGTCTGGTACCTATAGGAGGTGTTCACAGTCTGGTAACCATAGGAGATGTTCACAGTCTGACATCGATAGGAGGTGTTCACAGTCTGCTATCTGTAGGAGGTGTTCACGGTCTAGTATCTTTCGAAGGTGTTCACAGTCTGGTATCTATAGGTGGTGTTCACAGTCAGGTATCTATAGGTGTTCACAGTCTGGTATCTATAGAAGGTGTTCACAGTCTGGTATCTAAAGGAGGTGTTCACAGTCTGGTATATATAGAAGGTGTTCACAGTCTGGTAACTATAGGAGGTGTTCACAGTCTGGTATCTTTAGGAGGTGTTCACAGTCTGGTATCTACAGGAGGTGTTCACAGTCTGGTATCGCTAGGTGTTCACAGTTTGGTATCTGTATGAGGTGTTCACAGTCTGCTATCTGTAGGAGGTGTTCACGGTCTAGTATCTATAGGAGGTGTTCACAGTCTGGTATCTATAGGAGATGTTCACACTGGTATCTATAGAAGGTGTTCATAGTTTGGTATCTATAGGAGGTGTTCACGGCCTCGTAACCATAGGAGATGTTCACAGTCTGAAATCAAGACGAGGTGTTCACAGTCTGGTATCTATAGGAGGTGTTCACAGTCTGGTATCTATAGGAGGTGTTCACAGTTTGGTATGTATAGGTGGTGTTCACAGTCTGGTATCTATCGGTGTTTACAGTGTGGTATCTATAGGTGTTCACGGTCTGGTATCTATAGAAGGTGTTCACAGTCTGGTATCTATCGGACGTGTTCACAGTCTGGTATCTATAGGTGTTCACAGTCTGGTATCTATAGGTGTTCACGGTCTAGTATCTTTCGAAGGTGTTCACAGTCTGGTATCTATAGGTGGTGTTCACAGTCAGGTATCTACAGGTGTTCACAGTCTGGTATCTATAGAAGGCGTTCACAGTCTGGTATCTAAAGGAGGTGTTCACAGTCTGGTATCTATAGAAGGTGTTCACAGTCTGGCAACTATAGGAGGTATTCACAGTCTGGTATCTATAGGAGGTGTTCACAGTCTGGTATCTATAGGAGGTGTTCACAGTCTGGTATCTATAGGAGGTGTTCACAGTCTGGTATCTATAGGAGGTGTTCACAGTCTGGTATCTACAGGAGGTGTTCACAGTCTGGTATCGCTAGATGTTCACAGTTTGGTATCTGTATGAGGTGTTCACAGTCTGCTATCTGTAGGAGGTGTTCACAGTCTGGTATCTATAGGAGGTGTTCACAGTCTGGTATCTATAGGAGATGTTCACACTGGTATCTATAGAAGGTGTTCATAGTTTGGTATCTATAGGAGGTGTTCACGGTCTCGTAACCATAGGAGATGTTCACAGTCTGAAATCAAGACGAGGTGTTCACAGTCTGGTATCTATAGGAGGTGTTCACGGTCTCGTAACCATAGGAGATGTTCACAGTCTGAAATCAAGACGAGGTGTTCACAGTCTGGTATCTATAAACAAAGACAAAGAACAAAGAAATGTACAGCACAGGAACAGGCCCTTCGGCCCTCCAAGCCCGTGCCGACCATACTGCCCGACTAAACTACAATCTTCTACACTTCCTGGGTCCGTATCCTTCTATTCCCATCCTATTCATATATTTGTCAAGATGCCCCTTAAATGTCACGATCGTCCCTGCTCCACTACCTCCTCCGGTAGTGAGTTCCAGGCACCCACTACCCTCTGCGTAAAAAACTTGCCTCATACATCTACTCTAAACCTTGCCCCTCTCACCTTAAACCTATGCCCCCTAGTAATTGACCCCTATACCCTGGGGAAAAGCCTCTGACTATCCACTCTGTCTATGCCCCTCATAATTTTGTATACCTCTATCAGGTCGCCCCTCAACCTCCTTCGTTCCAGTGAGAACAAACCGAGTTTATTCAATCGCTCCTCATAGCTTATGCCCTCCATACCAGGCAACATTCTGGTAAATCTCTTCTGCACCCTCTCTAAAGCCTCCACATCCTTCTGGTAGTGTGGCGACCAGAATTGAACACTATACTCCAAGTGTGGCCTAACTAAGGTTCTATACAGCAATAGGAGGTGTTCACAGTCTGGTATCTATAGGAGGTGTTCACAGTTTGGTATGTATAGGTGGTGTTCACAGTCTGGTATCTATCGGTGTTTACAGTGTGGTATCTATAGGTGTTCACGGTCTGGTATCTATAGAAGGTGTTCACAGTCTGGTATCTATCGGACGTGTTCACAGTCTGGTATCAAGAGGTGTTCACAGTCTGGTATCTATAGGTGTTCACGGTCTGGTATCTATAGAAGGTGTTCACAGTCTGGTATCTATAGGAGGTGTTCACAGTCTGGTATCTATAGGTGTTCACAGTCTTGTATCTATAGGAGGTGTTCACAGCCTGGTATCGAAAGGAGGTGTTCACATTCTGGTATCTATAGGAGATGTTCACACTGGTATCTATAGGAGGTGTTCACAGTCTGGTAACCATAGGACATGTTCACAGTCTTGTATCTATAGGAGGTGTTCACAGTCCGGTATCTAAAGGAGGTGTTCACAGTCTGATATCTAGAGGTGCTCATAGTCTTGTATCTACAGGTGTTCACAGTCTGCTATCTATAGGTGTTCACAGTCTGCTATCTATAGGAGGTGTTCACAGTTTGGTATGTAAAGGTGGTGTTCACAGTCTGGTATCTATCGGTGTTTACAGTGTGGTATCTATAGGTGTTCACGGTCTGGTATCTATAGAAGGTGTTCACAGTCTGGTATCTATCGGACGTGTTCACAGTCTGGTATCTATAGGTGTTCACAGTCTGGTATCTATAGGTGTTCACGGTCTGGTATCTATAGAAGGTGTTCACAGTCTGGTATCTATAGGAGGTGTTCACAGTCTGGTATCTATAGGTGTTCACAGTCTTGTATCTATAGGAGGTGTTCACAGTCTGGTATCGAAAGGAGGTGTTCACAGTCTGCTATCTATAGGTGTTCACAGTCTGCTATCTATAGGAGGTGTTCACACTCTGGTATCTATAGGAGGTGTTCACACTCTGGTATCTATAGGAGTTGTTCACAGTCTGGTATCTATAGGTGTTCACAGTCTGCTATCTATAGGCCTTCACAGTCTGGTATCTATAGGAGGTGTTCACGGACTGGTATCTATAGAAGGTGATCATAGTCTGGTCTCTACAGGAGATGTTCACAGTCTGCTATCTAGAGGAGGTGTTCACGGTCTGGTATCAAAAGAAGGTGTTCACACTGGTGTCTATAGGAGATGTTCATAATCTGGTATCTCTAGGAGGTGTTCACAGTCGTAACCATAGGAGGTGTTCACGGTCTATTATCTATAGAAGGTGTTCACAGTCTGGTATCTATAGGAGATGTTCACAGTCTGGTATCTCTAGGTGTTCACAGTCTGGTATCTATAGGAGGTATTCACAGTGGTATCTAGAGGAGGCGTTCACAGTCTGGTGTATATAGAAGGTATTCACAGTCTGGTATCTATAGGAGGTGTTCACAGTGTGGTATCTATAGGTGTTCACGGCCTACTATCTGTAGGCATTCACAGTCTGGTATCTATAGAAGGTGTTCACAGTCTGGTATCTATAGGAGGTGTTCACAGTCTGGTATCTATAGGTGTTCACAGTCTGGTATCTGTATGAGGGGTTCACAGTCTGGTATCTATAGGAGGTGTTCACAGTCTGGTATTTAAAGGAGGTGTTCACAGTCTGGTATATATAGAAGGTGTTCACAGTCTGGTATCTATAGAAGGTGTTCACTGTGGTATCTATAGGTGTTCACAGTCTGCTATCTAGAAAAGATGTTCACAGTCTGGTATCTATATGAGGTGTTCACAGTCTGGTATCTATAGGTGTTCACAGTCTGGTATCTAGAAAAGGTGTTCACAGTCTGGTATCTATATGAGGTGTTCACAGTCTGGTATCTATAGGTGTTCACAGTCTGGTATCTACAGGAGGTGTTCACAGTCTGGTATCTATAGGTGTTCACAGTCTGGTATCTGTATGAGGTGTTCAAAGTCTGGTACCTATAGGAGGTGTTCACAGTCTGGTAACCATAGGAGATGTTCACAGTCTGACATCGATAGGAGGTGTTCACAGTCTGCTATCTGTAGGAGGTGTTCACGGTCTAGTATCTTTCGAAGGTGTTCACAGTCTGGTATCTATAGGTGGTGTTCACAGTCTGGTATCTATAGGTGTTCACAGTCTGCTATCTAGAGGAGGTGTTCACAGTCTGGTATCTATAGGAGGTGTTCACAGTCTGCTATCTATAGGTGTTCACGGTCTGGTATCGATTGAAGGTGTTCACCCTCTGGTATCTATAGGAGATGTTCACACTGGTACCTACAGAAGATGTTCATAGTCCGGTATCTCTAGGAGGTGTTCACAGTCGTAACCATAGGAGGTGTTCACGGTCTATTATCTATAGAAGGTGTTCACAGTCTGGTATCTATAGGAGATGTTCACAGTCTGGTATCTATAGGTGTTCACAGTCTGGTATCTATAGGAGGTATTCACAGTTTGGTATCTAGAGCAGGTGTTCACAGTCTGGTGTATATAGAAGGTATTCACAGTCTGGTATCTATAGGAGGTGTTCACAGTGTGGTATCTATAGGTGTTCACAGTCTGCTATCTGTAGGCATTCACAGTCTGGTATCTATAGAAGGTGTTCACAGTCCGGTATCTATAGGAGGTGTTCACAGTCTGGTATCTATAGGTGTGCACAGTCTGGTATCTACAGGAGGTGTTCACAGTCTGTTATCTATAGATGTTCACAGTCTGGTATCTGTATGAGGTGTTCACAGTCTGGTATCTATAGGAGGTGTTCACAGTCTGGTATCTATAGGAGGTGTTCGCAGTCTGGTATCTATAGGAGGTGTTCACAGTCTGGTATATATAGAAGGCGTTCACAGTCTGGTCTCTATAGAAGATGTTCACTGTGGTATCTATAGGTGTTCACAGTCTGCTATCTAGAGGCGTTCACAGTCTGGTATCTATAAAAAAGGTGTTCACAGTCTGGTATCTATAAGAGGTGTTCACAGTCTGGTATCTGTGGAGGTGTTCACAGTGGTATCTATAGGTGTTCACAGTCTGCTATTTATAGGTGTTCACAGTCTGGTATCTATAGGAGGTGTTCACAGTATGGTATCTATAGGTGTTCACAGTCTGGTATCTATAGGAGGTGTTCACAGTCTGGTATCTATAGGTGTTCACAGTCTGGTATCTGTATGAGGTGTTCAAATTCTGGTATCTATAGGTGTTCACAGTCTGGTATCTAGAAAAGGTGTTCACAGTCTGGTATCTATATGAGGTGTTCACAGTCTGGTATCTATAGCTGTTCACAGTCTGGTATATACAGGAGGTGTTCACAGTCTGGTAACCATAGGAGATGTTCACAGTCTGACATCGATAGGAGGTGTTCACAGTCTGCTATCTGTAGGAGGTGTTCACGGTCTAGTATCTTTCGAAGGTGTTCACAGTCTGGTATCTATAGGTGGTGTTCACAGTCTGGTATCTATAGGTGTTCACAGTCTGCTATCTATAGGCGTTCACAGTCTGCTATCCATTGAAGGTGTTCACAGTCTGGTATCTATGTGAGGTGTTCACAGTCTGGTATCTATTGGAGGTGTTCACAGTCTGGTATCTATATGAGGTGTTCACAGTCTGGTATCTATCGGAGGTGTTCACAGTCAGGTATCTATCGGAGGTGTTCACAGTCTGGTATCTATAGGTGTTCACAGTCTGGTATCTATAGAAGGTGTTCACAGTCTGGTATCTATATGAGGTGTTCACAGTCTGGTATCTATTGGAGGTGTTCACAGTCTGGTATCTATATGAGGTGTTCACAGTCTGGTATCTATCGGAGGTGTTCACAGTCAGGTATCTATCGGAGGTGTTCACAGTCTGGTATCTATAGGTGTTCACAGTCTGGTATCTATAGGAGGTGTTCACAGTCTGGTATCTATAGGAGGTGTTCACAGTCTGGTATCTATCGGAGGTGTTCACAGTCTGGTATCTACAGGAGGTGTTCACGGTCTGGTATCTATAGAAGGTGATCATAGTCTGGTCTCTACAGGAGATGTTCACAGTCTGCTATCTAGAGGAGGTGTTCACAGTGTGGTATCTATAGGAGGTGTTCACGGTCTGGTATCTATAGAAGGTGATCATAGTCTGGTCTCTACAGGAGATGTTCACAGTCTGCTATCTAGAGGAGGTGTTCACAGTCTGGTATCTATAGGAGGTGTTCACAGTCTGCTAACTATAGGTGTTCACAGTCTGGTATCTATAGAAGATGTTCATAGTCCGGTATCTCTAGGAGGTGTTCACAGTCTGGTAACCATAGGAGATGTTCACAGTCTGGTATCTATAGGAGATGTTCACAGTCTGGTATCTATAGGTGTTCACAGTCTGGTATCTATAGGAGGTATTCACAGTCTGGTATCTATAGGAGGTGTTCACAGTGTGGTATCTGTAGGTGTTCACAGTCTGGTATCTACAGGAGGTGTTCACAGTCTGGTATCTGTATGAGGTGTTCACAGTCTGGTATCTGTGGAGGTGTTCACAGTGGTATCTATAGGTGTTCACAGTCTGGTATCTGTATGAGGTGTTCAAAGTCTGGTACCTATAGGAGGTGTTCACAGTCTGGTAACCATAGGAGATGTTCACAGTCTGACATCTATAGGAGATGTTCACAGTCTGCTATCTGTAGGAGGTGTTCACAGTCTGGTATCTTTAGGTGTTCACAGTCTGGTATCTATAAAAGGTGTTCACAGTCTGGTATCTAAAGGAGGTGTTCACAGTCTGCTATCTATAGGCGTTCACAGTCTGCTATCTATAGAAGGTGTTCACAGTCTGGTATCTATATGAGGTGTTCACAGTCTGGTATCTATCGGAGGTGTTCACAGTCAGGTATCTATCGGAGGTGTTCACAGTCTGGTATCTATATGAGGTGTTCACAGTCTGGTATCTATCGGAGGTGTTCACAGTCTGGTATCTATAAGAGGTGTTCACAGTCTGGTATCTATCGGAGGTGTTCACAGTCTGGTATCTATAAGAGGTGTTCACATTCTGGTATCTATCGGAGGTGTTCACAGTCAGGTATCTATCGGAGGTGTTCACAGTCTGGTATCTATAGGTGTTCACAGTCTGGTATCTATATGAGGTGTTCACAGTCTGGTATCTATCGGAGGTGTTCACAGTCTGGTATCTATAAGAGGTGTTCACATTCTGGTATCTATCGGAGGTGTTCACAGTCAGGTATCTATCGGAGGTGTTCACAGTCTGGTATCTATAGGTGTTCACAGTCTGGTATCTATAGGAGGTGTTCACAGTCTGGTATCTATAGGAGGTGTTCACAGTCTGGTATCTATCGGAGGTGTTCACAGTCTGGTATCTATAGAAGATGACAGTCTGGTATCTATAGGAGGTGTTCACAGTCTGGTATCTATAGGAGGTGTTCACGGTCTGGTATCTATAGGAGGTGATCATAGTCTGGTCTCTCCAGGAGATGTTCACAGTCTGCTATCTAGAGGAGGTGTTCACGGTCTGGTATCTATAGGGGATGTTCACACTGGTGTCTATTGGAGATGTTCATAGTCTGGTATCTCTAGGAGGTGTTCACAGTCGTAACCATAGGAGGTGTTCACGGTCTATTATCTATAGAAGGTGTTCACAGTCTGGTATCTATAGGAGATGTTCACAGTCTGGTATCTCTAGGTGTTCACAGTCTGGTATCTATAGGAGGTATTCACAGTGTGGTATCTAGAGGAGGTGTTCACAGTCTGGTGTATATAGAAGGTATTCTCAGTCTGGTATCTATAGGAGGTGTTCACAGTGTGGTATCTATAGGTGTTCACGGTCGGCTATCTGTAGGCATTCACAGTCTGGTATCTATAGAAGGGGTTCACAGTCTGGTATCTATAGTTGTGCACAGTCTGGTATCTACAGGAGGTGTTCACAGTCTGTTATCTATAGGTGTTCACAGTCTGGTATCTGTATGAGGGGTTCACAGTCTGGTATCTATAGGAGGTGTTCACAGTCTAGTATTTAAAGGAGGTGTTCACAGTCTGGTATCTATAGGAGGTGTTCACAGTTTGGTATCTAAAGGAGGTGTTCACAGTCTGGTATCTATAGGAGGTGTTCACAGTCTGGTATCTATAGGAGGTGTTCACTGGTATCTATAGGTGTTCACAGTCTGCTATCTAGAGGCGTTCACAGTCTGGTATCTATAAAAGGTGTTCACCGTCTGGTATCTATATGAGGTGTCCACAGTCTGGTATCTGTGGAGGTGTTCACAGTGGTATCTATAGGTGTTCACAGTCTGCTATCTATAGGTGTTCACAGTCTGGTATCTATAGGAGGTGTTCACAGTCTGGTATCTGTAGGAGGTGTTCACAGTCTAGTATCTTTCGAAGGTGTTCACAGTCTGGTATCTGTAGGTGGTGTTCACAGTCTGGTATCTATAGGTGGTGTTCACAGTCTGATATCTATAGCTGTTCACAGTCTGGTATCTATAAAAGGTGTTCACAGTCTGGTATCTAAAGGAGGTGTTCACAGTCTGGTATCTACAGGAGGTGTTCACAGTCTGACATCTATAGGAGGTGTTCACAGTCTGCTATCTGTAGGAGGTGTTCACAGTCTAGTATCTTTCGAAGGTGTTCACAGTCTGGCATCTATAGGTGGTGTTCACAGTCTGGTATCTATAGCTGTTCACAGTCTGGTATATATAAAAAGTGTTCACAGTCTGGTATCTAAAGGAGGTGTTCACAGTCTGGTAACTATAGGAGGTGTTCACAGCCTGGTATCTATAGGTGTTCACAGTCTGGTATCTACAGGAGGTGTTCACAGTAGGAGGTGTTCACGGTCTAATATCTATAGGAGGTGTTCACAGTCTGGTATCTATAGGTGGTGTTCACAGTCTGGTATCTTTCGGTGTTCACAGTCTGCTATCTATAGGCATCCGCAGTCTGCTATCTATAGAAGTTGTTCACAGTCTGGTATCTATATGAGGTGTTCACAGTCTGGTATCTATCGGAGGTGTTCACAGTCAGGTATCTATCAGAGGTGTTCACAGTCTGGTGTCTATAGGTGTTCACAGTCTGGTATCCATAGGATGTGTTCACAGTCTGGTATCTATAGGAGGTGTTCACAGCCTGGTATCTATCGGAGGTGTTCACAGTTTGGTATCTATAGGTGTTCACAGTCTGTTATCTATAGGAGGTGTTCACAGTCTGACATCTATAGGAGGTGTTCACAGTCTGCTATCTGTAGGAGGTGTTCACAGTCTAGTATCTTTCGAAGGTGTTCACAGTCTGGTATCTATAGGTGGTGTTCACAGTCTGGTATCTATAGCTGTTCACATTCTGGTATCTATAAAAAGTGTTCACAGTCTGGTATCTATAGGAGGTGTTCACAGCCTGGTATGTATAGGTGTTCACAGTCTGGTATCTACAGGAGGTGTTCACAGTAGGAGGTGTTCACGGTCTAATATCTATAGGAGGTGTTCACAGTCTGGTATCTTTCGGTGTTCACAGTCTGCTATCTATAGGCATCCGCAGTCTGCTATCTATAGAAGTTGTTCACAGTCTGGTATCTATATGAGGTGTTCACAGTCTGGTATCTATCGGAGGTGTTCACAGTCTGGTATCTATAGGAGGTGTTCACAGCCTGGTATCTATCGGAGGTGTTCACAGACTGGTATCTATAGGTGTTCACAGTCTGGTATTAATAGGAGGTGTTCACGGTCTGGTATCTATAGAAGGTGATCATAGTGGTCTCGACAGGAGATGTTCACAGTCTGCTATCTATAGGAGGTGTTCACAGTCTGCTATCTATAGGTGTTCACGGTCTGGTATGGATAGAAGGCGTTCACGGTCTGGTATCTATAGGAGATGTTCACACTGGTATCTACAGAAGATGTTCAGAGTCCGGTATCTCTCGGAGGTGTTCACAGTCGTAACCATAGGAGGTGTTCACGGTCTTTTATCCATAGAAGGTGTTCACAAACTGGTATCTAGAGGAGATGTTCACAGTCTGGTATCTATAGGTGTTCACAGTCTGGTATCTATAGGAGCTATTCACAGTCTGGTATCTATAGGAGGTGTTCACAGTGTGGTATCTGTAGGTGTTCACAGTCTGCTATCTGTAGGCATTCACAGTCTGGTATCTATAGAAGGTGTTCACTGTCCGGTATCTATAGGAAGTGTTCACAGTCTGGTATCTATAGGTGTGCACAGCCTGATATCTACAGGAGGTGTTCACAGTCTGTTATCTATAGGTGTTCACAGTCTGGTATCTGTATGAGGTGTTCACAGACTGGTATCTATAGGAGGTGTTCACAGTCTGGTATCTATAGGAGGTGTTCACAGTTTGGTATCTAAAGGAGGTGTTCACAATCTGGTATATATAGAAGGTGTTCACAGTCTGGTATCTATAGAAGGTGTTCACTATGGTATCTATAGGTGTTCACAGTCTGCTATCTAGAGGCGTTCACAGTCTGGTATCTATAAAAGGTGTTCACAGTCTGGTATCTATATGAGGTGTTCACAGTCAGGTATCTATAGGTGTTCACACTCTGGTATCTACAGGAGGTGTTCACAGTCTGGTATCTATAGGTGTTCACAGTCTGGTATCTTTCGGTGTTCACAGTCTGCTATCTATAGGCATCCGCAGTCTGCTATCTATAGAAGTTGTTCACAGTCTGGTATCTATATGAGGTGTTCACAGTCTGGTATCTATCGGAGGTGTTCACAGTCAGGTATCTATCAGAGGTGTTCACAGTCTGGTGTCTATAGGTGTTCACAGTCTGGTATCCATAGGATGTGTTCACAGTCTGGTATCTATAGGAGGTGTTCACAGCCTGATATCTATCGGAGGTGTTCACAGTCTGGTATCTATAGGTGTTCACAGTCTGGTATCTATAGGAGGTGTTCACAGTCTGACATCTATAGGAGGTGTTCACAGTCTGCTATCTGTAGGAGGTGTTCACAGTCTAGTATCTTTCGAAGGTGTTCACAGTCTGGTATCTATAGGTGGTGTTCACAGTCTGGTATCTATAGGTGTTCACAGTCTGCTATCTATAGGAGGTGTTCACAGTCTGACATCTATAGGAGGTGTTCACAGTCTGCTATCTGTAGGAGGTGTTCACAGTCTAGTATCTTTCGAAGGTGTTCACAGTCTGGTATCTATAGGTGGTGTTCACAGTCTGGTATCTATAGCTGTTCACAGTCTGGTATCTATAAAAAGTGTTCACAGTCTGGTATCTACAGGAGGTGTTCACAGTAGGAGGTGTTCACGGTCTAATATCTATAGGAGGTGTTCACAGTCTGGTATCTATAGGTGGTGTTCACAGTCTGGTATCTTTCGGTGTTCACAGTCTGCTATCTATAGGCTTCCGCAGTCTGCTATCTATAGAAGTTGTTCACAGTCTGGTATCTATATGAGGTGTTCACAGTCTGGTATCTATCGGAGGTGTTCACAGTCTGGTATCTATAGGAGGTGTTCACAGCCTGGTATCTATCGGAGGTGTTCACAGACTGGTATCTATAGGTGTTCACAGTCTGGTATTAATAGGAGGTGTTCACGGTCTGGTATCTATAGAAGGTGATCATAGTGGTCTCGACAGGAGATGTTCACAGTCTGCTATCTAGAGGAGGTGTTCACAGTCGTATCTATAGGAGGTGTTCACAGTCTGCTATCTATAGGTGTTCACGGTCTGGTATGGATAGAAGGCGTTCACGGTCTGGTATCTATAGGAGATGTTCACACTGGTATCTACAGAAGATGTTCAGAGTCCGGTATCTCTCGGAGGTGTTCACAGTCGTAACCATAGGAGGTGTTCACGGTCTTTTATCCATAGAAGGTGTTCACAGACTGGTATCTAGAGGAGATGTTCACAGTCTGGTATCTATAGGTGTTCACAGTCTGGTATCTATAGGAGGTATTCACAGTGTGGTATCTAGAGGAGGTGTTCACAGTCTGGTGTATATAGAAGGTATTCACAGTCTGGTATCTATAGGAGGTGTTCACAGTGTGGTATCTGTAGGTGTTCACAGTCTGGTATCTATAGGAGGTGTTCACAGTCTGCTATCTGTAGGCATTCACAGTCTGGTATCTATAGAAGGTGTTCACAGTCCGGTATCTATAGGAAGTGTTCACAGTCTGGTATCTATAGGTGTGCACAGCCTGATATCTACAGGAGGTGTTCACAGTCTGTTATCTATAGGTGTTCACAGTCTGGTATCTGTATGAGGTGTTCACAGACTGGTATCTATAGGAGGTGTTCACAGTCTGGCATTTAAAGGAGGTGTTCACAGTCTGGTATCTATCGGAGGTGTTCACAGTTTGGTATCTAAAGGAGGTGTTCACAGTCTGGTATATATAGAAGGTGTTCACAGTCTGGTATCTATACAAGGTGTTCACAGTCTGGTATCTATAGAAGGTGTTCACTATGGTATCTATAGGTGTTCACAGTCTGCTATCTAGAGGCGTTCACAGTCTGGTATCTATAAAAGGTGTTCACAGTCTGGTATCTATATGAGGTGTTCACAGTCTGGTATCTATAGGTGTTCACAGTCTGGTATCTACAGGAGGTGTTCACAGTCTGGTATCTATAGGTGTTCACAGTCTGGTATCTGTATGAGGTGTTCAAAGTCTGGTACCTATAGGAGGTGTTCACAGTCTGGTAACCATAGGAGATGTTCACAGTCTGACATCGATAGGAGGTGTTCACAGTCTGACATCTATAGGAGGTGTTCACAGTCTGCTATCTGTAGGAGGTGTTCACGGTCTAGTATCTTTCGAAGTTGTTCACAGTCTGGTATCTATATGAGGTGTTCACAGTCTGGTATCTATCGGAGGTGTTCACAGTCTGGTGTCTATAGGTGTTCACAGTCTGGTATCCATAGGATGTGTTCACAGTCTGGTATCTATAGGAGGTGTTCACAGCCTGGTATCCATCGGAGGTGTTCACAGTCTGGTATCTATAGGTGTTCACAGTCTGGTATCTATAGGAGGTGTTCACAGTCTGACATCTATAGGAGGTGTTCACAGTCTGCTATCTGTAGGAGGAGTTCACAGTCTAGTATCTTTCGAAGGTGTTCACAGTCTGGTATCTATAGGTGGTGTTCACAGTCTGGTATCTATAGCTGTTCACAGTCTGGTATCTATAAAAAGTGTTCAGAGTCTGGTATCTATAGGAGGTGTTCACAGCCTGGTATGTATAGGTGTTCACAGTCTGGTATCTACAGGAGGTGTTCACAGTAGGAGGTGTTCACGGTCTAATATCTATAGGAGGTGTTCACAGTCTGGTATCTATAGGTGGTGTTCACAGTCTGGTATCTTTCGGTGTTCACAGTCTGCTATCTATAGGCATCCGCAGTCTGCTATCTATAGAAGTTGTTCACAGTCTGGTATCTATATGAGGTGTTCACAGTCTGGTATCTATCGGAGGTGTTCACAGTCTGGTATCTATAGGAGGTGTTCACAGCCTGGTATCTATCGGAGGTGTTCACAGACTGGTATCTATAGGTGTTCACAGTCTGGTATTAATAGGAGGTGTTCACGGTCTGGTATCTATAGAAGGTGATCATAGTGGTCTCGACAGGAGATGTTCACAGTCTGCTATCTAGAGGAGGTGTTCACAGTCGTATCTATAGGAGGTGTTCACAGTCTGCTATCTATAGGTGTTCACGGTCTGGTGTGGATAGAAGGCGTTCACGGTCTGGTATCTATAGGAGATGTTCACACTGGTATCTACAGAAGATGTTCAGAGTCCGGTATCTCTCGGAGGTGTTCACAGTCGTAACCATAGGAGGTGTTCACGGTCTTTTATCCATAGAAGGTGTTCACAAACTGGTATCTAGAGGAGATGTTCACAGTCTGGTATCTATAGGTGTTCACAGTCTGGTATCTATAGGAGGTATTCACAGTGTGGTATCTAGAGGAGGTGTTCACAGTCTGGTGTATATAGAAGGTATTCACAGTCTGGTATCTATAGGAGGTGTTCACAGTGTGGTATCTATAGGAGGTGTTCACAGTCTGCTATCTGTAGGCATTCACAGTCTGGTATCTATAGAAGGTGTTCACAGTCCGGTATCTATAGGAAGTGTTCACAGTCTGGTATCTAGAGGTGTGCACAGCCTGATATCTACAGGAGGTGTTCACAGTCTGTTATCTATAGGTGTTCACAGTCTGGTATCTGTATGAGGTGTTCACAGACTGGTATCTATAGGAGGTGTTCACAGTTTGGTATCTAAAGGAGGTGTTCACAGTTTGGTATCTATAGTAGGTGTTCACAGTCTGGTATTTAAAGGAGGTGTTCACAGTCTGGTATCTATAGGAGGTGTTCACAGTTTGGTATCTAAAGGAGGTGTTCACAGTCTGGTATATATAGAAGGTGTTCACAGTCTGGCATCTATAGAAGGTGTTCACTATGGTATCTATAGGTGTTCACAGTCTGCTATCTAGAGGCGTTCACAGTCTGGTATCTATAAAAGGTGTTCACAGTCTGGTATCTATAGGAGGTGTTCACAGTCTGGTATCTATAGGTGTTCACAGTCTGGTATATATAGAAGGTGCTCACAGTCTGGTCTCTATAGAAGGTGTTCACTCTGGTATCTATAGGTGTTCACAGTCTGGTATCTACAGGAGGTGTTCACAGTCTGGTATCTATAGGTGTTCACAGTCTGGTATCTGTATGAGGTGTTCAAAGTCTGGTACCTATAGGAGGTGTTCACAGTCTGGTAACCATAGGAGATGTTCACAGTCTGACATCGATAGGAGGTGTTCACAGTCTGCTATCTGTAGGAGGTGTTCACGGTCTAGTATCTTTCGAAGGTGTTCACAGTCTGGTATCTATAGGTGGTGTTCACAGTCTGGTATCTATAGGTGTTCACAGTCTGGTATCTATAGGAGTTTTCAGTCTGGTATCTATAAAAGGCGTTCACAGTCTGGTATCTAAAGGAGGTGTTCACAGTCTGGTATCTATAGAAGGTGTTCACAGTCTGGTAACTATAGGAGGTGTTCACAGTCTGGTATCTATAAGAGGTGTTCACAGTCTGGTATCTACAGGAGGTGTTCACAGTCTGGTATCGCTAGGTGTTCACAGTCTGGTATCTGTATGAGGTGTTCACAGTCTGCTATCTGTAGGAGGTGTTCACAGTCTGACATCTATAGGAGGTGTTCACAGTCTGCTATCTGTAGGAGGAGTTCACAGTCGAGTATCTTTCGAAGGTGTTCACAGTCTGGTATCTATAGGTGGTGTTCACAGTCTGGTATCTATAGCTGTTCACAGTCTGGTATCTATAAAAAGTGTTCAGAGTCTGGTATCTATAGGAGGTGTTCACAGCCTGGTATGTATAGGTGTTCACAGTCTGGTATCTACAGGAGGTGTTCACAGTAGGAGGTGTTCACGGTCTAATATCTATAGGAGGTGTTCACAGTCTGGTATCTATAGGTGGTGTTCACAGTCTGGTATCTTTCGGTGTTCACAGTCTGCTATCTATAGGCATCCGCAGTCTGCTATCTATAGAAGTTGTTCACAGTCTGGTATCTATATGAGGTGTTCACAGTCTGGTATCTATCGGAGGTGTTCACAGTCTGGTATCTATAGGAGGTGTTCACAGCCTGGTATCTATCGGAGGTGTTCACAGACTGGTATCTATAGGTGTTCACAGTCTGGTATTAATAGGAGGTGTTCACGGTCTGGTATCTATAGAAGGTGATCATAGTGGTCTCGACAGGAGATGTTCACAGTCTGCTATCTAGAGGAGGTGTTCACAGTCGTATCTATAGGAGGTGTTCACAGTCTGCTATCTATAGGTGTTCACGGTCTGGTGTGGATAGAAGGCGTTCACGGTCTGGTATCTATAGGAGATGTTCACACTGGTATCTACAGAAGATGTTCAGAGTCCGGTATCTCTCGGAGGTGTTCACAGTCGTAACCATAGGAGGTGTTCACGGTCTTTTATCCATAGAAGGTGTTCACAAACTGGTATCTAGAGGAGATGTTCACAGTCTGGTATCTATAGGTGTTCACAGTCTGGTATCTATAGGAGGTATTCACAGTGTGGTATCTAGAGGAGGTGTTCACAGTCTGGTGTATATAGAAGGTATTCACAGTCTGGTATCTATAGGAGGTGTTCACAGTGTGGTATCTATAGGAGGTGTTCACAGTCTGCTATCTGTAGGCATTCACAGTCTGGTATCTATAGAAGGTGTTCACAGTCCGGTATCTATAGGAAGTGTTCACAGTCTGGTATCTAGAGGTGTGCACAGCCTGATATCTACAGGAGGTGTTCACAGTCTGTTATCTATAGGTGTTCACAGTCTGGTATCTGTATGAGGTGTTCACAGACTGGTATCTATAGGAGGTGTTCACAGTTTGGTATCTAAAGGAGGTGTTCACAGTTTGGTATCTATAGTAGGTGTTCACAGTCTGGTATTTAAAGGAGGTGTTCACAGTCTGGTATCTATAGGAGGTGTTCACAGTTTGGTATCTAAAGGAGGTGTTCACAGTCTGGTATATATAGAAGGTGTTCACAGTCTGGCATCTATAGAAGGTGTTCACTATGGTATCTATAGGTGTTCACAGTCTGCTATCTAGAGGCGTTCACAGTCTGGTATCTATAAAAGGTGTTCACAGTCTGGTATCTATAGGAGGTGTTCACAGTCTGGTATCTATAGGTGTTCACAGTCTGGTATATATAGAAGGTGCTCACAGTCTGGTCTCTATAGAAGGTGTTCACTCTGGTATCTATAGGTGTTCACAGTCTGGTATCTACAGGAGGTGTTCACAGTCTGGTATCTATAGGTGTTCACAGTCTGGTATCTGTATGAGGTGTTCAAAGTCTGGTACCTATAGGAGGTGTTCACAGTCTGGTAACCATAGGAGATGTTCACAGTCTGACATCGATAGGAGGTGTTCACAGTCTGCTATCTGTAGGAGGTGTTCACGGTCTAGTATCTTTCGAAGGTGTTCACAGTCTGGTATCTATAGGTGGTGTTCACAGTCTGGTATCTATAGGTGTTCACAGTCTGGTATCTATAGGAGTTTTCAGTCTGGTATCTATAAAAGGCGTTCACAGTCTGGTATCTAAAGGAGGTGTTCACAGTCTGGTATCTATAGAAGGTGTTCACAGTCTGGTAACTATAGGAGGTGTTCACAGTCTGGTATCTATAAGAGGTGTTCACAGTCTGGTATCTACAGGAGGTGTTCACAGTCTGGTATCGCTAGGTGTTCACAGTCTGGTATCTGTATGAGGTGTTCACAGTCTGCTATCTGTAGGAGGTGTTCACGGTCTAGTATCTATAGGAGGTGTTCACAGTCTGGTATCTGTAGGGCATGTTCACACTGGTATCTATAGAAGGTGTTCATCGTTTGGTATCTATAGGAGGTGTTCACAGTCTCGTAACCATAGGAGATGTTCACAGTCTGAAATCAAGATGAGGTGTTCACAGTCTGGTATCTATAGGAGGTGTTCACAGTCTGGTGTATATAGAAGGTATTCACAGTCTGGTATCTATAGGAGGTGTTCACAGTGTGGTATCGCTAGGTGTTCACAGTCTGGTATCTGTATGAGGTGTTCACAGTCTGCTATCTGTAGGCATTCACAGTCTGGTATCTATAGAAGGTGTTCACAGTCCGGTATCTATAGGAGGTGTTCACAGTCTGGTATCTATAGGTGTTCACAGCCTGGTATCTACAGGAGGTGTTCACAGTCTGTTATCTATAGGTGTTCACAGTCTGGTATCTGTATGAGGTGTTCACAGTCTGGTATCTATAGGAGGTGTTCACAGTTTGGTATCTAAAGGAGGTGTTCACAGTCTGGTATATATAGGTGTTCACAGCCTGGTATCTACAGGAGGTGTTCACAGTCTGTTATCTATAGGTGTTCACAGTCTGGTATCTGTATGAGGTGTTCACAGTCTGGTATCTGTATGAGGTGTTCACAGTCTGGTATCTATAGGAGGTGTTCACAGTTTGGTATCTAAAGGAGGTGTTCACAGTCTGGTATCTATAGAAGGTGTTCACTCTGGTATCTATAGGTGTTCACAGTCTGGTATCTATAGAAGGTGTTCACTCTGGTATATATAGGTGTTCACAGTCTGGTATCTATAGAAGGTGTTCACTCTGGTATCTATCGGTGTTCACAGTCTGGTATCTATAGGTGTTCACAGTCTGGTATCTATAAAAGGTGTTCACAGTCTGGTATCTCTATGAGGTGTTCGCAGTCTGGTATCTATAGGTGTTCACAGTCTGGTATCTATAAAAGGTGTTCACAGTCTGGTATCTCTACGGGTGTTCACAGTCTGGTATCTATAGGTGTTCACAGTCTGGTATCTACAGGAGGTGTTCACAGTCTGGTATCTATAGGTGTTCACAGTCTGGTATCTGTATGAGGTGTTCAAAGTCTGGTACCTATAGGAGGTGTTCACAGTCTGGTAACCATAGGAGATGTTCACAGTCTGACATCGATAGGAGGTGTTCACAGTCTGCTATCTGTAGGAGGTGTTCACGGTCTAGTATCTTTCGAAGGTGTTCACAGTCTGGTATCTATAGGTGGTGTTCACAGTCTGGTATCTATAGGTGTTCACAGTCTGGTATCTATAAAAGGCGTTCACAGTCTGGTATCTAAAGGAGGTGTTCACAGTCTGGTATCTATAGAAGGTGTTTACAGTCTGGTAACTATAGGAGGTGTTCACAGTCTGGTATCTATAGGAGGTGTTCACAGTCTGGTATCTACAGGAGGTGTTCACAGTCTGGTATCGCTAGGTGTTCACAGTCTGGTATCTGTATGAGGTGTTCACAGTCTACTATCTGTAGGAGGTGTTCACGGTCTAGTATCTATAGGAGGTGTTCACAGTCTGGTATCTATAGGAGATGTTCACACTGGTATCTATAGAATGTGTTCATAGTTTGGTATCTATAGGAGGTGTTCACAGTCTGGTATCTATAGGAGGTGTTCACAGTTTGGTATGTATAGGTGGTGTTCACAGTCTGGTATCTATAGGTGTTCATGGTCTGGTATCTATAGAAGGTGTTCACAGTCTGATATCTATCGGACGTGTTCACAGTCTGGTATCTATAGGTGTTCACAGTCTGGTATCTATAGGTGTTCACGGTCTGGTATCTATAGAAGGTGTTCACAATCTGGTATCTATAGGAGGTGTTCACAGTCTGGTATCTATAGGTGTTCACAGTCTTGTATCTATAGGAGGTGTTCACAGTCTGGTATCGAAAGGAGGTGTTCACATTCTGGTATCTATAGGAAATGTTCACACTGGTATCTATAGAAGGTGTTCATAGTCTGGTATCTATAGGTGTTCACAGTCTGGTAACCATAGGACATGTTCACAGTCTTGTATCTATAGGAGGTGTTCACAGTCTGGTATCTAAAGGAGGTGTTCACAGTCTGATATCTAGAGGTGCTCATAGTCTTGTATCTGTAGGTGTTCACAGTCTGCTATCTATAGGTGTTCACAGTCTGGTATCTATAGGAGGTGTTCACACTCTGGTATCTATAGGAGGTGTTCACACTCTGGTATCTATAGGAGATGTTCACAGTCTGGTATCTATAGGTGTTCACAGTCTGCTATCTATAGGCGTTCAGAGTCTGGTATCTATAGGAGGTGTTCACGGTCTGGGATCTATAGAAGGTGATCATAGTCTGGTCTCTACAGGAGATGTTCACAGTCTGCTATCTAGAGGAGGTGTTCACGGTCTGGTATCAAAAGAAAGTGTTCACAGTCTGGTATCTACAGGAGGTGTTCACAGTCTGGTATCTATAGGTGTTCACAGTCTGGTATCTGTATGAGGTGTTCAAAGTCTGGTACCTATAGGAGGTGTTCACACTCTGGTAACCATAGGAGATGTTCACAGTCTGACATCGATAGGAGGTGTTCACAGTCTGCTATCTGTAGGAGGTGTTCACGGTCTAGTATCTTTAGAAGGTGTTCACAGTCTGGTATCTATAGGTGGTGTTCACAGTCTGGTATCTATGGGTGTTCACAGTCTGGTATCTATAGGTGTTCACAGTCTGGTATCTATAAAAGGCGTTCACAGTCTGGTATCTGTATGAGGTGTTCACAGTCTGCTATCTGTAGGACGTGTTCACGGTCTAGTATCTATAGGAGGTGTTCACAGTCACGTAGCCATAGGAGATGTTCACAGTCTGAAATCAAGACGAGGTGTTCACAGTCTGGTATCTATAGGAGGTGTTCACTGTCTGGTATCTATAGGAGGTGTTCACAGTTTGGTATGTATAGGTGGTGTTCACAGTCTGGTATCTATCGGTGTTTACAGTGTGGTATCTATAGGTGTTCACGGTCTGGTATCTATAGAAGGTGTTCACAGTCTGGTATCTATCGGACGTGTTCACAGTCTGGTATCTATAGGTGTTCACAGTCTGGTATCTATAGGTGTTCACGGTCTGGTATCTATAGAAGGTGTTCACAGTCTGGTATCTATAGGAGGTGTTCACAGTCTGGTATCTATAGGTGTTCACAGTCTGGTATCTATAGGTGTTCACAGTCTGGTATCGAAAGGAGGTGTTCACATTCTGGTATCTATAGGAGATGTTCACACTGGTATCTATAGGAGGTGTTCACAGTCTGGTATCTATAGATGTTCACACTGGTATCTATAGAAGATGTTCATAGTCTGGTATCTATAGTAGGTGTTCACAGTCTGGTAACCATAGGAGATGTTCACAGTCTGAAATCTATAGTTGGTGTTCACAGTCTGCTAACTGTAGTAGGTGTTCACGGTCTAGTATCTATAGCAGGTGTTCACATTTGTGGTATATATAGGTGTTCACAGTCTGGTATCTAAAGGAAGTGTTCACAGTCTGGTATCTATAGGTGTTCACAGTCTGGTATCTGGAGGAGGTGTTCACAGTCTGGTATCTATAGGAGGTGTTCACAGTCTGGTATCTATAGATGTTCACACTGGTATCTATAGAAGATGTTCACAGTCTGGTATCTATAGTAGGTGTTCACAGTCTGGTAACCATAGGAGATGTTCACAGTCTGAAATCTATAGGAGGTGTTCACAGTCTGCTAACTGTAGTCGGTGTTCACAGTCTGGTATCTATAGCAGGTGTTCACATTCTGGTATATATAGGTGTTCACAGTCTGGTATCTAAAGGAAGTGTTCACAGTCTGGTATCGATAGGTGTTCACAGTCTGGTATCTATAGGTGTTCACAGTCTGGTATCTATAGGAGGTGTTCACAGTCTGGTATCTATAGGTGTTCACAGTCTGGTATCTATAGAAGGTGTTCACAGTCTGGTATCTATAGGAGGTGTTCACAGTCTGGTATCTATAGGAGGTGTTCACAGTCTGGTATCTATAGGTGTTCACAGTCTGGTATCTAGGAGGTGTTCTCAGTCTGGTATCTATAGGTGTTCACAGTCTGGTATCTAGGAGGTGTTCTCAGTCTGGTATCTATGGGTGTTCACAGTCTGGTATCTAGGAGGTGTTCTCAGTCTGGTATCTATAGGTGTTCACAGTCTGGTATCTACAGGAGGTGTTCACAGTCTGGTATCTATAGGAGGTGTTCACAGTCTGGTATCTAAATGCGTTCACAGTCTCGTATCGATAGAAGGTGTTCACAATCTGGTCTCTATAGGTGTTCACAGTCTGCTATCTCTAGGTATTCACAGTCTGATATCTATAGGTGTTCACAGTCTGGTATCGATTATAGGAGTTCACTGTCTATAATCCCTGTAAATATTTAGGTCTTGTATCTATAATAGGTATTTGCAGTTGTATACCTGTAAATGTGTTCAATTTGACGTGTGTACAAAGTGATCGACCCTAGGTATTGATGTCTCCCTTTCTCTTGAACACCTTCCACATCTCCTCCATCTGTAACCTTCTGCAGCTCGGCAACCTTCTCACACCTTTGCGCACCACCTATTCCTGCCCATCCCCAATTTTAATTCTACAATTGTGCCGTGCCTTCTGTTGCCTGGGCCTTAATCTGGAACTCAGCCCGTAAACATTTCCTCCTCCCTTTCGCCTTTGAATAGGCTCCCCAGTCTGCCTCTTTCACAAAGTATTTGCTTCGCTTGACCAATAACACCTTATTTGAGTCAGTGTCAAGATAGTGTCTTGAGTGCAGAGGAGTGCTGAAATCCTGGAGGTTTGTGAGGCTAGAGTTACAGCAACAGGGAGAGGTGAGGCAACGGTGGAGGTTGGCGTGAAGGGGATTCGAAGATAAGGACTATAATTTTAAAATTGGGACATTTTTAAAGGTAGAACAAAAGTAGGTCAGGAAGCACAGGAGTGATGGGTCAATGGAAAGTGGTACGATTCAGCACATGCAATCTTATATTTATCCCTCTTCGAAAGAAATGTGCATAAATTATACAATTGCTTTGATCTCTCATGCAATTAAAGTCTTGATCAGGATTATCCTAGAACAGATCTGAAAAAAGACAAGAGTAAGATTGCTGATGAGCAAGCTGGATGTCGAAGTGGAAGAGGAACCAGCGATCAAGTCACTAATCTTAAAATCAGACTGCGCAAAGTCCAAGAATATCCATCGACGACTATACATCTGCTTTGTAGAATTTGAGAAGGCTTGTATCAGAGAAAAATCTCTTGTTGACAGTTAGACATGGGATACCCACAGTTAATTGACTTGTTAGCCAAGCTTTACAGTAAGCGATGACCTTGGGTCAGAGTTGCAGCATGGGCTCAGAATTGTTCAAAGGAGTGCTAGACAAGAGTGTGTCGCCCTCATATTTGTTGTATTGGATTGGATTTGTTTATTGTCACGTGTACCGAGGTACAGTGAAAAATATTTTTCTGCGAGCAGCTCAACAGATCATTAAGTACATGAGAAGAAAAGGGAATAAAAGAAAATACATAATAGGGCAACACAACATATACAATGTAACTACATCAGCACCGGCATCGGATGAAGCAGACAGGGTGTAGTGTTAATGAGGTCAGTCCATAAGAGGGGAGTTTAGGAGTCTGGTGACAGTGGGGAAGAAGCTGTTTTTGAGTCTGTTCGTGCGTGTTCTCAGACTTCTGTATCTCCTGCCCGATGGAAGGAGTTGGAAGAGTAGTCTGTTCGTGCGTGTTCTCAGACTTCTGTATCTCCTGCCCGATGGAAGAAGTTGGAAGAGTATTCAACACTCCAGCAGAAATGGTTAAGCCACGATAGATACAAACTTGGGACACCAATTGGCAGGTGGTGAGTTTCAAATCTTCAATATGCTAATCGCATTATTCTGCTCCCCAAGCTGGAGGAGCTACAGGAGTTGGTGGATCATCTTTATCAAGTGAACGAGAAATTCAGTCTCCTGCTCAATGGGGAGAAGGACAGAGTTGGGAGTTACGACTTGCAAGGTTCTTCTTAACAGAGTTCAGCTTGAACTGAATCTACCAAAAAAGGTGTCGTGAACTCACTGTTCCAGTCAGAAAGGGATTTAATTTCAACAGCCCTGATTTCTTCTCTCACCACACATTTGCAAACAGAAAGGTATTTTTGATTTATTCTCCGCTTTATAAGTGGCAGCATGGTTCCCAACCCCTCGATGTTGGTGTGATCCAATCTCTCTGAACGATCCCACAGCAAACTTGTGATAGGATGAACTCAAAGGGTTAGTCTATTTTTGCACGCTCATGGAAGGAGAGTATCAATGCTCCTTTTCACCATACAATAAAAGAAGGGAATAGAGGTTAGCCAGGATAAACCATAGAGAAATATTGTTTCAGGTGTTGGAAAGCAATGAGCTTTGGTGCTTGGGAGCTAGGCAGAGCCGTCACTCGCAAACCCATCGCTGACACCAAAACACTGACTCCAACTTCATAGAATCATAGAATTTACAGTGCAGAAGGAGGCCATTCGGCTTATCGAGTCTGTGCCGGCCCTTGGAAAGAGCACCCCACCCAATCCCATGCCTCTACCCAGCCCCATAACCTAGCAACTCCACCTAACCGTTTTGGACACTAAGGGCAGTTTAGCGTTGTCAATCCACCTAACTTTCACACCTTTGGACTGAGGGAGGAAACCGAAACACCGAAGAACATGCAGACTCCGCACAGTCACTGACCCAAGCCAGGAATCGAACCTAGGACCCTGGAGCTGTGAAGCAACAGTGCTAACCACTGTGCTATGTGCTGCCCTTCACATGGTTCTCAACCCCAAACACCAATCAAAACCACTAACACTCAAAAAGCTGACCCTAATCAACAATCATGTAGAGATGCCGGCGTTGGACTGGGTGTGCACAGGAAGACGGCTTGCAACACCAGGCTAAAGTCCAACTGATTTGTTTGGAATCACCAACTTTCAGAGCGCAGCTCCTTCATCAGGTGAATGAAGAGGTGGCTTCCACAAATACAGCCTGTGTAGACAAATTCAATGATGCAAGATGATACTTTGAATGCGATTCTTTGCAGGTAATTAAGTCTTTACAGGTCCAGGCAGAGTGACTGGAAAGAGGGATAATCACAGGTTAAAGAGGTGTGAATTGTCTCAAGCCAGGACAGTTGGTAGGATTTCGCAAGCCCAGGCCAGATGGTGAGGGGTGAATGTAATGAGACATGAATCCAAGGCCCCGGTTGAGGCCTTACTCATGCGTGCAGAACTTGGCTATCAGTTTCTGCTCGGCGATTCTGCTTTGTCGCGCCTTCTGAAGGCTGCCTTGGAGAACGCTTACTCGAAGATCAGATGGCCTGGCGTGATGGCCTTGTGTATTTTCGGGAAGCAGCAGAGATCTCCAATGCGGGGAGTACGTCACCCAGCCACGCTCTCAAGACCAACTGCAACATCGTCATCAAACCAGCAAACAAAGGAGGGGCCAACATCATGCTGAACTGAACACACTACTACAAAGAAGTGTACCGACAACTCAACAACCAGGAACGCTACAGTTACCCGCAGATCCAACCAAGGAACACACTCGCCAACTCAACAGACTGATCAAGATCTTGGATCCAGACCTTCAGAGCACCCTACGTGCTCTCAACCCATGTATTCCCCGTGTTGGAGATCTCTACTGCCTCCCGTAAATACACAAGGCCAGCACACCAGGCCGTCCTATCGTATCGGGCAATGGGACCCTGTGTGAGAACCTCTCTGGCTACATCATGGGCATCTTGAAACTCATCGTACAAGGAACCCCAGCTTCTGTTGCAATACGATGGACTTCTTACAGGAACGCAGCGCCCATTGACCAGCTGAACCAGGAACATTCCTCGTCACAATGGACGTCTCGGCACTCTACACCAGCATCCCTCATGACGACGGCATTGCTGCAACTGCCTCAGTACTCAACACCGACAACTGCCAATCTCCAGACGCAATTCTACAACTCATCCGCTTCATCCTGGATCACAACGTCTTCACCTTCGACAACAAGTTCTTCATCCAGACACACGGAACAGCCACGGAGACCAAATGTGCACCTCAATATGCCAACATCTTCATGCACAAGTTCGAACAAGACCTCCTCACCGCACAGGACCTTCAACCGACGTTATACACCAGGTTCATCGATGACATTTTTATCCTTTGGACCCACGGTGAAGAATCGCTGAAACGACTACACGATGACATCAATAAGTTCCATCCCACCATCAGACTTATCATGAATTACTCTCCAGAATCGGTTGCATTCTTGGACACACTCATTTTTATCAAGGACGGTCACCTCAGCACTTCGCTTTACCGCAAACCCACGGATAACCTCATGATGCTCCACTTCTCCAGCTTCCACCCTAAACACATTAAAGAAGCCATCCCCTATGGACAAGCTCCCCGTATACACAGGATCTGCTCAGATGAGGAGAAACGTAACAGATATCTACAGATGCTGAAAGATGCCCTTGTAAGAACGGGATATGGCGCTCAACTCATCGATCGGCAGTTCCAATGCACCACAGCAAATAACCGCACCGACCTACTCAGAAGACAAACAAGGGACACAATCGACAGAGTAACCTTCCCCGGAGCAGAGAAACTACGACATCTTCTTCGCAGCCTTCAACACGTCATCGATGAAGATGAACATCTTGCCAAGGTCATCCCCACACCCCCACCACTTGTCTTCAAACAACCGCGCAACCTCAAACAAACCATTGTTTGCAGCAAACTACCCAGCCTTCAGAACAGTGACCATGACACCACACAACCCTGCCATGGCAACCTCTGCAAGACGTGCCAGATCATCGACATGGATACCACCATTACACGTGAGAACACCACCCACCAGGTATGCGGTACATACTTGTGCGACTTGGCCAACATTGAGTCCCTCATATGCTGCAGGAAAGGATGTTCCGAGGCGCGGTACATTGGCGAGACCATGCAGACGCTGCAACAACGAATGAACGGACATCGCGCGACAATCACCAGGCAGGAATGTTCCCTTCCAGTCGGGGAACACTTCAGCAGTCAAGGGCATTCGGCCTCTGATCTTCAAGTAAGCGTTCTCCAAGGCGGCCTTCAGGATGCGTTGCAAAGCAGAATTGCCGAGCAGAAACTGATAGCCAAGTTCCGCACACACGAGTGCAGCCTCAACCGGGACCTGGATTTGATTGGATTTATTATTGTCACATGTATCAGTATACAGTGAAAAGTATTGTCTCTTACATGCTGTACAAACAATGCACACCGTACATAGGGAAGGAAGGAGAGACTGCAGAATATAATGTTACAGTTATAGCAAGGTGCAGAGAAAAGATCAACTTAATACGAGGTAGACCCATTCAAAAGCCTGATGGCAGCAGGGAAGAAGCTGTTCTTGAGTCGGTTAGTAGGTGACCTCAAACTTTGGTATCTTTTTCCTAATGGAAGAAGGTGGAAGAGAGTATGTCCGGGGTGCGTGGGGTCCTTAATTATACTGGCTGCCTTTCCGAGGCAGCGGGAATTGTAGACTGAGTCAATGGATGGGAGGCTGGTTTGCGTGATGGACTGGGCTACATTCACGACCATTTGTAATTTCCTGCGGTCTTGGGCAGAGCAGGATCCATACCAAGCTGTGATACAACCAGAAAGAATGCTTTCAATGGTGCATCTGTAGAAGTTGGTGAGAGTCGTAGGTGACATGCCAAATTTCCTTAGTCTTCTGAGAAAGTAGTCGTTGGTGGGCTTTCTTAACTATAGTGTCAGCATGGGGGGGCCAGGATAGGTTGTTGGTGATCTGGACACCTAAAAACTTGAAGTTCTCGACCCTTTCTACTTAGTTCCCATTGATGTTCTCCACTATGCTTCTTGAAGTCGATGACAATCTCCTTTGTTTTGTTGACATTGAGGGAGAGATTATTGTCATCGCACCAGTTCACCAGATTCTCTATCTCATTCCTGTACTCTGTCTCGTCATTATTTGAGATCAGACCCACTACGGTGGTGTCATCAGCAAATTTGAAAATCGAATTGGAGGTGAATTTGGCCACACAGTCATAGGTGTACAAAGAGTATAGTAGGGGGCTGAGGACACAGCCTTGTGGGGCACCGGTGTTGAGGATGATCGTGGAGGTGTTGTTGTCTATCCTTACTGATTGTGGCCTGTGGGTTAGAGTGTTCAGGATCCAGTCACAGAGGGAGGAGCCGAGGCCAAGGCCAGAGAGTTTGGAGATGAATTTCATAGGAATGATGGTGTTGAAGGCTGAGCTGTAGTCGATAAATAGGAGTCTGACATTGGTGTTTTGTTATCTACGTTTTCCAGGGTAGAGTGCAGGGCCATGGAGATGGCATCTGCTGTGGACCTGTTACAGCGGTAGGCGAACTGTAGTGGATGAAGGCAATCCGGGAGGCTGGAGTTGATTTGTGCCATGACTAATCTTTCGAAGCACTTCATGATGATGGATGTCAGAGCCACTGGTCGATAGTCATTAAGGCACGCTGCTTGACTTTTTTTTGGTACAGGGATGATGGTCGTCTTCTTGAAGCACATAGGGACCTCAGATTGTTGTAAAGAGAGGTTGAAGATGTTTGCGAACACCCCCGCCAGCTGCTCCGCGCAAGACCTGAGTGCTCATCCGGGTACCCCATCCGGGCCAGTGGCAACCTTCGAGAAGGCTTCTCTGACGTCTGCAATGGTGATCTCAGATACAGGCTTCTGGGGTGGAGGGCTTGCTCTCGCTGACCTCTTGTTCAAAGCGGGCATAGAATGCGTTGAGCTCATCAGGGAGGGGTGCTGCTGATTTTACATGCCTTCATCTTGTAGCCCGATATGTCTTGCAGACCTTGCCATAGTCGGCGGGGGGGGGGGGGGGGGGGGGGGGGGCGTGTGGCTCGCCTGGGACTCGAGCTTGGTTCGGTACTGTCTTTTGGCATCTTTTTTTTTTAAATTTGTGTACCCAACTCATTTTTTCCAATTAAGGGGCAAATTAGCGTGGCCAATCCACCTACCCTGCACATCTTTGGATTGTGGGGGCGAAACCCACGCAAACACGGGGAGAATGTGCAAACTCCACACGGACAGTGACCCAGAGCCGGGAGCGAACCTGGGACCTTGGCGCCGTGAGGCAGAAATGCTAACCACTGCGCCACCGTGCTGCCCTGTCTTTTGGCATCTTTGATGGATCTCCTTAGATCATATCTGGCTTTCTTGTAGAGGTCAGGGTCGCCTGACTTGAACGCCTCAGACCTAGACTACAGCAAGCAGTGGATATCCCTGGGTGTCCGGTTGGGAAACATGCGGACTTGTTTCTCTGGCACACAGTCTTCTACACAGTTACTAATGAAGTCAGTTACTGTAGTGGCGTACTCGTTCAGGCTGAGTTTTTAAATACTGACCAGTCCACTGACTCGAAGCAGTCCCGTAGATCATCCGATTCCTCAGACCAACAATGCCCAACTTTCTTTGACGGATTCTCCCGCTTCAGTTTTTGCTTAGAAGCAGGAGCACAGCCTTGTGGTCAGATTTGCCAGGACGATAGAGCGGTATGCATGTTGATATTTGTGTAGCAGTGGTTCAGGATGAGAATCCAGGATCTTGGATTCATGTTACATTACATTCACCCTCCACCATCTGGCCTGGGCTTGCGAAATCCTGCCAATTGTCCTGGCTCAGACAATTCACACCTCTTTACCCTGTGATTATCTCTCTCTCCAGTCACACTGTCTGGACCTGTAAAGACTTAATTACCGGCAAAGACTCGCATTCAAAGTATCGTCTTGCATCTTTGACTTTGTCTATATAGGCTGTTTGTGAAACCCGCCTCTTCATTCACCTGAGGAAGGAGCTGTGCTCCGAAAGCTCGTGATTCGAGAAAAACCTGTTGGACTTTAACCTGGTGTGGTGAGAATTCTCACTGATCAACAATGCGACATGAGCCCTGACCCTCACCAGTTCCAACCCAATCTTCATGGCCAACTTGGCTGACCTCATCCGCCCCCTATTGCACCACACGTGACAGGGCGTTCACCAATAGAAAGCCGAGTTTGGGGGGGGGGGGGAAGGCAGGCGTCAGCCGATAGCGTCACCCAGGAAGCACGTGCCGCTCGCTGGACTCTTCCTCCTGACCGCACGTAGTTGAGTGCGCATGCGTTCCCCGCGCACCTGAATCCACTGCGCATGCGAACTGGGGATTCCCACACCTGCCCCGCCGCGTAGCACGGCGCGGCGCATGCGCCCCGGCCGGCTAGCCACGCGGCTGCGGCGGTTGGGCCGGCCTTCAGCCGCACGCGCGCTTTTCAAATCCCCCCCCCCCCCCGCCAGACTCCCCTCCCCCACCCCCAACACAGAGCGGAGACAGAGAGGGACTGAGGGTGAGTCCGCCCGCCTGGGGGTGGCAGCATTCACCGCGCAGGGCGGGCGGGTGTCAGAGCACTGCGACGGCGCACAGCCACACCGACCGCGATGAGCGGCCAGACAGAAAGGAACGGCCCGGAGGAAAGCAATTGCAAGCGGCGTCCTTCAAACACAGAAACGACGGGGAAGATGGGAGGCCCCGCGCCTGCGCCGTGTGGAGGAGGCGGGAGACCCCGCGCCTGCTCCGTCTGCGGGCGGCCCAGCGCCTGCGCCGTGTGGGGGAGGCGGGAGGCCCAGCGCCTGCGCCGTGTGGGGGAGGCGGGAGGCCCAGCGCCTGCGCCGTGTGGGGGAGGCGGGAGGCCCAGCGCATGCGCCGTGTGGCGGAGGTGGGAGGCACCGCGCCTGTGCCGTCTGTGGGAGGCCATGCGCCTGCGCCGTGTGGCGGAGGTGGGAGGCACCGCGTCTGTGGGAGGCCATGCGCCTGGGCCGTGTGAGGGAGGCGGGAGGCACCGCGCCTGCGCGGTGTACCAGGGTGGGTGAGGGGCGGGCCTGCGCCTGCGCGCTAGCCAACATGCACTTCCGACCTTGACGTCATCAGGAGCTAGGGCTGGAAAGTGCGCATGCACGCCGCCCTGCTGGACACAAGTGCAACTGCAGCCAGACTGACAACTCCCACCAAACCCTCACCGTGATAATAATAATCTTTACTGTCACCAGTGGGCTTACATTAACACTGCAATGAAGTTACTGTGGAAATCCCCTCGTCACCACATTCCGGCGCCTGTTCGGATACACGGAGGGAGAATTCAGAATGTCCAATTCACCTAACAGCACGTCTTTCGGGACTTGTGGGGGGAAACCGGAGCACCCGGAGGAAACCCACGCTGACACGGGGAGAACGTGCAGACTCCGCACAGACAGTGACCCAGGCCGGGAATCGAACCTGGGACCCTGGAGCTGTTAAGCAACAGTGCTAACCACTGTTCCACCATTATTTGGGGTAGGCTTCAGGTGGGAGCAGTGACACTGCACAATCCCAGTCTCTGTATCACACTGGGAGTCACTGTGCACAATCCCAGTCTCTGTATCACACTGGGAGTTACTGTGCACAGTTCCTGTCTCTGTATCACACTGGGAGTTACTGTGCACAGTTCCTGTCTCTGTATCACACTGGGAGTCACTGTGCACAGTTCCTGTCTCTGTATCACACTGGGAGTTACTGTGCACAGTTCCTGTCTCTGTATCACACTGGGAGTCACTGTGCACAGTTCCTGTCTCTGTATCACACTGGGTATCACTGTGCACAGTTCCGGTCTCTGTATCACACTGGGAGTCACTGTGCACAGTTCCGGTCTCTGTATCACACTGGGAGTTACTGTGCACAGTTCCTGTCTCTGTATCACACTGGGAGTCACTGTGCACAATCCCAGTCTCTGTATCACACTGGGAGTTACTGTGCACAGTTCCTGTCTCTGTATCACACTGGGAGTCACTGTGCACATTTCCGGTCTCTGTATCACACTGGGAGTCACTGTGCACAGTTCCTGTCACTGTATCACACTGGGAGTCACTGTGCACATTTCCGGTCTCTGTATCACACTGGGAGTCACTGTGCACATTTCCGGTCTCTGTATCACACTGGGAGTTACTGTGCACAGTTCCTGTCTCTGTATCACACTGGGAGTCACTGTGCACATTTCCGGTCTCTGTATCACACTGGGAGTCACTGTGCACAGTTCCGGTCTCTGTATCACACTGGGAGTCACTGTGCACAGTTCCTGTCTCTGTATCACACTGGGAGTCACTGTGCACAGTTCCGGTCTCTGTATCACACTGGGTGTCACTGTGCACAATCCCAGTTTCTGTATCACACTGGGAGTCACTGTGCACAATCCCAGTTTCTGTATCACACTGGGAGTAACTGTGCACAGTTCCTGTCTCTGTATCACACTGGGAGTCACTGTGCACAATCCCAGTCTCTGTATCACACTGGGAGTCACTGTGCACAGTTCCGGTCTCTGTATCACACTAGGAGTTACTGTGCACAGTTCCTGTCTCTGTATCACATTGGGAGTCACTGTGCACAGTTCCTGTCTCTGTATCACACTGGGAGTCACTGTGCACAGTTCCGGTCTCTGTATCACACTGGGAGTCACTGTGTACAATCCCAGTTTCTGTATCACACTGGGAGTCACTGTGCACAATCCCAGTTTCTGTATCACACTGGGAGTCACTGTGCACAGATCCTGTCACTATATCACACTGGGAGTCACTGCGCACAGTTCCGGTCTCTTATCACACTGCGACTCACTGTGCTCAATCCCAGTTTCTGTATCACACTGGGAGTCACTGTGCACAATCCCTGTTTCTGTATCACACTGGGAGTCACTGTGCACAATCCCAGTCTGTATCACACTGGGAGTCACTGTGCACAATCCCAGTCTCTGTATCACACTGGGAGTCACTGTGCATAATCCCAGTCTCTGTATCACACTGGGAGCCACTGTGCTCAATCCCAGTCTCTTTATCACACTGGGAGCCACTGAGCACAATCCCAGTCTCTGTATCACACTGGGAGTCACTGTGCACAATCCCATTCTCTGTATCACACTGGGAGTCACTGTGCACAATCCCAGTCTCTGTATCACACTGGGAGTCACTGTGCTCAATCCCAGTCTCTGTATCACACTGGGAGCCACTGTGCACAATCCCAGTCTCTGTATCACACTGGGAGTCACTGTGCACAGTTCCTGTCTCTGTATCATACTGGGAGTCACTGTGCACAATCCCAGTCTCTGTATCACACTGGGAGTCACTGTGCTCAATCCCAGTCTCTGTATCACACTGGGAGCCACTGTGCACAATCCCAGTCTCTGTATCACACTGGGAATCACTGTGCACAATCCCAGTTTCTGTATCACACTGGGAGTCACTGCACAGTTCCGGTCTCTGTATCACACTGGGAGTCACTGTGCACAGTTCCTGTCTCTGTATCACACTGGGAGTCACTGTGCACAGATCCTGTCACTATATCACACTGGGAGTCACTGCGCACAATCCCAGCTTCTATATCACACTGGGAGTCACTGTGCACAATCCCAGTTTCTGTATCACACTGGGAGTCACTGTGCACAGTTCCTGTCTCTGTATCACACTGGGAGTCACCGTGCACAATCCCAGTCTCTGTATCACACTGGGAGTCACCGTGCACAATCCCAGTCTCCGTATCACACTGGGAGTCACTGTGCACAATCCCAGTCTCTGTATCACACTGGGAGTCACTGTGCACAATCCCAGTCTAACACACTGGGAGCCACTGTGCACAATCCCAGTCTCTGTATCACACTGGGAGTCACTGTGCACAATCCCATTCTCTGTATCACACTGGGAGTCACTGTGCACAATCCCAGTCTCTGTATCACACTGGGAGTCACTGTGCTCAATCCCAGTCTCTGTATCACACTGGGAGCCACTGTGCACAATCCCAGTCTCTGTATCACACTGGGAGTCACTGTGCACAGTTCCTGTCTCTGTATCACACTGGGAGTCACTGTGCACAATCCCAGTCTCTGTATCACACTGGGAGTCACTGTGCTCAATCCCAGTCTCTGTATCACACTGGGAGCCACTGCACAATCCCAGTCTCTGTATCACACTGGGAGTCACTGTGCACAATCCCAGTTTCTGTATCACACTGGGAGTTACTGTGCACTGTCCGGCCTCTGCATCACACTGGGAGTCACTGTGCACAGTTCCTGTCTCTGTATCACACTGGGAGTCACTGTGCACAGTTCCTGTCTCTGTATCACACTGGGAGTCACTGTGCACAGTTCCGGTCTCTGTATCACACTGGGAGTCACTGTGCACAGTTCCTGTCTCTGTATCACACTGGGAGTCACTGTGCACAGTTCCGGTCTCTGTATCACACTGGGAGTCACTGTGCACAGTTCCGGTCTCCGTATCACACTGGGAGTTACTGTGCACAGTTCCGGTCTCCGTATCACACTGGCAGTCACTGTGCACAGTTCCGGTCTCCATATCACACTGGGAGTTACTGGACACAGTTCCGGTCTCCGTCTCACACTGGGAGTCACTGTGCACAGTTCCGGGCTCTGTATCACACTGGGAGTTACTGTGCACAGTTCCGGTCTCTGTATCACACTGGGAGTTACTGTGCACAGTTCCAGTCTCTGTATCACACTGGGAGTCACTGTGCACAGTTCCGGCCTCTGTATCACACTGGGAGTCACTGTGCACAGTTCCGGCCTCTGTATCACACTGGGAGTCACTGTGCACAGTCCCTGTCTCTGTATCACACTGGGAGTCACTGTGCACAGTTCCTGTCTCTGTATCACACTGGGAGTTACTGTGCACAGTTCCTGTCTCTGTATCACACTGGGAGTCACTGTGTACATTTCCGGTCTCTGTATCACACTGGGAGTCACTGTGCACAGTCCCTGTCTCCGTATCACACCGGGAGTCACTGTGCACAGTTCCTGTCTCTGTATCACACTGGGAGTCACTGTGCACAGTCCCTGTCTCCGTATCACACTGGGAGTCACTGTGCACAGTTCTGGTCTCTGTATCACACTGGGAGTCACTGTGCACAGTTCCTGTCTCTGTATCACACTGGGAGTTACTGTGCACAGTTCCTGTCTCTGTATCACACTGGGAGTCACTGTGCACAGTTCCGGCCTCTGTATCACACTGGGAGTCACTGTGCACAGTTCCTGTCTCTGTATCACACTGGGCGTCACTGTGCACAGTTCCGGTCTCTGTATCACACTGGGAGTCACTGTGCACAATCCCAGTTTCTGTATCACACTGGGAGTCAATGTGCACAATCCCAGTTTCTTTATCACACTGGGAGTCACTGTGCACAATCCCTGTCTCTGTATCACACTGGGAGTCACTGTGCACAGTTCCTGTCTCTGTATCGCACTGGGAGTCACTGTGCACAATCCCAGTCTCTGTATCGCACTGGGAGTCACTGTGCACAATCTCAGTCTAACACACTGGGAGTCACTGTGCACAATCTCAGTCTATCACACTGGGAGTCACTGTGCACAGTTCCGGTCTCTGTGTCACACTGGGAGTCACTGTGCACAGTTCCGGTCTCTGTATCACACCGGGAGTCACTGTGCACAGTTCCGGTCTCCGTATCACATTGGGAGTCACTGTGTCCAGTTCCTGTCTCTGTATCACACTGGGAGTCACTGTGCACAGTTCCTGTCTCTGTATCACACTGGGAGTCACTGTGCACAGTTCCTGTCTCTGTATCACACTGGGAGTTATGTGCACAGTTCCTGTCTCTGTATCACACTGGGAGTTACTGTGCACTGTTCCGGTCTCTGCATCACACTGGGAGTCACTGTGCACAGTTCCTGTCTCTGTATCACACTGGGAGTCACTGTGCACAGTTCCGGTCTCTGTATCACACTGGGAGTCACTGTGCACAGTTCCGGTCTCTGTATCACACTGGGAGTTACTGTGTACAGTTCCTGTCTCTGTATCACACTGGGAGTTACTGTGCACAGTTCCTGTCTCTGTATCACACTGGGAGTTACTGTGCACTGTCCGTTCTCTGTATCACACTGGGAGTCACTGTGCACAGTTCCTTTCTCTGTATGACACTGGGAGTCACTGTGCACAGTTCCTGTCTCTGTATCACACTGGGAGTCACTGTGCACAGTTCCGGTCTCTGTATCACACTGGGAGTCACTGTGCACAGTTCCTGTCTCTGTATCACACTGGGAGTCACTGTGCACAGTTCCGGTCTCTGTATCACACTGGGAGTCACTGTGCACAGTTCCGGTCTCCGTATCACACTGGGAGTTACTGTGCACAGTTCCGGTCTCTGTATCACACTGGGAGTCACTGTGCAGTTACGGTCGAGAGGTCAAAAACCACAGGGCATAGATTTAAGTTAAGGAACAGGAGATTTTAAGAAAACCTTTTCCCCCAGAGGGCGATGGGAGTCTGGAACTCGCTGCCGGAAAGGGTGGTAGAGGCGGGAACCCTCACAACATTTTGGAACCATTTAGATGAGTGATTGAAGTGCCCCAGCACACAAGGCAATGGACCAGTTGCTGGGAAATGGGGTTAGAATAGATAGATGCTCGAAGGCCAGCACAGCCACGATGGGCCGAAGAACCTCATTCTGTGCTGTGTTGTAAAACTCTCTGACTCTTTGGGCACAATGTAACTGCCACATTGCGCCCTGCGGGGATAGAGACACCAATTGACACCAATTAAGAGCAATCTACATCTCATTAACGTGAAGGAAGCCCAATCTAATGGCCTCCCTGGAAATTACCAGGCTTCCCAACGAGAGGTCTCGCCACTTGGCGCTCCTATTTAAAAAGGGGGAGCTGGCGCAATGATTGCTGCAGGAAGATGAGAACGTAAGTAGCCATTTCCAATCCCCGACACGCAGCTCGGGTACAGATGGCTGCCCTGGACTGGGGCGGGGTGCAGGCTGGGGTGAGGGGCTCACAGACCATTCTCCAATACTGTGCACATCCGTAGGTAGGGCAACTACAGCCTGTCTGTCTTCCCAGACACTTCCAGCACAGAGCCCATTCGTGGTTATATGCTGAAGGTCACTTCAACTCCCTTTGACCGAGAGCAGCCTCTGGCTGCACGATGCTATTGCTAATAAAGAATTGGCATTGTTAGTTATGTGTCCACACTTCACAGCTCGTAAGTGCATTTTCAGGTACACGCGCCATGTCTCAGACAAGTGTTATTGCCCAGCATTCCAATCAAACTGTGAGGCCTGATCGCTTTGCCTGAATACTGGAGGCGTCGGCACCACAGAGACAGCAGCCAACAATCAAAAACTCTCAAGCCGGGCTTCAGCACTGGGGATATTCCCACAACCAGCGGGTGAGTGGACGGACCCTGCAGACCCTAACGCCCATGAGGCCGAGGAGGAACCCAGAGGGGGACGCCAGCAACTGCCCAAGGTGCACAAGTGTCTTCGGTCATTCGAGGAGATGCCATAGGATACGTTGTCTCAACAAAGAGACAGAGCGGCACTTCTGCCATGTCCTTACAGACATGGCACCCTGTGGAAGTGGCAGACAACGGCTCCTGGTGGCCATAAAGGTCACCACAGTCCTGAACCCTTAGATAAATGTTCATTCCAAAGCTTGAGTGGGGACTTGGGCAGAATTTCCCAAGCCACAGCCCACAAGTGCATCCGTCAGGCAGCTGATTCTTCCCTTTCAGCTGGAACAAACCCATCAGGATGCCCAGATTGTAGGATTCTCCACCATCGGTCCAGGGGGGTAATAGATGGCACGCCTTGTGTGCGGGTCGCAGGGAGTGCCCTTCATTTAAAGGAAGGGGTTCCACTCCCTGAATGTTCAACTCGTGTGCAACCACCACCTCCGGATCCTGCACGTGTGTGCACACTTACCAAGAAGCATGCATGGCAGTTACATCCTGGGACACTCGGAGATCCCTGCCGGCTTTGAGGACCACCCAGGACGATGGATTGGCTCCGGGGTGGTATAAGGGGTACCTGCTGAGGCCTTGGCTGATTATGCCAATCTGGAGACCGAGGCGGAGACCCGATATCACGAGGCCAATGCTGCCATTGAGCGGTGCATTGGACTGCTGAAAGTGCGGGTCCGATACCTGGACCGATCTGGTGGTGGACATGCTGCACACCACCACCTCCCCCAAGCATCTCCCGCTTTGTGCTGGCCTGCTGTGCCCACCGCAACCTGGCACCACGGCAGGACTGCTGGAGGAGGAGGGACATGCAGTCTCGTCTGAGGAGGGGTCGCACCAGGAGGGCGGGGTTGGTTTGAGGAGGGGTGGTGTGGAGGGTTAGAGTCTGAAAATTGGAGCTAGTCCTTTCAGGACGGAAATTAGGGAACATTTCTCCACATAAAGGGAGGGAGAGGTTTTGAAATTCTCTTCTGTAACCAGCATTGGATTCTGGATCAATGGTTCATTCAAAGTCCCAGATTGATATCCAAAGATATTAAGGATACGGGGTGTAGGGGGGTTTATGGAGTTAGGTCACAAATCAGACATGATCTCATTGAATGTCAGGGCAGGCTCAAGGGGTAGACAGGTGGACCTCCTGTTCCTGTGTAACAGGCTGGAGAAGGGGCTGAATGGGGCCTCCTGTTCCTGTGTAACAGGCTGGAGAAGGGGCTGAATGGGGCCTCCTCCTGTTCTGTGTAACAGGCTGGAGAAGGGGCTGAATGGGGCCTCCTGTTCCTGTGTAACAGGCTGGAGAAGGGGCTGAATGGGGCCTCCTCCTGTTCCTGTAACAGGCTGGAGAAGGGGCTGAATGGGGCCTCCTCCTGTTCCTGTGTAACAGGCTGGAGAAGGGGCTGAATGGAGCCTCCTCCTGTTCCTGTGTAACAGGCTGGAGAAGGGGCTGAATGGGGCCTCCTCCTGTTCCTGTGTAATGGGCTGGAGAAGGGGCTGAATGGGGCCTCCTCCTGTTCCTGTGTAATAGGCTGGAGGAGGAGCTGAATGGGGCCTCCTCCTGTTCCTGTGTAACATCCTGGAGAAGGGGCTGAATGGGGCCTCCTCCTGTTCCTGTGTAACAGGCTGGAGAAGGGGCTGAATGGGGCCTCCTCCTGTTCCTGTGTAACAGGCTGGAGAAGGGGCTGAATGGGGCCTCCTCCTGTTCCTGTGTAACAGGCTGGAGAAGGGGCTGAATGGGGCCTCCTCCTGTTCCTGTGTAACAGGCTGGAGAAGGGTTCACCAGTTATGTGCATGCAGAGGTTAATCTCCAGGCTGGTAACCGGGTAGGAAAGTAGGCTTTGCAATGGGTCTATTGTCTTCTACATGTTTTCCTGATAAATGTTCCACTTCCGCACTTGTTATTTTGACCATTTTTTCCCTTTTGCCCGTTGCAGTCCCTGTGAAGTCCGAGGCCGAGAGAACCTAACATGTCGTCAAAAGGTTTAAGCGGAGAACTGAGTTCCTTAGGAGTAAGAGCCTTTTTTGTCTTCTCTTCAGTTTCTTGAGATGCTTTTCTCACCTGCATTTTGAACTCTCCGACGACCTCATTGTTCCAACTTGTCCCCCAAAGCTCCACAAGGCACAAACTGCACCTTGGTTCGATCCACGGGGCCCGAATCCTGCCTCGTAACTGCGTCGTAACTGTCACCCCCCCCCCGCCCACCATCGGTTCCTTATTTGCTAACCAGCTCCATGCTTACATCCGAAGTTATGTACCCTCTGCTTCTTAGATTTAAGCCTCACCTCCCAGCCATAAATCCCGCTATCGCCATCAATGAGGAGCCCCGAAAAGGTGAGTCGGACGTAGTTTATTCCCCACTCACAGTTCGGGAAGACAGAGAGCAGGCAACACTCCCAAATCCCAGCCAGGACCACCCTGAGCTGCTGCCCCCCCCCCCCCTCTCTTGGGCTGGCTTTTATCTCAGGGATTAACGGGCCCCGCTGTTGGGACTGATCGTATTCCACAGGCCCCACCGGGAGATCGATCGGGTCGCCCTCATGGCGGTGATAACACCCACTCCCCCTCCTCACTGGCCTCCAAACGTCTTTGCCCCCTCCCTCCCGAAAACGTTCTCTCCACCTTCTGGCTCGTTGCTCTTATTTAAAATCCTGTTCTTAAGTCAAGGACAATACATGGGAACAGCAGTCGACCATCGAGCTCCTCAACACGGTCGCACAAGTGGATAGCTCCAGGGTCCCAGGTTCGATTCCGGCTTGGGTCACTGTCTGTGCGGAGCCTGCACGTTCTCCCCGTGTCTGCATGGGTTTCCTCCGGGTGCTCCGGTTTCCTCCCACAGTCCAAAGATGTGCAGGTTAGGTGGATTGGCCATGATAAATTGCCCATAGTGACCAAAAAGGTTAGGAGGGGTAATTGGGGAGAGGGTGGAAGTGAGGGTTTAAGTGGGCCGGTGCAGACGCGATGGGCCGAATGGCCTCCTTCTGCATTGTATGTTCTATGACTGTGACTAAGCCATTCCGTCCACTCTTCCCTGATCTGTATCTTAACTCCATCTACACACCTTATCCTCCATATCCCGTATTTAAAACATGTTAAGGTTATCATACGCCATTACTTTCTGACATGTGGGGGGATTTCCCGCCCCCGTTACGTGGGGACGGGACTGGCCGAAGGAACAGGGAATAAAGCGGGATACCCAAAATGGCCTTTATGCCGGAAGGATTTCCCTGGGCTCAATGCTCCCATCACCTCTCCCCCCAACCAATGGCACACTAAAGTCAGGATTGCCATTTACATCTAATTTACAATGCAGATCAGGCATTTGATTGCTCCCCCACGTTGAATTGTCCATTCCTTCACACTGACGCGGATCATGGGCCGCACGGAGGCACAGTGGTTAGCACTGCTGCCTCACAGCTCCAGGGTCCCAGGTTCGATTCCGGCTTGGGTCACTGTCCGTGCGGAGTCTGCGCGCTCTCCCCGTGGCTGCGTATGTTTCCTCCGGGTGCTCCGGTTTCCTCCCACAGTCCAAAGATGTGCAGGTTCGGCGGATTAGCCGCGATCAATTGCCCTTAGTGACCACATGTTTAGGTGGGGTTACGGGGACAGGGTTGTGGCAGTGGGCCGAGGTCGAGTGCTCCTTCGGAGGGTTGGTGCAGACTCGATGGGCCAAATGGCCTCCAGTTGCAACTGTAGGGATTCTATGAAAGACGAGCGAGGAAAGATGATTCTATGACAGGTCACCCACAATGTGCCCCTGGCTAACACAACCGTCAGAGGCACACGGGTGTATCCAGACCCCAGAGAGGGAAACGGTCATGCCCGGGCAGCACCCTGACACTCCTTTGGCACTGCCAGGGGGCAGTACCAAGGCGCAGTGCCAGCGATGCGAGGCGTTTCACGAGCGGGGTGGGTTCTGTTTTCATGGGGGTCTTTGTTTTTTCTATTTTCACATCCTTGATCTGTTGCCTGCTCGACCAACGTGACATCGTGGGACCCCGCCTCCCGTTTTGTTTCACTGAAGCGCCAAGAAATACAGCGGGAAAAGCCGGCCATGCAGCCGCGGGACTGGACGCCGCTTTCCCCGCCCGAGTCGCAAAATCCCACCCATGAGGCGTTAACGCAGCTGCTTCCCAACTCCCGGGTAGGGTTGCCCGATGGGTCATGACCCCTTCGACATGCTGTGAACCACTTCTCCTTCAGAAGGTGACCCAGCTCCATCGGAGCTTCAGGAGGTGTGAAATGCCCACGCCCGCACCACACGACGGAGAATGCGGCACCACCCTCATCTGTTGTGGGTGACAGGAATGGAGGCTGACGCACCCTTTCCCAAACAATGAAAATCCAGCTGTATGACTTCGAACTACTCACCCGTCAGTAAGATGTCCAGCAAAATAATACCCACCTCGACCAAATATGCCTTTCCCAAGAAAGTAAACCTTGTCTAGGAAGAGACACCTCTTTTCTGATACCCATGTCTCGCAAAAGATACCCTTGTCTTGTAGGACATCCATGTTTAGCAAAATATAGGCTCGTTCAAGTAACCAGATTAATACTGTGGCTACCAGGGCAGGTCAGAGGCTGGGAATCCTGCAGAGAGTAACTCACCTCCTGACCCCTCCCCCAAAGCCTGTCCCCCATCGACAAGGCACAAGTCAGGAGTGTGAGGGAATATCTCCACTTGCCTGGATGAGCGAAGCTCCGACAACACTCGAGAAGCTCGACACCATCCAGGACAAAGCAGCCCCGCTTGATTGCTCCCCTTCCACAAACATTCACCCCCCCCCCCCCCCCCCCCCCCCCCCCACCGACGCACAGTCAGCCGTGTGCGTGTGTCCCATCTACAAGATGCACCGCAGCAACTCACCGAGGTTCCTCAGGCAGCACCTTCCAAACCCACCACCTCCACCATCTAGAAGGACAAGAGCAGCAGATACCCGGGAACCCCCCCCCCCCCACCTGGAGGCTCCCCTCCGAGTCACTCCCCACCCCGACTGGGAAATATATCGGCCATTCCTTCACTGTCGCCGGGGCAACACCCTGGAACACCCTCTCTAACAGCACAGTGGGTGTACCTACACCACAGGTACGAGAAGGCAGCTCACCCCCACCTTCTGAAGGGGCAATTAGGGACGGGTGATTAATGCTGGCCGAACCAGCATCTCCCACATCCCAAGAATGACATTTTAAAAAACTTTGTCTGGCAAAACGCACCCTTGTCTAGAAAAATAGCGCCTTTCTCCAGCAAAATCTGCCCCGATCTTGAAAAATATTGTGCATTTATTGATATAATTCATATGATAAATACCGCCAAAATCCTGAATTACTAACTAATTCTACTGAAATGTTCTTATTTACATATTGGTGCAAATCAACTCAGCTACCTGTGGCTTTCAGTGCAGAAGCAAAATCCATGTGACTCGTTCTCGTCTGACGGTAACTGTTTAAACTTCCTTTATTTGCAGGTCACGCAGATAATGGTGGGAGTAATCCAGGTGACATTTGGTATTCCCTTCTTCTTCGCCACAAGGAATTCGTTTGGATCAAATCTTGCGACTCCTTTCTGGACGGGAATATGGGTTTGTGAATACTTTTGCGCTTCAAAGGTAGAATTCTCAAGCCCTGTCTCCTTTGATGGGCACCCCAAATGGCATCAGTAGTGCTGAATATCCAGGTACCAGGAAGCTACAGGCCTGTTAGCCTAACACCTACCCTTGGGAAAATGCTGGAAGCCATTATTTCTTTAAAAAAAATATTTTTATTCAATTTTAGCAAATTTTCAATAAAACCCACCCCCTTACAGAAAAAAGAAAATCATAAAAAACACACAGATCAACATCGTACACTTATATCGCGAATTCCCCCAATGTACAAACCCCCCCCATGACACAATAATAAACACATACCCGAACCCCCCCCCCTTCCCCCCCCTCACCCCCTCTCCCCCAAACCCCCCTCCTCCCCCTCCTGGGGTGCTGCTGCTGCTGACCACCTCCTAACGTTCCACTAGAAAGTCTAGGAACGGTTGCCACCGACCCTCTCAAGGCAAATTGTACCCTCTCCGATTTAATAAACCCTGCCATGTCGTTAATCCAGGATTCCACACTTGGGGGCTTCGTATCCTTCCACTGTAGCAGAATCCTCCGCCGGGCTACCAGGGACGCAAAGGCCAGGAAACCGGCCTCTTTCGCCTCCTGCACTCCCGGCTCGTCCAATACCCCAAATAATGCCAATCCCCAGCTCGGCTTGACCCGGGCGTTCACCACCTTGGACATAGTCCTCGCAAAACCCATCCAAAACCCATCCAGCGCCGGGCACGACCAGAACATATGGGTGTGGTTTGGTGGGCTCCCTGAGCACCTCACACACCTGTCCTCTACCCCAAAAAACCTACTCAACCTCGCCCCTGTCATATGCGCTCTGTGAAGAACCTTAAATTGTATCAGGCTAAGCCTGGTGCAAGAGGAGGAAGAATTAACCCTACCCAGAGTGCCCGCCCACGCACCCTCGTCTATCTCCTCCCCAAGCTCCTCCTCCCATTTACCCTTTAGTTCCTCCATCGAGGTCTCCTCCTCCTCCTGCATCTCCTGGTAGATCGCCGAGACCTTGCCTTCTCCAGCCCACACCCCCGAGAGCACCCATCTTGAATCTTACGTGCTGGAAGCAGCGGAAATTCCCTCACCTGCCGTCTCACGAACGCCCTCACCTGCGTGAACCTGAAGGCGTTTCGGGGGGGGGGCAGCCCAAATTTCTACTCCAGCGCCCCAAGGCTCGCAAACGTCCCATCTATAAACAGGTCCCCCATTCTTTTAATTCCTGCCCGATGCCAGCTCAGGAACCCCCCACCCATTCTCCCCGGGACGAGCCGATGGTTCTCTCGGATGGGGGACCGAACCGAGGTCTCTACCTCACCCCTGTGGCGCCTCCACTGCCCCAAAATTTTCAGAGTCGCCGCCACCACCGGACTCGTGGTGTACCTAGTCGGCGGGAGTGGCAGCTGTGCCGTCACCAGCGCTCCCAGACTCGTGCCCACACAGGACGCCATCTCCAGCCTCTTCCACGCCGCCCCCTCCCCCTCCATTACCCACTTCCGTATCATCGCCACATTGGCAGCCCAATAATACCCACATAGATTGGGCAACGCTAGCCCTCCTCTGTCCCTGCTACGCTCCAGAAACACACTTTTTACCCTCGGGGTCTTATTCGCCCACACAAATCCCATGATGCTCCTGCTGACCTGTTTAAAAAAGGCCTTAGGGATCAGGATGGGAAGGCACTGGAACACAAAGAGGAACCTCGGAAGGACCGCCATTTTCACCGACTGCACCCTACCCGCCAACGACAGTGGCAGCATATCCCACCTTTTAAACTCCTCCTCCATCTCCTCCACCAGCCGCATCAAATTGAGCTTGTGCAGGGCCCCCCAACACCTGGCCACCTGGATTCCCAGGTACCGAAAGCTCCTTTCCGCCCTCTTCAGCGGAAGCTCGTCTATCTCCCTTCCCTGGTCCCCTGGGTGTATCACAAAGAGCTCACTCTTCCCCACGTTGAGCTTATACCCGGAAAAGTCCCCGAACTCCCTGAGGATCCGCATAACCTCCGGCATCCCCCCCACTGGGTCCGCCACATACAATAACAGGTCATCGGCATACAGCGACACCCGGTGTTCCTCTCCCCCCCGAACCAGTCCCCTCCGGTTCATGGACTCCCTCAGTGCCATGGCCAAAGGCGCAATTGCCAATGCGAACAACAAGGGGGATAGGGGACACCCCTGCCTCGTCCCCCGGTACAGCCAAAAGTATTCCGACCTCCGCCGGTTCGTGGCCACACTCGCCACCGGGGCTTCATAAAGTAGCCGAACCCAACTGATGAACGCCTCCTCGAACCCAAACCTCCTCAGCACTTCCCAAAGGTACCCCCACTCCATCCTATCGAAGGCCTTCTCCGCGTCCATAGCCGCCACTATCTCCTCCTCCCCCTCCACTGTAGGCATCATAATTACGTTGAGGAGCCTCCGCACATTGGTGTTCAACTGCCTTCCCTTCACAAATCCCGTCTGGTCCTCGTGAATCACCCCAGGGACACAGTCCTCAATTCTGGTAGCCAGCACCTTCGCCAACAACTTCGTGTTGACGTTGAGGAGCGAGAGCGGCCTGTACGACCCACACTGTAATGGGTCCTTGTCCCGCTTCAGGATCAGCGAGATCAGCGCCCTGGACATTGTCGGGGGCAGGGCTCCCCCCTCCCTCGCCTCATTTGAAAGTCCTCACTAATAGAGGGCCCAACAGGTCCATGTACTTCCGGTAGAATTCCACCAAGAACCCACCCGGTCCCGGGGCCTTCCCTACCTGCATGCTCCCCAACCCCTTAACCAGCTCATCCAGCCCAATCGGTGCCCCTAGCCCAACCACCTGCTCCTCCTCCACCCTCGGGAACCTCAGCCGATCCAAAAATCGGCGCATGCCCCCCTCCCCGTCGGGGGCTCAGACCTATACAGCCCCTCATAAAAGTCCCTGAATACCCCATTTATTCCCACCGCACTCCGCACTGTGTTCCCCCCTCTATCCCTAACTCCCCCAATCTCTCTCGCTGCCTCCCGCTTCCGAAGCTGGTGTGCCAGCATCCGGCTCGCCTTCTCCCCATATTCGCACATATTTGCTTTCCTCCACTGCACCTCCGCCTTCTTGGTGGTCAACAGGTCGAACTCGGCCTGGAGGCTTCGTCGCTCCTTGAGTAATCCCTCCTCGGGGACCTCTGCATACCTCCTATCCACCCTTAAAATCTCCCCCACCAACCTCTCCCTATCTCTCCTCTCCTTCCTCTCCTTATGGGCCCTAGTGGAGATCAGCTCTCCCCTAATCACCGCCTTCAGTGCCTCCCAGACCACCCCCACCTGCACCTCCCCATTATCGTTAGCCTCTAAATATCTTTCAATGCTCCCCCGGATCTGCCCGCTCACCTCCTCATCCGCCAACAGTCCCACATCGAGGCGCCACAGCGGGCGCTGGTCGCTCTCCTCCCCCAACTCCAGCTCCACCCAATGCGGGGCGTGGTCCGAGATGGCTATGGCCGAATATTCCGTGCCCTCCACTCTCAGGATTAGTGCCCTACTCATAATGAAGAAGTCTATCCGGGAGTAGGCTTCATGGACGTGGGGGTAAAAAGGAAAATTCCCTGGCTCCCGGCCTGGCAAACCTCCATGGGTCACTCACCCCATCTGGTCCATAAACCCCCTCAGCACCTTGGTGCCGCCGGCCTCTTACCCGTCCTGGACCTGGAACGATCCAATGCTGGGTACAACACCGTGTTGAAGTCCCCCCCATTATAAAACTCCCTGTCTCCAGGTCCGGAATCCGACCCAACATGCGCCTCATGAATCCAGCATCGTCCCAATTTGGGATTCATTTAAATTAATCTAGAATTGTGCAGTGTAGGTTAACAAGGGCTGCCCCACCCACTCACATAACTGGTTAGCAGTTACGTGTCAGTCACTTTAATCTACTTTGATCTAAAAGCAGGTGGGGGAGGGGAGTCAATTCAGGACAGTTTAAAAAGAGCAACTTGTAAACTCACTCCCAGTGAGTTCTCCCAGTGAGCCAGAGAGAAGACAGAGCCAGGAGTGAGACAGCAAAGAGTGAGTTCGGGAATTTGAATCTAGGTGGGAATTCAAAGCTGGGTGGGGAGGAAGTGCTTTTTATCCCTGGTAAGTGACTGGTAAGTAGTTTTTCTGTTTTCTTTTTCTTTTCATTGGTATATTTATTTATCTTTTCTTCGTTGTTTATTTTTGGGGGGGGGAAATTGTAGTTGTTGAAGTTAACCGAAGGTTTAAGACATGGCAGGAGATCTCAGACCCGTGTCATGCTCCTCGTGTGCGATGTGGGAGCTCAGGGACACGCCCACTGTCCCTGGCTCCTTCACGTGCAAGAGGTGTGTCCAGTTGCAGCTCCTGTTAGACCGCTTGACGGCCCTGGAGCTGCGGATGGACTCACTTTGGAGCATCCGCGATGCTGAGGACGTCGTGGATAGCACGTTCAGCGAGTTGGTCACACCGCAGGTGAAAGGTACTGAGGGAGATGGAAAATGGGTGACCAAAAGACAGAGCAAGAGTAGGAAGGCAGTGCAGGTGTCCTCTGCGGACATCTCCCTGCAAGACAGATATACCGCTTTGGATACTGTTGAGGGAGATGGCTCACCAGGGGAAGGCAGCAGCAGCCAGGTTCATGGCACCGTGGCTGGCTCTGCTGCGCAGCTGGGCAGGAAGAAGAATGGCAGGGCTATAGTGATAGGGGACTCAATTGTAAGGGGAATAGACAGGCGGTTCTGCGGATGCAATCAAGACTCCAGGATGGTATGTTGCCTCCCTGGTGCAAGGGTCAAGGATGTCTCGGAGCGGCTGCAGGACATTCTGGGGGGGGGGAGGGTGAACAGCCAGCTGTCGTGGTGCACATAGGCACCAACGATATAGGTAAAAAATGGGACAAGGTCCTACAAGCTGAATTCAGGGAGTTAGGAGTTAAACGAAAAAGTAGGACCTCAAAGGTAGTAATCTCAGGATTGCTACCAGTGCCACGAGGTAGTCAGAGTAGGAATGTCAGGATAGATAGGATGAATGCGTGGCTCGAGAGATGGTGCAATAGGGAGGGATTCAAATTCCTGGGGCATTGGAACCGGTTCTGGGGGAGGTGGGACCAGTACAAACCGGACGGTCTGCACCTGGGCAGGACTGGAACCGATGTCCTAGGGGGGGTGATTGCTAGAGCTGTTGGGGAGAGTTTAAACTAATGTGGCAGGGGGATGGGAACCGATGCAGGAAGTTGGAAGGTAGTAAAACAGGGACAGAAACAAAAGGCAGTAAGGGGGAAAGTGTAAGGCAGAGAAGCCATAATCAAAAATCAAAAAGGGCAACAGTACAAGGTACAGTGACTGAGGGGAGCTCAGTGAATAGGACCAGGAATACTAAAAAGAATAAAACGGGAAGTGAAAACATTAATGGTAAGTGACGCGGCAGGTTGTTACATGAAGATATGGGTTCAAAGACAAGGAAAATTAGGAGAAAAGTTAAGAGGAAATATAACTTAGGAGAGGTTACTGATCGAGGTGTTAAGATTTAGAACAGAGGTAAAAAAGCCAACATAAGTGTACTTTACCTGAATGCTCGTAGTATTCGGAATAAGGTAAATGAGTTGATGGCGCAAATCATCGTGAATGACTATGATTTAGTGGCCATTACTGAAACATGGTTAAAGGATGGTCACAACTGGGAGTTAAATATCCGAGAGTATCAAACTATTCGGAAGGACAGAGTGGATGGTAAGGGAGGTGGTGTAGCTCTGTTATTTAAGGATGACATCTGGGCAATAGTAAGGGATGACATCGGTGCAATGGAGGATAAGGTTGAATCCATTTGGGTGGAAATCAGGAATAGTAAGGCGAAAAAGTCACTGATAGGAGTAGTCTATAGGCCACCAAATAGTAACATTATGGTGGGGCAGGCAATAAACAAAGAAATAACTGATGCATGTAGAAATGGTACAGCAGTTATCATGGGGGATTTTAATCTACATGTCGATTGGTTTAACCAGGTCGGTCAAGGCAGCCTTGAAGAGGAGTTTATAGAATGTATCCGCGATAGTTTCCTAGAACAGTATGTAATGGAAACTACGAGGGAACAAGCGGTCCTAGATCTGGTCCTGTGTAATGAGACAGGATTGATTCAGGATCTCATAGTTAGGGAAATCCTCTCGGAAGGAGCGATCACAATATGGTGGAAAAAAATACAGATGGAGTGTGAGAAGGTTAAATCAAACACTTGTGTTTTGTGCTTAAACAAAGGAGATTACAATGGGATGAGAGAAGAACTAGCTAAGGTAGACTGGGAGCAAAGACTTTATGGTGAAACAGTTGAGGAACAGTGGAGAACCTTCCAAGCGATTTTTCACAGTGCTCAGCAAAGGTATATACCAATAAAAAGGAAGGACGGTAGAAAGGGAAAATCGACCGTGGATATCTAAGGAAATAAGGGAGAGTATCAAATTGAAGGAAAAAGCATACAAAGTAGCAAAGATTAGTGGGAGACTAGAAGACTGGGAAATCTTTAGGGGGCAACAGAAAGCTACTAAAAAAGCTATAAAGAAGAGTAAAATAGATTATGAGAGTAAACTTGCTCAGAATATAAAAACATATAGTAAAAGTTTCTACAAATATATAAAACAAAAAAGAGTGGCTAAGGTAAAGATTGGTCCTTTAGAGGATGAGAAGGGAGATTTAATAATGGGAGATGAGGAAATGGCTGAGGAACTGAACAGGTTTTTTGGGTCGGTCTTCACAGTGGAAGACACAAATAACATGCCAGTGACTGATGGAAATGCGGCTATGACAGGTGAGGACCTTGAGAGGATTGTTATCACTGAGGAGGTAGTGATGGGCAAGCTAATGGGGCTAAAGGTAGACAAGTCTCCTGGCCCTGATGGAATGCATCCCAGAGTGCTAAAAGAGATGGCTAGGGAAATTGCAAATGCACTAGTGATAATTTACCAAAATTCACTAGACTCTGGGGTGGTCCCGGTGGATTGGAAATTAGCAAACGTGACACCACTGTTTAAAAAAGGAGGTAGGCAGAAAGCGAGTAATTATAGGCCAGTGAGCTTAACTTCGGTAGTAGGGAAGATGCTGGAATCTATCATCAAGGAAGAAATAGCGAGGTATCTGGATGGAAATTGTCCCATTGGGCAGACGCAGCATGGGTTCATAAAGGGCAGGTCATGCCTAACTAATTTAGTGGAATTTTTTGAGGACATTAACAGTGCGGTAGATAACGGGGAGACAATTATTGTGGTATATCTGGATTTCCAGAAAGCCTTTGACAAGGTGCCACACAAAAGGTTGCTGCATAAGATAAAGATGCATGGCTTTAAGGGGAAAGTAGTAGCATGGATAGAGGATTGGTTAATTAATAGAAAGCAAAGAGTGGGGATTAATGGGTGTTTCTCTGGTTGGCAATCAGTAGCTAGTGGTCTCCCTCAGGGATCAGTGTTGGGCCCACAATTGTTCACAATTTACATAGATGACTTGGAGTTGGGGACCAAGGGCAATGTGTCCAAGTTTGCAGACGACACTAAGATGAGTGGTAAAGCAAAAAGTGCAGAGGATACTGGAAGTCTGCAGAGGGATTTGGATAGGCTAAGTGTCTGGCAGATGGAATACAATGTTGACAAATGTGAGATTATCCATTTTGGTAGGAATAACAGCAAAATGGATTATTATTTTATTTATAAGATATTAAAACATGCTGCTGTGCAGAGAGACCTGGGTGTGCTAGTGCATGAGTCGCAAAAAGTTGGTTTACAGGTGCAACAGGTGATTAAGAAGGCAAATGGAATTTTGTCCTTCATTGCTAGAGGGATGGAGTTTAAGACTAGGGAGGTTATGCTGCAATTGTATCAGGTGTTAGTAAGGCCACACCTGGAGCATTGTGTTCAGTTTTGGTCTCCTTACTTGAGAAAGGACGTACTGGCACTGGAGGGTGTGCAGAGGAGATTCACTAGGTTAATCCCAGAGCTAAAGGGGTTGGATTACGAGGAGAGGTTGAATAGACTGGGACTGTACTCGTTGGAATTTACAAGGATGAGGGGGGATCTTATAGAAACATATAAAATTATGAAGGGAATAGATAGGATAGATGCGGGCAGGTTGTTTCCATTGGCAGGTGAAAACAGAACTAGGGGGCATAGCCTCAAAATAATGGGAAGTATATTTAGGACTGAGTTTAGGAGGAACTTCTTCACCCAAAGGGTTGTGAATCTATGGAATTCCTTGCCCAGTGAAGCAGTAGAGGCTCCTTCATTAAATGTTTTCAAGATAAAGATAGATAGTTTTTTGAAGAATAAAGGGATTAAGGGTTATGGTGTTCGGGCCGGAAAGTGGAGCTGAGTCCACAAAAGACCAGCCATGATCTCATTAAATGGCGGAGCAGGCTCGAGGGGCCAGATGGCCTACTCCTGCTCCTAGTTCTTATGTTCTTATGTATACATTCACTAGAACCACCCGCACCACCTGCAGCTTACCACTCACCATCACGTACCGACCTCCATTATCTGCCACGATGTTCAGCGCCTCAAACGACACCCGCTTTCCCACCCCTCGATTCTTCGCATCCAACCCTGAGTGGAAAACCTGCCCTACCCACCCCTTTCTCAGCCTAACCTGATCTGCCACCTTCAAATGCGTCTCCAGGAGCATAAACACATCTGCCTTCAGTCCCTTCAGGTACGCGAACACCCGGGCCCTCTTGACCGCCCGTTGTGGCCTCTCACATTCCAAGTTATCAGCCGGATCAGGGCGGGAAAAAGCCCTCTCTGGCGCAGCTCCCTTTTGCGGCCTTATCTCAGCTCCCCCACCTCGGACCTCCCATTCCCCCCCCCCCTCCCCCGCAGGGCCCCGTCCTTCCAACCACCGACGCCCACACTCTCACACAACCCCCACTTCGAACCATTGACACAACCCCACCCAGCACCAAAGAACACAGAACAGAACATCTCCCAAAACACAATAACCACAATGACCCCGCCTCGACACCCCCTCCCAACAAACCCTCAGTCCGTGTCCAACTTTTCGGCCTGGATAAAGGTCCACGCCTCCTCCGGCGTCTCAAAGTAATGGTGTCGGTCCTTAAACGTGACCCACAGTCGCGCCGGCTGCAGCATCCCGAATTTCACCCCCTTCCGATGCAGAACCGCCTCAGTCCGATTGTACCCGGCCCTCTTCTTGGCCACCTCCGCGCTCCAGTCCTGGTACATACGGACCTCTGCATTCTCCCACCTGCTGCTCCGCTCCTTTTTTGCCCATTGTAGGACACACTCCCTATCCACCAAGCGGTGGAACCGCACCAATAACGCCCGCGGTGGCTCGTTAGACTTGGGCCTACTCGCCAGGCCTCGGTGAGCCCCATCCAGCTCCAGGGGCCCCGGGAAAGCTCCCGCGCCCATCAACGTGTTCAGCATCGTGACCACATAGGCTCCGGCATCCGACCCCTCCACTCCCTCTGGGAGACCGAGAATCCGAAGGTTCTTCCTCCTCGACCGATTCTCCATGTCTTCAAATTTTTCTTGCCACTTCTTGTGCAGCGCTTCCTGCGCCTCCACCTTCACCGCCAGGCCCAAGATCTCGTCCTTGTTCTCCGAGGCCTTTTGCCGCACCTCCCGGATCGCCGCCCCTTGGGCCTTCTGGGTCTCGACCAGCTTATCGATCGATGCCTTCATCGGCTCCAGCAGCTCTGCCTTCAGGTCCGCAAAACAGCGCTTGAGGAACTCCTGCTGCTCTTGCGACCACTGCGCCCACGCTGCCTGGTCTCCACCCGCCGCCATCTTGGTTCTCCTCCCTCGCACTTTCCGCTGCACCAAAATCACTTTTTTCACCGCTCCACTCCTGGTCCAATCCATACAGTGCCGGGAGAATCATACTGTCGCCTTCCCACACTGGGAACCGTCAAACAAATTCCGCTGGGGCCCTAAAAAGAGCCCAAATGTCAGTTTCTGATGGGAGCTGCCGAACATGGGACTTAGCTCCGCATAGCCGCAACCGGAAGTCCCTGGAAGCCATTATTAAGAAAGACATCATACAATCAGCATGGTTTAGTGTGAGGGAAATCATCTGTGACAAATCTGCTCGAGTTTAAAGATGTAACAAGCAGGGTGGATAAAGGGAAACCAGTAAATCTAGTGTATTTAGATTTCCAAAAGGTGCCGCATAAAAGGTTACGGCCAAGGTAAGGTGGGGGATTCTCCGTCGCAGCTCCGCCCAGCTACCACTGCTCACGAGGGCAGAGAATTTGGCCACGCCGTTCGTTGGCGGTGGGATTTACCAGCTCGCCACTTGTCAATGGGACAACTGACCACCCCACGCCGCTGGGAAACCCACAGCTTCCGGCAGGATTAGAGAATCCCGCCACCAGCGAACGGCCAGGAGCCCCGCCCAAGCACTTCTGGTGTTGCGGGTGATATATTGGCCTGGATGAAGGGCTCGCTCACTGATGAGCAACAGAGACTCGGGGTGAATGAGCCATTTTAAAGTGAGCAAACTCTGACGAGTGAAGTATCATCGGGATCACCAAGGAAGAATAGATTTAATGGAATGGACAAGAGGGGATTTGTGGAAACATTTCTTCACCCAGAGGGTGAGAGAAGGGGCCGGTTTAGCACAATGGGCTAAACAGCTGGCTTGTAATGCAGAACAAGGCCAGCAGCGCAGGTTCAATTCCCGTACCAGCCTCCCCGAACAGGCGCTAGAATGTGGCGACTAGGGGCTTTTCACAGTAACTTCAGTGAAGCCAACTTGTGACAAGAAGCGATTATTATTATTGATGGCTGGCACAGACACGATTGGCCGAAGGGCCTCTTTATGTGTGACTCTGTCACTATCAGTGCTGGGGCCTCAACTATTTCCGATCTATATTCAGAGTTGAATGAAGGGACTGAGCGCATTGCAGCCAAATCTGCCGACAATACAAAAATAGGGAGGAAAGCAAGCTGTGAGGGGGATACAAAGAGAATGCAAAGGGATATAAGATAGCTTGGTTGTGGGGCGGGGGGGGGGGAGTTTTCTCGCAGTGGGACAAAAAATGTTTGTATATTTTAAAAAGGGTCAAGATGGAGGAGAAAGGTCACAGTGTAAAGTTGTTGAACCCAACGGTGAGTCCTGAGGGCTCAACCGTGCCTCATCGGAAAATGAGAGGATGCTCCTGCCAACTACGTTTCCTCCGCCTCATGACTTACTCATCTTTGTTGAAATTTCTCCGCGCTCCCACCAATCCCACCTTCTACTCTGCTCCACCCCTCTCTTGTACAGGATATAATCCATCACATTTCTACCTCTCTTTAACCCTAAAGCAGAGACACACCGACTCAAAACATTGGGCGGAATTTTCTGAACCAATGACAGTGCAATTTTTGGCTCGGAAGTCGGTGTTACTCCCGGGGGCGCGATCCAGACCACCATTTTAAGCGCTTGGAAAATATTTTCTGCTTCGGGTAGAGGCAGAGCCAACAGGCACCCTTCTTACTCAAGCTGCTTAATTCAGAGATCACATTGCTGTCATACCTAAACACTTAAACCTCTTGGGCAGTCACTCCAGACATTGAAAACCACCTCCCACCCCACCCCAACCAGAGGAGGCACGATGTTGCCTTCCCTTTCGGAATCTCATCAACCCAGTCCATTAAGATTGGCTCCTTGACTTTCATCCCAACACCAGCACCAGCCCCCCCGAAACCCCATGTGCCTTGCATCCACCCCTGCACCATACTCCCATACCATGGACAGCAGACTTTCGCGGACTTCAGGACCACCAACCATTACCCCTTCTCTCTACCCCGCGGTGCTCACCTCCTTCCTCCCTATCGGAGGTCATGGCTCCTGGTTCCTGGTTTTAAAAAGCAGGAGTTGTTTGCACCGGCGTGACGTGGCGCCTGGCGGGTGGGATGGTCCGATGAGGGCCGCGACGTTAACCGCACTAAGTATATGGTCATGGTTCAAACCGACGTTAATCAGGCGGGAGCCCTTCCTGGGCGGTGGACCTGATCGCATCATCAGGGAGGACCCGGGAAGGTCTCGATCGAAAATCTCCCCGGTGCAACTCCTGTTTTTGGCCTCTCGCGAGATTTAGAGGCCATGGCTGGATTTATGCCCGCGGCTAACGGGGCCACTAACTTGCGCCCATATTGTCCCTTTCCACAGATGCTGCCAGGAAAGCGGAGTTTTTCCAGCATGTTCTGTTTTTGCAAAGGGATCATAGAATTTACAGTGCAGAAGGAGGCCATTCGGCCCATCGAGACTGCACCGGCTCTTGGGAAGACCACCCCACCCAAGGTCAACACCTCCACCCTATCCCCATAACCCAGTAACCCCACCCAACACTAAGGGCAATTTTGGACACTAAGGGCAATTTAGCATGGCCAATCCACCTAACCCGCACATCTTTGGACTGTGGGAGGAAACCGGAGCACCCGGAGGAAACCCACGCACACACGGGGAGGATGTGCAGACTCCGCACAGACAGTGACCCAAGCCGGGAATCGAACCTGGGACCCTGGAGCTGTGAAGCAATTGTGCTACCCACCATGCCACCGTGCTGCCAGTCAGGAGGATCTAGATGGGTTAAGCGAATGGGCAAGAAAAATGGCAGCTGGAGCAGAACGTGGTAAAATATGAGATTAGTCACTTGGATGGAAAGAAAAGAAGAGCAGAATATTATTTAAACAGAGAGAGACTGCAGTGTGCCGGGGTAGAGCGATAACTGGGTGTCCTTGTACAGGAATCTCAAAACGTGGGCATGCAGATCGAGCAGTAATTTGGAATGATAATTAAATATGGGCCTTTAATGAAAGGGAGGTGGAGTCTTGCTACAGTTGTACAGGGCGTTGGAGGGGTCCACTTGCATTGAAGGCAGTTCAGAGAACCAGATTGGTCCCTGAGAGGGTTGACCGATGACGAGAAGCTGAGTAACGGGGGGGGCCTATATTCTCGACAGTTCGGAGGGCTGGCAGGTGATATTATTAGAACTGGCGTGAATCCCGCCCCCGCCCGTTGCCGAATTCTCCGGCACCGGAGATTCGGTGGGGACGAGAATCGTGCCGCGCCGGTTGGCGCGCCCCCCCCCCCCCCCGGCGATTCTCCGACCCGGATGGGCCGAAGTCCCGCTGCTGGAATGCCTGTCCCGCCGGCGTGGATTCAACCACCTCTCTTACCGGCGGGACAAGACGGCGCGGGCGGGCTCCGGGGTCCTGGGGGGGGGGGCGCGGGGTGATCTGGCCCCGGGGGGGTGCCCCCACGGTGGCCTGGCCTGCGATCGGGGCCCACCGATCCGCAGGCGGGCCTGTGCCGTGGGGGCACTCTTTTCCTTCCTCCTTCGCCACGGTCTCCACCATGGTGGAGGCGGAAGAGACCCCCGCCACTGCGCATGCGCGGGGATGCCATGAGCGGCCGCTAATGCTCCCGCGCATGCGCCGCCCGGAGATGTCATTTCCGCGCCAGCTGGCGGGGCGGAAATCAGTCTGGCGCGGGCCTAGCCCCTCATGGTTAGGGCTCGGCCCCCCAAGATGCGGAGGATTCCGCACCTTTGGGGCGGCGCGATGCCCGACTGATTTGCGCCGTTTTGGCGCCGGTCGGCGGACATCGCGCCGATTACGGAGAATTTCACCCAGGAACCGAGAACGAGGAGGTTCCAGTTTAAAAATGAAGAGGTGTCCCTTTGAAGATGGAGGTGAGGAGGAACTTCCGCTCTCAGCGGCTTGTTGGTCTTTGGAAAGCCCTGCCTCAGAGACTGGTGAAGGCAGCAGGTCACTGTGGTAGTATGCATTAGGGGTCATGTGGGACTGTGAAGCCGTGATGTCATTGGCTGACAGATCCCGGGTCCTGGTTGGCTGTTGACCTCTAGCTCCGCCCTGAAGGCGGAGTATAAGAACCAGGAGTTCTCCCCCGCAGGCCAGTCTGCTACTGAACTGCGGGGAACAAGTCACGCTTAACAAAGCCTCATCGACTTCATCTCTCTCATGAGTCTTTGTGCGCTACAGTCACTGAACACATTCAGAGCTGGGTTGCACAGATCTTTGATCAATGCAGGATTTTCCGGGAACAAACAGCTAAGTGGAGCTAAGGAATGCCGCCTGCGAGCGACCCTATTACTCTAAACTGTGTCTGTGAGTGCGCGAGTGTGTGTGGGAATGAGGGAGTGTGTGTTTGTGACCCGGTGTTTGCCCTGTGGCATATTATGAACGAATTTGCACAGCACTGATTTCTAACAGTCTGAATCTCCATCAAAGACCTACCTACCGGCTGAATAGCATTCAGAAAATAACATTGTAGGAACAGAAAGAAGCCCACTCGAACCTGTTACACAGGGACAGGAGGAGGCCCCATTCAGCCCCTTCTCCAGCCCGTTACACAGGGACAGGAGGAGGCCCCATTCAGCCCCTTCTCCAGCCTGTTACACAGGGACAGGAGGAGGCCCCATTCAGCCCCTTCTCCAGCCTGTTACACAGGGACAGGAGGAGGCCCCATTCAGCCCCTTCTCCAGCCTGTTACACAGGGACAGGAGGAGGCCCCATTCAGCCCCTTCTCCAGCCTGTTACACAGGAACAGGAGGAGGCCCCATTCAGCCCCTTCTCCAGCCTGTTACACAGGAACAGGAGGAGGCCCCATTCAGCCCCTTCTCCAGTCTGTTACACAGGAACAGGAGGAGGCCCCTGAAGGAATCTTAAATTTATAGGGATCTTAACCTGTCGAACTACGCCAAGTTTGGGGGAAGCTTAGTTGATGAATCAAGTCCTGGCGCAATACGACAAGTTGTAAGATTTGTACTATTTGGAGACTGTGTTAAGTTAGTTCGATTCCTTGTATTATTCGACTGTGTATAGTTGAAGGAATTTATATCATCTCTGCTATTCGGTTATCAGTAGCACTTTGCGAATACTGGAACTCAGCAGAAATTTGCAGTATAAACTCCTCAGGTGCCAAAAAGAATTGTTTTATTTGTAGTCGCTTGATTACAATTTGAAAGTCATTTAAAAGGCAATTCGTAGACAATTCAAAGCTTTCAGAGAATTACAGACATTATCTTTCTTTGCTTAGGCAGACAGCTCGAAAGTAACTTTTAAAAGGTCAAAGTCTGGCAATGAAACATGAAGAGAGAGAGAAAGCTAATCTTCAGCTAAACTCAAACTCAAAGTCAAAAGTGGACTAACATCACTGACACAGACTGTTAGACTGACAGAACCCCCAAAAGACATCTCTAAAATGGAGACTATAAAGGACAAAACTGACTAAACTAAACACTAAAACAAAACTTAACCTAAAACAAAACTTACAAAGACAATACTCACAAAGACAACAAAACCCAACCTAACCTAAAATGGCCGGGAGAAACCTTTTAGTTATACACTTTCATATCTGTCTTAAGTCATCTAATTACACCCCAATATAATCCTAATTGGTTTGGGTTAGACTCAAACACATTTGATTTGATGGCAAGCCGTCCATCTTCAATGTGCAACATCAGCTTTTCTGACCTAGCTGTTATCTGCATTGTGAACAATGGTGCCTTCATGTTGCTGTGTATTCAATCCCTTGACCTTGACAATTAGCACAAGACAGTGTCAAATTATCTTGCAACTGTGCTTTTTTTTTAATGTCACACTGTCTTTGAAAATATGCATTTGCCAGAACAACGGACTTCAGTATAAGTGAATTATGCTGTATAAATGGGTATTAAAAGTGGGGCTCAACATTTATGCTTAAACAGCTATCTTTTACCTATACTAGTTGTATTCGAAATACCTGGCTTCTACAGCCCCATTCAGCCCCTTCTCCAGCCTGTTACACAGGAACAGGAGGAGGGCCCATTCAGCCCCTTCTCCAGCCCGTTACACAGGAACAGGAGGAGGCCCCATTCAGCCCCTTCTCCAGCCTGTTACACAGGAACAGGAGGAGGCCCCATTCAGCCCCTTCTCCAGCCTGTTACACAGTAACAGGAGGAGGCCCCATTCAGCCCCTTCTCCAGCCTGTTACACAGGAACAGGAGGAGGTCCCATTCAGCCCCTTCTCCAGCCTGTTACACAGGAACAGGAGGAGGTCCCATTCAGCCCCTTCTCCAGCCTGTTACACAGGAACAGGAGGAGGCCCTATTCAGCCCCTTCTCCAGCCTGTTACACAGGAACAGGGGGAGGCCCCATTCAGCCCCTTCTCCAGCCTGTTACACAGGAACAGGAGGAGGCCCCATTCAGCCCCTTCTCCAGCCTGTTACACAGGAACAGGAGGAGGCCCCGTTCAGCCCCTTCTCCAGCCTGTTACACAGGAACAGGAGGAGGCCCCATTCAGCCCCTTCTCCAGCCCGTTACACGGGAACAGGAGGAGGCCCCATTCAGCCCCTTCTCCAGCCCGTTACACAGGAACAGGAGGAGGCCTCATTCAGCCCTTTCTCCAGCCCGTTACACAGGAACAGGAGGAGGTACCATTCAGCCCCTTCTCCAGCCTGTGACACAGGAACAGGAGGAACCTGTGGGGCACCTTGAACCTGTTCTGCCGTTCAATCAGATAATTGCTGAATTTAGTCCCTTCCATTTCGTCCATTCCCGTTCTGAATAAATCTCAATCCATCTCTGCCTTGGAAGCTTCAATTGAGCCTTGAATGCTTTGGAGGGAGCAAGTTGCTGATTCACAACCCCCCCCCCCCCCCCCGACCCCAATCCCCCCCTCACCCCCGATCCCCATCTCCCTTTCTGTGGTTTACCCCTGAACAATCTCACTCTAATTGTCAGAATACCTCTCACCATAATAAATAGTTTCTCTCCATCGACCTTACCAACTTCTTTCATTGTATGAGGAGAGTCGGGGTCGAAGAACGAGAGGAGATCTCATTGAAACGTATAAAAATCTGGCGGGGATTGTCACCCTGGACGTGGAGATGTTCTTCCCTCTGGTCTGGGGCAGGAGGTGGGGGTCTGGAATGGGGGGGTGGAGGGGGGGGGGGGGGGCTGGTCACAGTCTCAAGATACGGGGTAGACCATTTGGGACTGAGATGGGGAAAAATCTCTTCACTCAGAGGGTGGTGAACTTGCGGACGTCTCGACCACAAGAGGCTGTGGAGGCCGAGTTACTGAGTATATTTGAGAAGGAAATGGATTCCTTGACTCGAAAGGTGTTGTGTGGGTATGGGGAATGGGTGGGAACCTGGTGACGAAGCAGAGGATTAGCCCTGATCGTATAGAATGGGGGAGTCGGCCTGAAGCATTGCATGGCCGACTGCTCCTATTTTCTAAGTTTCGATGTTTAATCCTCATAAATGCTTTGACGAAATTACCCTTAAATGACCCTTGAGTCGTCCAGTCGCAAGGGAATACAGTCCTCGTTCTGCATTGCTTTTCCTCAGAATGTAATCCTTTTAACCTTGGGATCTGCTGCCTTGCCAGTAATGTATCTTCCCTGGGGTGCAGTGTCGGAACTGAACGCAGCTACACTTTGTGCTGGATTGAGATGCAATTGTGTACTTGCGGCCCGACCTGGCTTGCCGTAGTCATGTGACCTCTGCCCTGAGGCACAGAGGAGGGGGTAGCCATGTTACATTCCGTTCCAATAAAGACATTGGGCTGGATTCTCGTTCGACGGGATCCTCCGCTTTTCAGGTCGCCCACTCACGCCCGCCGGCGGCGGGATGCCCGCATTGGGAAGCCCCACTGGCCGGCTACTGGGACGGAAGATCCCGCTGCCGGCAGGGGGGGGGGGGCGCCACACCAGAAAACGGATACGGCGGGACGGAGAATCCCGCCCATTGTGCTGGAAGCACTTTGAGCTTGCAACGTGTTAGAAATGGAGCTGAGATTGAGCTTCGAAACACCGAAGAGATGGCACAACTACTGAAAGAGGAAGACAGAAACGTTCAACGCTGTTGAAAAAGTCTGAGAAAAGCCACAAGGGAAAGCAAACACTAAGAGAAGCCAGCTGCCAGGAAATCAAAATGGCTGTTAGCTTTCCTCCCCCTGGCTCCTGTTGAAATGAAAGATGATATGTGGCAGGACTGGCAGTTTTTCCACTTGCAAATTCCAAACGACAAGATTGCAATGGATTTAATTCACAAGCCACAGTCAGTACAAGAAGCAACATTTTAAACACTGCTCCAGGAAACAGCAAATACAGATGGCAGAAACCTTGAAGAGCCTTGAAAACCCACGCTGAGTCGCAGATTAACCTCACTTGTGAAGACAATGTCGGGATACGAGTCTATTGATGAGTACGTGAATGCAGGGACACAGCTTACACAATTCGGGCAACTGAAAGATGGTCTCATTGAAGCTAGGATTGTCTGACGCATAACAGATACAGCAGTGGAAGCAAGCCGACTGAGACAGGGGAAACGTGCTCTCACGAAAGCGAGAAACGTGGGTGGAAGGCCAGAGGGTGTAAAACATCAGCTGGAACATCTGTTTGGTGGAACAGACCAGGAGTTGCATTTTCCTGATAGACAGTCCAGGCGGAAAGGGGCAGGACGATCAGAGACAAAGGGCAGCATGCAAATGCTGCCGTGGGCATAACACAGGGAAAGGAAGGGGAACACAGGGAGGCGGTGGCGCAGTGGTATTTTCATTGAATAGTAATCCAGAGACGCCCGGTAATGCTCTGGGGTCCTGGGTTCGAATCCCGGCATGGCAGATGGGGAAATTTGAATTCAATAAAAATCTGGAATTAAAAGTCTAAAGCTGACCGTGAAACCAATGTCGATTGTTATAAAGTCCCATCTAATGTTCCTCAGGGAAGGAAATCTTCCGTCCTTACCCAGTCTGGCCTCATACGACTCCAGACCCCCCCCACGAAGGCAGTAGGTTAAAAGCCACCCACCTCGACTGGAGCAAGTCTAAAGCCAGGACTGGTAACACTAACCATCCTAAAAAGAGAGCAGACAAAACTATTGACTGCTGAGCAAATGCTGGAGGAGCGCAAAGATGTGTGCACAGGGTTTGGACGCCGAATATCCGAGAGTGCAAAGTATTCAGGATCTGCCGGGAGGAGTCCCTCGAGTCCCACCTCAGAAACAAGACGGGAGAGCTGGGAAAAGAACGACAAGCCCGAGGCTGGATTGGCAGCGAGGTAGCAATGCAGCAACTGCTGAGCTGAGAGCTTGCATGAACTCCGAAGAATCTAAACCCAGCTTTGAAGAGATCTCACTACCTCACTACTTGCCAAGACGAATACCTTGGCAGAGATCAAGGCAATGTCTTATGTTTCCACTCGAGGTTAGAAGAGTGAGGGGCGGCTGGATTGAGGCATATAAGATCCTGAACAATATTGACAAGGAGGACTTACAGAGGATGTTTCCTCTTGTAGGTAAGTCCAGAACTCAGGGCCACTGTTTGAGGACAAGAGTTGAGGAGATTCTTTTTCTCTCAGAGAATTGTGCAACTTTGCCACTCTCTGCTTCAGAAGGCGGTGAAGGCAGGGTCGTTGAATATTAAGTCGGAGGTAGATGGGTTCTTGTTAGGGAAGGGAATCAAAGATTATCGGGGGTAGATGGAAAGGTGGAATTCGAAACACTAACAGAACTGCAACGGTCTTAGCAAATGGCAGAGCAGGCTCGAGAGGCGGAATGGCCTACTGATTTCTTTTGCAGTACATCATTTCGGGAGCACTGTCAACGGAAATTAAGGATGCATCAAACTCGTTCAAGGTTAGTATTCAAGCTGGTGCCTCTACTGGTTTGTCAATCAGGTAAAAAAAAACAGACGGCACCAGAATACGGGCATAGTGGTAATGAGAGTGGCCAGAGGTCCAGACAAAGGGTCCAGAAACATGGGTTTGAATCCAGCAGGCGGAATTTAAATTCAATTAATTCATAAACCTGGAGTGAAAAGGCAGTTCCAGTCACAGTGAAACAACTGGGGTGGCGGAAAACCCCATCCAACATCCTTCTGTCTAGATGTCCCTTAAATGCTGCTATCGTACCTGCTCCCACCATCTCCCCGGGCAGCACGTTCCATATATTTACCACCCTCTGTGTAAAAAACTTGCCTCGCACATCTGTTCTAAACTTTTCCCCAGGCACTTTAAACCTGTGTCCCCGGGTACTTGACTCTCCTACCCTGGGAAAGAGCATCTGACGATCCACTCTGTCCATGCCACTCATAATCTTGGAGTCCTCTATCAGGTCGCCTCTCAACCTCCGTTGTTCCAGTGAGAACAGACTGAGTTTATCTAACCTCTCCTCATAGCTAATGCCCTCCATACCAGGCAACATCCTAGTAAATCTCTTCTGCACCCTCTCCAAAGCATCCACATCCTTCTGGTAGTGTGGTGACCGGAATTGTACACAATATTCCAAATGAGGCCTAACTAAGGTCCTGTACAGCTCCAACATGACTTGCCAATTTTAATACTCAATGCCCCGACCGATGAAGGCCAGCATGCCGTATGCCTTCTTGACTACCTTATCCACATGCTTTGCCACTTTCGGTGATCGGTGGACATGCACGCCCAGATCTCCCTGCCTATCAGTACTCGCAAGAGTTCGACCATTTATTGTGTAATTCCTACATGCATTGGACCTTCCAAAGTTCATTACTTCACACTTGTCCGGATTAAACTGCATCTGCCATTTCTCTGCCCAAGACTCCAACCAGTTTATATCCTGCTGTATCCTCTGACAATCCTCTTCACTATCCGCAACTCCACCAATTTTTTGTGTCGTCTGCAAACTTACTAATCAGACCAGCTACATTTTCTTCCAAATCAATTATATCGGCCACGAACAACAAAGGCCCCAGAGCTGATCCCTGTGGAACGCCGCTCGTCACAGCCTTCCAATCAGAAAAGCCCCCTTCTACTGCTGCCCTCTGTCTTCTATGACCTAGCCAGTTCTGTATCCAACTTGCCAGCTCTCCTCTGATCCCGTGTGACTTCGCCTTTTGTCCCAGTTTACCATGAGGCACCTTGTCAAAGTTAACTCCCCTTGTCAGTTACAAACTGCCACGGTCTTAGCAAATGGCAGAGCAGGCTCGAGAGGCGGAATGGCCTACTCGTGTTTCGTATGTGAACATGCACCTTCGATGTGAAGGATGGTCACTGGTGAGTGAAGCTGGACGAAAGCAGCAGCTTTCTAACAACATTCTGGGTGCTGTTTGGGAGATCGGAGCCATGCGGTTTGGCATCTCACGGCCCCAGAAGTGTATCAATGCAAGCATGAGATAGTCAGCGATTTTCCCGGCAGTGAAAGATATAGTGGGTGATCCACGGGTCGACGGTGACAACACAATGGAACAAGCCATCCCTGACCACGATCAGGATTTAGTGCGACTGCTAGAGGGAGCTGAAGCTGAACAAGAAAAGAATGCAGCTGAAGATGCCCGGAGTTAAGTACACAGGCCGACCATGTATTGGCAGAAAAAGGTCTTCTCCTGGGCCTGAAAAGGGGAGAGCTGTAGCAACGAGGCAGCAACCACCAGATTTGCTGGAATTGTGAACTGTTTGCCTAATTTACCATTGGGAGTGGGAACCATTACTGCCGAGGACCTTGAGCGGTATTAGGGCACAGAAGAAGAAGCAGAGTTTGTTAAAATCATACAACTGAGGACAACAACAGGGGCCAGTGCCGAGTGATGATAATGTCAGTGACAAAGTCACCTTGCCGTGTGACACCAGTGAGACAGGTCTGGGAGCAACCCTAATTCAGCAAGGACACCCCATTGCATTTGCATCCCGGGTGTTAACGCAAACTGAACGACGCTACGCCCAGCTGGAGAAAGAGCGCTTGGCTATTGTCTTTGTCTGTGAGCATCTTTATCAGTGCCTGCCTGGGAGAGACAACGTAACAGTTGAGCCCAACCACAAATCACTTTGCAGTATTGCCCTCAAACCGCTGCTCTCTTCTCCAAAGCGTCCGCAGGGCCTGTTACTTTGTGTACAGGGATGTCATCTGGACGTGGCGTACAAGCGAGAGAAACCCACGTACCTGACTGAAATGCGGTTCAGAATTGACCCCCATGAAGAAAGCTGAGGACGCGCCAACGGAATTTGCAATCAACCAGATTCGACGTGAGGCAGGGGCTCGAAATGCTCTGCGGTGATTAACTGAACAGAGCCCTTGGATCGGCCTTCTCAAGTCAAGCACGCTACCCAAAAAGATGCAACTCTCCAAGTGCTGCAAGAAATAGCGATGGTACCATCTTGTACAAAGGAAGTAAAGTCATCATTCCTAGAGAGTTGAGAGGAGAGTTGCTGAAGCATATCCATGCAAGCCTTCAAGGAATTGAGTCGAGTCCAAGGAAGACAAACAAAGTGCTCTACCGGCCAAACATGAGCATTAAATTCAGGACCACATCAGCCATGCTGTCCTTGTGGTGATTAACAAATAAAGCAAGGTAGAGAGACACACTGAAGATGCACGTCATCCCAGACTGACCATGGATAAGGCTGGGTGTAGACCTCTTCACTCCAGCAGTAACTGATTATCTTGTCACTGTAGATTACTATTCTGACTACTGGGAGTTAGACCAGCTGACTTCGACGATGCTCGGTGAGATTGTAGAATGCTGGAAAGCACAATTCGGTCGCTCGGGTATTCCAGGCATGTGATGAGCGACAATGGCCCTCAGTTCACGAATGAAGAATTCAGCCGCTTCACAAAGGTAAGGAAAATTCAACACTATGTCTCATCTCCACACTATCCCCAGTCGAATGGAAAGGCCAAAGTGGCAATGAACACCGGCCAAGGATTCGTCAAGAAATCTAGCACAAATGGCAGTCCTCCAGTGGAGAGACACACCAGCTGAAGGCATGGAAAGTAATCTAGTCCACAGACTAATGACACACTGCACACAAACTACTCTTCCAATTTCAAAATAGCTATGGAAGCCAGAAATAGTAACAGATATGAGTGAAAAACCCATGGTGAAATGACACAAGTCAAATTTTTGACAAAACCGTGGAGTTGAACACTTGAGAGTCAGTCAGGGTACCAGCTTTCAATGCTCTCAACCAGAAATTGGGGATATACGTAAAGCGGTTGTCACCTTGATAATGCAGAGTGGACACGACTGACCAAATATAACGGCGCAACAACCAGCAGGTATAAACATCAACAAAGCTGTTGCTTCAGTACATAGAACATAGAACAGTACAGCACAGAACAGGCCCTTGGGCCCTCGATGTTGCGCCGAGCTTTGTCCGAAACCAAGATCAAGCTATCCCACTCCCTGTCATTCTGGTGTGCTCCATGTGCCTATCCAATAACCGCTTGAAAGTTCCTGAAGTGTCCGACTCCACTATCACAGCAGGCAGTCCATTCCCCACCCTAACCACTCTCTGAGTAAAGAACCTACCTCGGACATCCCTCCTATATCTCCCATCCTGAATCTTATAGTTATGCCCCCTTGTAACAGCTACATCCACCCGAGGAAATAGTCTCTGAACGTCCACTCTATCTATCCCCCTCATTATCTTATAAACCTCTATTCAGTCGCCTCTCATCCTCCTCCGCTCCAAAGAGAAAAGCCCAAGCTCCCTCAACCTTTCCTCATGAGACCTATCATACAAACCAGGCAGCATCTTGGTAAATCTCCTTTGCACCCTTTCCAATGCTTCCACATCCTTCCTATAGTGAGGTGACCAGAACTGCACACAATACTCCAAATGTGGTCTCACCAGGGTCCTGTACAGTTGCAGCATAACCCCACGGCTCTTAAACTCAAGCCCCCTGTTAATAAACGCTAACACACTATAGGCCTTCTTCACGGCTCTGTCCACTTGAGTGGCAACCTTCAGAGATCTGTGGACATGAACCCCAAGATCTCTCTGTTCCTCCACATTCCTGAGAACCCTGCCGTCAACCCTGTAATCCGCATTCAAATTTGTCCTCCCAAAATGAATCACCTCGCACTTATCAGGGTTAAACTCCATCGGCCATTTTTCGGCCCAGCTCTGCATCCTATCAATGTCTCTTTGCAGCCTACAACAGCCCTCCACCTCATCCACTACTCCACCAATCCTGGTGTCATCAGCAAATTTACTGACCCACCCTTCAGCCCCCTCCTCCAAGTCATTGATAACAATCACAAATAGCAGAGGACCCAGCGCTGATCCCTGTGGTACACCGCTGGTAACTGGTCTCCAGTCTGAATATTTTCCATCCACCACCACCCTCTGTCTTCTATGTGATAGCCAGTTACTTATCCAATTGGCCAAATTTCCCTCGATCCCACACCTCCTTACTTTCTCCATGAGCCGACCATGGGGAACCTTATCAAACGCCTTACTAAAAAGTAGCTGATCAGGAAGATAGAATCGTACCTGCTGCACAAAAGTTCAGAACGGCCATCAGTCCCAGAGGTCCACCGGTCCCAACAATAGAAATGGAACAACAGTTACCACAGCAAGAAAAAGTACCATATCACAGAGGGCACATCACCCAGATGTACACGCATGCATACCACGAGGAGAACCGCATGATTTTCTCATTATGTATGCAATGCATGTGCAGAGACTAACTAGAATAATGAATTTTTTAAATGCGTGAGAATGGTTATTTGGTGGGTAACTTGGTGTCGGAATCTACCATGCGGTTTAAGTGTAGTCTCGTATACACTTCAAATTTAAGTTACACTTCTCGGATGCGAAATTAAAATCTTTTATTGTGTCTATTGATTATAATTGAGAGACTAAGATCTTCTTGTGGTTACAAATCAAATGTTCTCAATAAAGCCCTTGCCAGCAAAAGACTTTAAGAGAAATAATTGGCTGAATGGTTTACAACAGATTTAACTTTCAAAATACAGTCATAGTTCTTGCTCAAAGCAAAACAGCTTGTGCAAAGTTCAAGAGTTAGAGTGGAAATATGAAAATACGAAATAAGGATAGTGAATAGTTAGGTTAAAAGGGATAGAGTGATCCAGGATGGAAAATGGCTGCCCGGACCTCTATCTTTAAGGAAAATGTTATCAGTCTGACTCCATCTGTCCCTACCCCTGCAATGTGCTGATTGGCTTGGATGGGTCTCAAATGCATTTGGTTGGATGGTGAGTTGCCAATCATCAATGTGCAACATATATTCGGATATGTTACATTTTTAGATGTTTGTGTGTGTTGGAATGTTTATATTCTTTTAATCAATTCTAGTTTTCACTGGTTTACTGCTGACTGCGCTATTATCTGTATTCTGAACAATGGTGGGTTCATGTAGTCATGGCGACCGTGATCAGATTGTGGTACGGCTGCGTGACTTTTGCCGTTCTGTTCATTAGAACAATGGACAGTTTATAATATCAGTAAAATGTCGCATAAGCTTTCGCTAGCTTTTGAATGTTTCAAATTCTGTGCTTTTCCACTGCAAATTCTGCAAGCTTATGTGTTTTTGTAATGATGAAATCCATTTTAAAATGGATTTTAAACTGGGCTTTAGTATTTACATTAAAATGGCTAAATCAATTACCCTTTTATCTGCCAGAAATAGCAGGTTCCCTTGGGTAACTCACAGTTACACATGATGGAGCATGCCAATTTGTCTTTGTCATGAAAGGGGAGATGTTGGATTGAAATACAATCTTGTACTGAAGGGCAACCATGATACACTGGGTTCTAATAAACATGTTATACCAGAAGCACGGCACTCTTTGAGCTCATAACAGTCTGAGAAGTTAGTTCGAAACAAGAAGTTGTTGTTAGCTATGTGTGGCCCCGGTTCTTGTGGCTAACCGAGAATGCAGCGAATGGAATTATACTTTTGTGCGCTATGAAATAGTAACTCTCCACTGATTTCTTTTGCAGTACATCATTTCGGGAGCACTGTCAACGGAAATTAAGGATGCATCAAACTCGTTCAAGGTTAGTATTCAAGCTGGTGCCTCTACTGGTTTGTCAATCAGGTAAAAAAAAACAGACGGCACCAGAATACGGGCATAGTGGTAATGAGAGTGGCCAGAGGTCCAGACAAAGGATCCAGAAACATGGGTTTGAATCCAGCAGGCGGAATTTAAATTCAATTAATTCATAAACCTGGAATGAAAAGGCAGTTCCAGTCACAGTGAAACAACTGGGGTGGCGGAACACCCCATCCAACGTCCTTCTGTCTAGATGTCCCTTAAATGCTGCTATCGTACCTGCTCCCACCATCTCCCCGGGCAGCACGTTCCATATATTTACCACCCTCTGTGTAAAAAGCTTGCCTCGCACATCTGTTCTAAACTTTTCCCCAGGCACTTTAAACCTGTGTCCCCGGGTACTTGACTCTCCTACCCTGGGAAAGAGCATCTGACGATCCACTCTGTCCATGCCACTCATAATCTTGGAGTCCTCTATCAGGTCGCCTCTCAACCTCCGTCGTTCCAGTGAGAACAGACTGAGTTTATCTAACCTCTCCTCATAGCTAATGCCCTCCATACCAGGCAACATCCTAGTAAATCTCTTCTGCACCCTCTCCAAAGCATCCACATCCTTCTGGTAGTGTGGTGACCGGAATTGTACACAATATTCCAAATGAGGCCTAACTAAGGTCCTGTACAGCTCCAACATGACTTGCCAATTTTAATACTCAATGCCCCGAACGATGAAGGCCAGCATGCCGTATGCCTTCTTGACTACCTTATCCACATGCTTTGCCACTTTCGGTGATCGGTGGACATGCACAGCCAGATCTCTCTGCCTATCAGTACTCGCAAGAGTTCGACCATTTATTGTGTAATTCCTACATGCATTGGACCTTCCAAAGTTCATTACTTCACACTTGTCCGGATTAAACTGCATCTGCCATTTCTCTGCCCAAGACTCCAACCAGTTTATATCCTGCTGTATCCTCTGACAATCCTCTTCACTATCCGCAACTCCACCAATTTTTTGTGTCGTCTGCAAACTTACTAATCAGACCAGCTACATTTTCTTCCAAATCAATTATATCGGCCACGAACAACAAAGGCCCCAGAGCTGATCCCTGTGGAACGCCGCTCGTCACAGCCTTCCATTCAGAAAAGCCCCCTTCTACTGCTACCCTCTGTCTTCTATGACCTAGCCAGTTCTGTATCCAACTTGCCAGCTCTCCTCTGATCCCGTGTGACTTCGCCTTTTGTCCCAGTTTACCATGAGGCACCTTGTCAAAGTTAACTCCCCTTGTCAGTCACAAACCTACCGAAAACAACCTTGATTATATTCAATGGCCCAGACTCCACTGCATTCCAGGGAAGACAATTCCACATAATAATGACCCTTTGAGAGAAAAACGCTCTCCTCCTCGTTATCTGAAATGGGCGACCCTTTATGTTCAAACTGTGGCTCTTCGACCTGGTCCCGATCAAAAGGAGACACGGCCCCTCAGCTTCCACTCTGTCAAGTCCTTATATGTTTCAATAAGATCAACACTCATTGTTCTATATTTGAATGGATGTGGGGCCCAACATGTCCAACTTCTCCTGACAAGGCAACCACGCCATCCCTATCCACGCTGCAAAATTGTCTGGACTAACATCAGGGGGTTTGTGTCAAAATTGGGGGAGCTATCCCCACAGGCTAGGCAAGCAACAACCTGATGTAATCATACTCACCTAATCGTACCTTAGAGACAATGTCCCAGACACCACCATGCCTGGGTATGTCCTGTCTAATTGACAGGACAGACCCAACACTGATGGAGGAACAGTCGGGAGGGAGTTGCCCTGGGAGGCCTCAACATCGACTCCAGACCCCATGAAGTTTCATGGTATCAGGCCAAACGTGGGCAGGGAAACCTCCTGCTGATCAGACCCCGTACCGCAGGCCCCCTCATCTGATGAATCAATCCTCCGTCCACGTTGGCACCATTTGGTAGAAACTCTGAGGTGGCAAGGGCAATAATTCACTCTGGGCCGGGAGGGGGGGGCGGATGTTAAATGTGACTTGGTAGCACCGCCACTAACCGAGTTGGCCAAATTCGGAAGGACACAGCTGCCAGACTGTGGTGAGGGGCACAAGAAAGAAAATCTGTTGGACCCAATATACCAGATGCATCTGGTCATGACTGCATCAGTAGGTCACTCGAGGACACCATCCATTGTGCTGTGCGGCACGACCACTGTGCAAAGTGGGAGAGTCAGAACAGATCTCCCAACTCATAACAGGGTATCAATGACCTGACCTCCTCAAAGAATTTGATTAAGTTTGTCAAACACGACCTTCCCTCAACAAATCCATGCTGACCATTCCTGATCAATTCGTGTCTATCCAAGTGCCGATATATTCTATCCCTCAGAATTCTTTCCAGTAACTTCCCCACCACCGAGGTTACACTGACTGGCTTAGAATTTCTTGGACTAACCCGAGCTCCCTTTATTAGAACAAAGAACAAAGAAAAGTACAGCACAGGAACAGGCCCTTCGGCCCTCCAAGCCCGTGCCGACCATGCTGCCCATCTAAACTAAAATCGTCTACCCTTCCGGGGTCCGTATCCCTCTATTCCCATCCTATTCATATATTTGTCAAGATGCCCCTCAAATGTCACTAGCGTCCCTGCTTCCACCACCTCCTCCAGCAGCGAGTTCCAGGCACCCACTACCCTCTGTGTAAAAGATTTGCCTCGTACATCTCCTCTAAACATTGCCCCTCCCACCTTCAACCTATGCCCCCTAGTAATTGACCCCTCTACCCCGGGGAAAAGCCTCTGACTATCCATTCTGTCTATGCCCCTCATAATTTTGTAGACCTCTATCAGGTCGCCCCTCAACCTCCGTCGTTCCAGTGAGAACAAACCGAGTTTAGTCAACCTCTCCTCATAGCTAATGCCCTCCATACTAGGCAACATCCTGGTAAATCTCTTCTGCACCCTCTCTAAAGCTTCCACATCCTTCTGGCAGTGTGGCGACCAGAATTGAACACTATACTCCAAGTGTGGCCTAACTAAGGTTCTATACAGCTGCAACATGACTTGCCAATTCTTATACTCAATGCCCCGGCCAATGAAGGCAAGCATGCCATATGCCTTCTTGACTACCTTCTCCACCTGTGTTGCCCCTTTCAGTGACCTGTGGACCTGTACTCCTAGATCTCTTTGACTTTCAATACTCTTGAGGGTTCTATCATTCACTATATATTCCCTACCTGTATTAGACCTTCCAAAAATTAATAATGGGACAATGTTTCTTTTTCATATTTTTATTCAAAGATTTTTCAATATAACACCGATAAATCCATATACGAACAATAATTTTCAATATTTCAACCCTTCTACCCCCCCAATCCAAAATAAACAATAACCAATTCCCTAGACCCCCTCCCTAAAACCTAACGCTGACCAGCTCCCTGAAATAGGAGATCAACGGCTGCCGCCTCACGTAGAACCTTACAGCCGACCCTCTCATTATATACTGAATGTTTTCCAAGTGCTAAAACTCTATTGGGTCACTTAACCACGTCGCAGCACTGGGCGGGGTCCAACCAAACAGCAACTGTCTTCCCTGAACAAACCCCACCTGACCCCTGGCAGGTAGGATCCCCTGAACCGAGCCAGGATCTTCGCCAACAACTTTGCATTCACATTCAATAACGAAATGGGACAGTTTGACCCACACTGCGCCGAGTCTTGAGCCTTCTTTAAGATCAAGGAGATTGACGCTCGCGCCAATGTTAACGGCAACCCCCCCAAGCCGTAGTATCCTCAAACATCTCCAGCAACACTGGAGCCAGCAACCAGGTAAATGTCTGATAAAATGCAGTCAGGACCCCGTCCAGCAACCGGCGCCTTCCCCGACTGCATCAGACCCGTACCTTCCGTAACCTCCTCCAAAGTCGGAGGAGCCTCCAATTTACCCTTTTCTCCTGTTCCACCAGCAGAATAGCCAAACCGTCCAAAAACTCTTAACATTGAGAATCCGTCCTCCAGGGTCTCCGACTCGTAAAGGTTCTGATCAAACGCCTCATTCACCCTGACCAGGGCAGAGACCACTCTACACCCACCCTGTTTCCCCCGTCCCTAACCTGCACAATTTCCTGAGAGGGCCCTTGTTACCTCAACTGGTGAGCCAACAAGCAACTAGCCGTTTGTCCGTGCTCATAGAAAAACCCTCTAATGCCACAGCAAGCACACGGCCCCATCTTTGACAGCAGCCCAATCTCCAACCATACCTTCTTCCTATCAGCCAATAACTCCATGGCTGATTGACTGTATATTGACGGTCGACCTCCAAGATGGCATCCGCCAACCTCTGCCTCTCCGCCCTCTCACTCTTTTCCTGAAAAGAAGTGATCTCCCCTCTAACAACCACCTTCACTGCCCCCCACAAGGTGGAAGGGGAAATGACCTCCTATTAAACCTCCGATGCTCCTCAATGACGGGGAACCCCCCCCCAGTCGAAGCCCTTATCTGCCAGCAGCAATGCATCAAACCTCCATGGGGGGGCGCTGAGCGAAGTCCAACCCAACCACCATGTCCACATGATGAGGAGCATGATCAGACATCACTATCGCCGAGTACTCCACCCCCCCACCCCCTGGCAGCAGGGACCCACCTACCATCCATCATTAGCTGGTTCCAATCCAAATCCGGGATCAAAAATAATAACTTTGTAATATAAGCTGCGTCGGACAATTTGGGGCTTCTCTATTCACCAGCATCACCAGTTCAGCCACTAACAACCCACTAAACCACTCATTCGGACCTGTCAAAATCTTCATCACTGAACAGGCTACCTTCTTATTAATCAGGATACCTGCCCCTGGGGCCCTACTACCAAACTGAATTAAACAACTGCCCCACCCAACTCTTCCACAACCTTATCTGATCTCTTAACTCGCAAATGGGTCTCCTGCAACAGCACCACATCAGTTTTCGAAGTCTTACGGTAAACACCCTAGATCTCTTGACCGAGCCACTCAACACACCCCCCCCCCCTCCCCATTCCATGTGATCAGCCTCTCCCCCTCACCAGCGTCAGCCTCGTGAGGCTGTCCAGTAACCCCTCCAAGAAAGGGCGAGACCAGGCCCACCCAAGATGGCCGCCAGATCCCCCAACACAACTGGACAAAGAAAAGTCCCCAGCCATTGTCGGAAGACTAATCCACCCCGTCCCACCAACTCCATACCCAACAAGCAAACCCCAACCACGCTCACAATCGCTGGCTTGGCAGACCAAGGCAGGCCAGCAGCACGGTTCAATTCCCGTAACAGTCTCCCTGAACAGGCGCCGGAATGTGGCAACTAGGGGCTTTTCACAGTAACTTCATTGAAGCCTACTTGTGACAATAAGCGATTTTCATTCATTTCATTCATGTACCCCCACAAATCCCAAACATCCAATAACCATAACCTCTAAGCTCATACCTAATAAACCTCCACCGTACGAGTTGCAGATAACCCCATCCCCCTCACTCCCGCTGACTAACTAATCCAGCTGGCGGGGTGGCCCCCAAAAATTCCAAAACATCAAACTGGCATGGCAGCACAGTGGTTACCACTGCTGCTTCACAGCGCCAGGGTCCCAGGTTCGATTCCCGGCTTGGGTTACTGTCTGTGCGGAGTCTGCACGTTCTCCCCGTGTCTGTGTGGGTTTCCTCCGGGTGCTCCGGTTTCCTCCCACAAGTCCCGAAAGATGCGCTGTTAGGTGAATTGGACATTCTGAATTCTCCCTCTGTGTACCCAAACAGGTGCCGGGAATGTGGCGACTAGGGGCTTTTCATTGCAGTGTTAATGTAAGCCTACTTGTGACAATAATAAAGATTATTATTATGTGGTTGACTCGTAACTGCCCTCAGTAGCATCTGAAATAGCAAATGCCTTGGTTGTAATTTTCCTTACCTCCCTGGATTCTAGAAAGGTCCGAACAGATTGGAAAGTAGAGAATGGGATTCATTTACTCATAGAAAGGAGACATGGAGTAGGAAGCTACAGGTCACATCGCCTAACATCTGTCATAGGCAAAAAGCTAGAAGTAAGGCACTTCGAAATTCTTTTCATAAATCTGGCACAGTCAACATGGTTTTGTGAAAGGGAAAAAAATCATCATTTGTGAAGCAACAGTGCTGACCACTGTGCCGAGTCTGGAGTCACACTTCGGCCAGACCAAGTGAGGGCAGCAGATTTCCCTCCCTAAAGGTCTGAGCGAAGCAGGTGGATTTTTACACCTGTCCACGATGATTGCTACGACTGAGAGCAGCTTTTCCCGGTTTAGGGACCAATGGGATGCGAACCCACATCCCCAGAGAATTGGCTTGAGTCTCTGGATTGCTAGGCCGCTGATGTTACCACTATCCCAGCACACCGCCCCGGACATCCGGAGGTCACAAAGGGCACTTGACATAAATGGGAGTTCCTTTTTTGCATGATGTTCAGTCGATATCCTTGACGTCATCTTGGTTGTATTACAGGTGAAGATTGTATTTGCAACGAATGTAATCAGCGCCTTCATGGCAGGATTGGGGATCATTGCGTACTCCATGTCGCTATATTATCCTCTGAGTTATTACGATTACTATCATGGAGCACACCGACCAGTAAGTGTCATTGCTCCGTTTGATTGCAGTCGTATTGTACTTTTATATTAAAGAGTCACTTTATATAGTCGGAGGGTTGCAAAGTTAACGTGGAGGAGAGCCCACTTTTCTTCCCTGCGGACTCCCCGGTCAGTGGGTAAGCCTGCCCACTCGCCAACATTTCTTTCACCCAATCTCTTTTCCTCAGGGTCAAAGAGTCATAGATGTTGACAGCACGGAAACAGGCCCTTCGGCCCAGCTGGCCCATGACGCACAATTTCTATCACTAAGCTAGTCCCACTTGCCCTCATTTGGCCCATATCCCTCCAAACCCACCCTGCATATGTTTTAATGCAAGAAGTATTACGGGTAAGGCAGATGAACTTAGAGCTTGGATTAGTACTTGGAACTATGATGTTGTTGCCATTACAGAGACCTGGTTGAGGGAAGGGCAGGATTGGCAGCTAAACAGTCCAGGATTTAGATGTTTCAGGCGGGATAGAGGGGGATGTAAAAGGGGAGGCGGAGTTACGCTACTGGTTAGGGAGAATATCACAGCAGTAGCGGGAGGACACCTCAGAGGGCAGTGAGGCTATATGGGTAGAGATCAGGAATAAGAAGGGTGCAGTCACAATGTTGGGGGTTTACTACAGGCCCCCCAACAGCCAGCGGGAGATAGAGGAGCAGATAGGTAGACAGATTTTGGAAAAGAGTAAAAACAACAGGGTTGTGGTGTTGGGAGACTTCAACTTCCCCAATATTGACTGGGACTCACTTAGTGCCAGGGGCTTAGACGGGGCGGAGTTTGTAAGGAGCATCCAGGAGGGCTTCTTAAAACAATATGTAGACAGTCCAACTAGGGAAGGGGCGGTACTGGACCTGGTATTGGGGAATGAGCCCGGCCAGGTGGTAGATGTTTCAGTAGGGGAGCATTTCGATAACAGTGACCACAATTCAGTAAGTTTTAAAGTACTGGTGGACAAGGATAAGAGTGGTCCTAGGATGAATGTGCTAAACTGGGGGAAGGCTAATTATAACAATATTAGGTGGGAACTGAGGAACATAGATTGGGGGCGGATGTTTGAGGGAAAATCAACATCTGACATGTGGGAGGCTTTCAAATGTCAGTTGAAAGGAATTCAGGACCGGCATGTTCCTGTGAGGAAGAAGGATAAATACGGCAATTTTCGGGAACCTTGGATAACGAGAGATATTGTAGGCCTCGTCAAAAAGAAAAAGGAGGCATTTGTCAGGGCTAAAAGGCTGGGAACAGACGAAGCCTGCGTGGAATATAAGGAAAGTAGGAAGGAACTTAAGCAAGGAGTCAGGAGGGCTAGAAGGGGTCACTAAAGGTCATTGGCAAATAGGGTTAAGGAAAATCCCAAGGCTTTTTACACGTACATAAAAAGCAAGAGGGTAGCCAGGGAAAGGGTTGGCCCACTGAAGGATAGGCAAGGGAATCTATGTGTGGAGCCAGAGGAAATGGGCGAGGTACTAAATGAATACTTCGCATCAGTATTCACCAAAGAGAAGAAATTGGTAGATGTTGAGTCTGGAGAAGGGTGTGTAGATAGCCTGGGTCACATTGAGATCCAAAAAGACGAGGTGTTGGGTGTCTTAAAAAATATTAAGGTAGATAAGTCCCCATGGCCTGATGGGATCTACCCCAGAATACTGAAGGAGGCTGGAGAGGAAATTGCTGAGGCCTTGACAGAAATCTTTGGATCCTCACTGTCTTCAGGGGATGTCCCGGAGGACTGGAGAATAGCCAATGTTGTTCCTCTGTTTAAGAAGGGTAGCAAGAATAATCCAGGGAACTACAGGCCGGTGAGCCTTACTTCAGTGGTAGGGAAATTACTGGAGAGAATTCTTCGAGACAGGATCTACTCCCATTTGGAAGCAAATGGACGTATTAGTGAGAGGCAGCATGGTTTTGTGAAGGGGAGGTCGTGTCTCAGTAACTTGATAGAGTTTTTCGAGGCGGTCACTAAGATGATTGATGCAGGTAGGGCAGTGGATGTTGTCTATATGGACTTCAGTAAGGCCTTTGACAAGGTCCCTCATGGTAGACTAGTACAAAAGGTGAAGTCACACGGGATCAGGGGTGAGCTGGCAAGGTGTATACAGAACTGGCTAGGTCATAGAAGGCAGAGAGTAGCAATGGAAGGATGCTTTTCTAATTGGGTGGCTGTGACCAGTGGTGTTCCACAGGGATCAGTGCTGGGACCTTTGCTGTTTGTAGTATATATAAATGATTTGGAGGAAAATGTAACTGGTCTGATTAGTAAGTTTGCAGACGACACAAAGGTTGGTGGAATTGCGGATAGCGATGAGGACTGTCTGAGGATACAGCAGGATTTAGATTGTTTGGAGACTTGGGCGGAGAGATGGCAGATGGAGTTTAATCCGGACAAATGTGAGGTAATGCATTTTGGAAGGTCTAATGCAGGTAGGGAATATACAGTGAATGGTCGAACCCTCAAGAGTATTGAAAGTCAAAGAGATCTAGGAGTACAGGTCCACAGGTCACTGAAAGGGGCAACACAGGTGGAGAAGGTAGTCAAGAAGGCATACAGCATGCTTGCCTTCATTGGCCGGTGCATTGAGTATAAGAATTGGCAAGTCATGTTGCAGCTGTATAGAACCTTAGTTAGGCCACACTTGGAGTATAGTGTTCAATTCTGGTCGCCACACTACCAGAAGGATGTGGAGGCTTTAGAGAGGGTGCAGAAGAGATTTACCAGAATGTTGCCTGGTATGGAGGGCATAAGCTATGAGGAGCGGTTGAATAAACTCGGTTTGTTCTCACTGGAATGAAGGAGGTTGAGGGGCGACCTGATAGAGGTCTACAAAATTCTGAGGGGCATAGACAGAGTGGATAGTCAGAGGCTTTTCCCCGGGATAGAGGGGTCAATTACTAGGGGGCATAGGTTTAAGGTGAGAGGGGCAAGGTTTAGAGTAGATGTACGAGGCAAGTTTTTTACACAGAGGGTAGTGGGTGCCTGGAACTCGCTGCCGGAGGAGGTGGTGGAAGCAGGGACGATAGTGACATTTAAGGGGCATCTTGACAAATATATGAATAGGATGGGAATAGAGGGATACGGACCACGGAAGGGTAGACGATTTTAGTTTAGTCGGACAGCATGGTCGGCACGGGCTTGGAGGGCTGAAGAGCCTGTTCCTGTGCTGTACAGTTCTTGCCCATGTAACTGCTTTTTAAAGGACGAAATCGTACCCGCCTCGACCACTGCCTCTGGCAGCTCGTTCCAGACACTCACCACCCTCTGTGTGAAAAAACTTCCCCTCTGGTCTCTTTTGGATCTCTCCCCTCTCACCTTAAACCTATGCCCTCTAGTCCTAGACTCCTCTACCTTTGGGAAAAGATGTCGACTATCTCCCTTATCAATGCTCCTCATTATTTTATAGACCTCTCTGGGATGACCCCTAAACCTCCTACTCTCCAGGAAAAAAGTCCCAGCCTATCCAACCTCTCCTTATAACTCAGACCATCAAGTCCTGGTAGCATCCTCGTAAATCTCCTCTGCACTCTTTCTAGTTTAACAATATCCTTCCTATAATAGGGTGACCAGAACTGAACACAGTATTCCGTGTGTGGTCTTAGCAATGTCTTGTACAACTTCAACAAGACGTCCCAACTCCTGTATTCAATATTCTGCCCAATAAAACCTCGCATGCTGAATGCCTTCTTCACCACCCTGTCCACCTGCGACTCCACCGTCAAGGAGCTATGAACCTGTACCCCGAGATCTCTTTGTTCGGTAACTCTGCACAACTCCCTCCCATTAACTGAGTAGGTCCTTCGAGCACCCATTGATTGTGACTCCCACAACCCCAGGAATTCCAAAAGAGAACCATTTTTCCGGTGTGACTGCGTCCGCCGAATAGGGTTTCTGGCAGCTTGGAAGAACCTGGCCCCCTCCCAGGGAGACCACATGCTTTCGGGTGGGACAGTGAAGGCCCACGAGGTGTGGGACCAGCTGGAAGGAATCCTACCCACCAACGTTTAGTGTTCAGGAGAAGTGGTTGGGGAGTGAGGAACTCTCCACGTCCCGAAACTGTTGATTTGGCTTTGGTCAGGCCAATCAGAGACTTCTGTTCCACCTCTTCCTTCCCGCAAGTCTCCCTCACCTGTGAACGAGGGGCTGGTTTAGCTCACTGGGCTAAATCGCTGGCTTTGAAAGCAGACCAAGGCAGGCCAGCAGCACGGTTCAATTCCCGTACCGGCCTCCCCGAACAGGCGCCGGAATGTGGCGACTAGGGCTTTTCACCGTAACTTCATTGAAGCCTACTTGTGACAATAAGCGATTTTCATTTCATTTTCATTTCATTCAATTTCACGGCCCTGAATTCAGTCTCGTGGCCCACATCGAGCCGACAGCCTTATTCCGGCCAATGTGGCATTGGGGAAGTGCAAGACGGGCATTGATCACAGAGTAGCACCAGGGAAAGTGGCGCGAGGCAGGATGCGACGTGGACCCCAATTTCTGCCCAATTATCTTCATACAAGTCCTTCCCAGCAAGGTCGAACAAGATTAATGTTATTCTGCCTTCCTCCACAGCTGGCATCACTGACCTTTGTGATGATGTTACAACTGTTCACGGCGGCCGAGTTGGTAGTGGCGATCTTCTGCGCTGTCATCATTGGCAAGAATCTGTTTCGTTGCTGTAACCTCAACTCTGTATCGGTAAGAGCAGAACCAGAGGGCAAATGGGGCGGTGGGGTCAGCGGGCAAAAGTGGGCGGCGGGACTGAATTTCTCCCAACTGTGCCGAAACTGCCCGGCATTTCTGTTTCTTAATACTGTCAACGGTAAATAAACTCGGACAGCACTAGAGGGAGAGAGGCAAGGATACCTGGGATACAGTCGCATCAGAAAAACGAATGGCCCAGTTTAATAAGGGCACCAGGAAAGACGAACAAAGCATTGGGGTTAATTTTGGAGGCAACAATTTGAAAAGCAGAGAAGTTATATTAAACTGGTTTAGAACCCTGGTGAGGTGACACTCTGGGAGTTACTGTTCACAGCTCCGGCGATATCACACTGGGAGTCACTGTGCACAGTTCCTGTCTCTGTATCACACTGGGAGTTACTGTGCACAGTTCCGGTCTCTCTATCACACTGGGAGTCACTGTGCACAGTTCCGGTCTCTGTATCACACTGGGAGTCACTGTGCACAGTTCCTGTCTCTGTATCACACTGGGAGTCACTGTGCACAGTTCTGGTCTCCGTATCACACTGGGAGTTACTGTGCACAGTTCCTGTCTCTGTATCACACTGGGAGTCACTGTGCACAGTTCCTGTCTCTGTATCACACTGGGAGTCACTGAGCACAGTTCCTGTCTCTGTATCACACTGGGAGTCACTGTGCACAGTTCTGGTCACTGTATCACACTGGGAGTCACTGTGCACAGTTCCGGTCTCTGTATCACACTGGGAGTTACTGTTCACAGCTCCGGCGATATCACACTGGGAGTCACTGTGCACAGTTGCTGTCTCTGTATCACACTGGGAGTTACTGTGCACAGTTCCTGTCTCCGTATCACACTGGGAGTCACTGTGCACAGTTCCTGTCTCTGTATCACACTGGGAGTCACTGTGCACAGTTCCTGTCTCTGTATCACACTGGGAGTCACTGTGCACAGTTCCTGTCTCTGTATCACACTGGGAGTCACTGTGCACAGTTCCTGTCTCTGTATCACACTGGGAGTCACTGTGCACAGTTCCTGTCTCTGTATCACACTGGGAGTCACTGAGCACAGTTCCTGTCTCTGTATCACACTGGGAGTCACTGTGCACAGTTCCTGTCTCTGTATCACACTGGGAGTCACTGTGCACAGTTCCGGTCTCCGTATCACACTGGGAGTCACTGTGCACATTTCCTGTCTCTGTATCACACTGGGAGTCACTGTGCACAGTTCCTGTCTCTGTATCACACTGGGAGTCACTGTGCACAGTTCCTGTCTCTGTATCACACTGGGAGTCACTGTGCACAGTTCCTGTCTCTGTATCACACTGGGAGTCACTGTGCACAGTTCCTGTCTCCGTATCACACTGGGAGTCACTGTGCACAGTTCCTGTCTCTGTATCACACTGGGAGTCACTGTGCACAGTTCCGGTCTCTGTATCACACTGGGAGTCACTGTGCACAGTTCCTGTCTCTGTATCACACTGGGAGTCACTGTGCACAGTTCCTGTCTCTGTATCACACTGGGAGTCACTGTGCACAGTTCCTGTCTCTGTATCACACTGGGAGTCACTGTGCACAGTTCCTGTCTCCGTATCACACTGGGAGTTACTGTGCACAGTTCCTGTCTCTGTATCACACTGGGAGTCACTGTGCACAGTTCCTGTCTCTGTATCACACTGGGAGTCACTGTGCACAGTTCCGGTCTCCGTATCACACTGGGAGTCACTGTGCACAGTTCCGGTCTCCGTATCACACTGGGAGTCACTGTGCACAGTCCCTGTCTCCGTATCACACTGGGAGTCACTGTGCAGACTTTTCCTTCTCACAATTTGCTTTCTCACCTATCTTTGTATTATCTGTCAACATCCTGGGGGTTACCATTGATCAGACACTGAACTGGACCCAGCCACATTAATACTGTGGCTACCAGGGCAGGTCAGAGGCTGGGAATCCTGCGGAGAGTAACTCACCTCCTGACCCTCCCCCAAAGCCTGTCCCCCATCGACAAGGCACAAGTCAGGAGTGTGAGGGAAACTCTCCACTTGCCTGGATGAGCGCAGCTCCAACAACACTCGAGAAGCTCGACACCATCCAGGACAAAGCAGCCCCGCTTGATTGCTCCCCTTCCACAAACATTCACTCCCTCCCCCACCGACACACAGTGTCAGCCGTGTGTCCCATCTACAAGATGCACTGCAGCAACTCACCAAGATTCCTCAGGCAGCACATTCCAAACCCACCACCACTGCCGTCTAGAAGGACGAGAGCAGCAGATACCCGGGAACCCCCCCACCTGGAGGCTCCCCTCCGAGTCACTCACCACCCTGACTGGGAAATATATCGGCCGTTCCTTCACTGTCGCCAGGGCAACATCCTGGAACTCCCTCCCTAACAGCACAGTGGGTGTACCTACACCTCAGGGACTGCAGCGGTTTCAAGAAGGCAGCTCACCCCCACCTCCTCAAGGGGCAATTAGGGCTGGGTAACAAATGCCGGTCTAACCAGTGACACCCACCTCCCGGGAATGATAAAACAGAATTCCCGATGGGAATGGGAAGAGGCTCAAGTGGAGATTAAGCAGCAGCACAGAGCAGTTGCGGCGAATGGCCTGTTCTTCTGCTGCACATTTCCCCATCATTACCCAGGTTCAGGAAAGGAGCAGAATAGGAATGGCTGCACGGTGTTACAGCGGTTAGCACCGCTGCCTCTCAATGCCAGGGACCCGGGTGGAGTTTTCACGTTCCCCCCGTCTCTGCGTGGGTTTCCTCCGGGTGCTGCGGTTTCCTCCCACAGTCCAGAGATGGGATTAGCCATGCTAAATTGTCCCGTAGTGCATTGTCCAAAACAGGACACAATGCACCACCTGAGGCCAAACCAGTTTTATACAGCTTCAACATAACTTCCTTGCTAGTGCACGCTGCACCCCTACTGATGAAGCCAGAGTCTAGGGAGCATCGTTTACTATTGGTTACACGTGACACATGTAACCTCAGGGTGGTCTGTGCACTTCGGACAATTGAGCACTTTGGGGAGATTGATTGAGGCTCCGTTGGATACAGGATAATTGCGTCGTGCTCGGGTGGTTTTGTCCTCCCCACTCAATCAGATTGACATATTTCTTTATCCCTTTGCAGCCGCAGTGACAGTACGTCGCCTTAAACAGCCACCAACTGCACGGAGATAAGCCTTTAAACAGGGACAGGAAACAAGGAGCAATGAACGAGTCCTCGCCTGTTTTACGTTTGAGCTGACCTTGAACAAATTGAGCTGTCCAGTATTTAATGCCAAAGCTTAGCAGGAATGTCTTTTTGCTGTATGTAGTCTTTTCGTGTTTGTAACAGACGCCTGGAGGCTAGGTCTCAGAGTCTGTATATTGCTTAAATATTAAAACTTGAATGAGAAGGAAAAATGGGCGAATGTTTGTTTCTGTTCAACACACACTTTGCTGGCCAAGGTCATCTGGTCACCCACCAAGACATTCTGCAATTTCCCAATCGTAACTCGAACCGGGAGCTGGCCAGCCAGTCGCTGGCTTCCAATCGATCATGGAGCTGCTGTGACTCCGTTTCAATACCACACGCCTTTATTTTACAGTCCCTCCCTGCTCACCATCTGCTGGGTGCTCCAATCCTAACTCTGTAACCTCCTTCAGCTCCTGTGACCCTCCCTATCTCTGTAACCTCCTCCAGCCCCTCGAAATCTATCTCTGTAACCTCCTCCAGCCCCTAGAAATCTATCTCTGTAACCTCCTCCAGCCCCTCGAAATCTATCTCTGTAACCTCCTCCAGCCCCTAGAAATCTATCTCTGTAACCTCCTCCAGCCCCTAGAAATCTATCTCTGTAACCTCCTCCAGCCCCACAACACTCCCTGTCTCTGTGACCTCCTCCAGCACCTGCAACCCTCCCTATCTCTGTAACCTCCTCCAGTCCCTACAACCCTCCCTATCTCTGTAACCTCCTCCAGCCCCTACAATCCTCCCTACCTCTGTAACCTCCTCCAGCCCCAACAACCCTCCCTATCTCTGTAACCTCCTCCAGCCCCTACAACCCTCCCTATCTCTGTAACCTCCTCCAGCCCCTACAACCCTCCCTATCTCTGTAACCTCCTCCAGTCCCTACAACCCTCCCTATCTCTGTAACCTCCTCCAGTCCCTACAACCCTCCCTATCTCTGTAACCTCCTCCAGCCCCTACAACCCTCCCTGTCTCTGTGACCTCCTCCAGCACCTGCAACCCTCCCTATCTCTGTAACCTCCTCCAGTCCCTACAACCCTCCCTATCTCTGTAACCTCCTCCAGCCCCTACAATCCTCCCTATCTCTGTAACCTCCTCCAGCCCCAACAACCTCCCTATCTCTGTAACCTCCTCCAGCCCCTACAACCCTCCCTATCTCTGTAACCTCCTCCAGCCCCTACAACCCTCCCTATCTCTGTAACCTCCTCCAGTCCCTACAACCCTCCCTATCTCTGTAAACTCCTCCAGCCCCTACAATCCTCCCTATCTCTGTAACCTCCTCCAGCCCCTAGAAATCTATCTCTGTAACCTCCTCCAGCCCCACAACACTCCCTGTCTCTGTGACCTCCTCCAGCACCTACAACCCTCCCTATCTCTGTAACCTCCTCCAGTCCCTACAACCCTCCCTATCTCTGTAACCTCCTCCAGCCCCTACAATCCTCCCTATCTCTGTAACCTCCTCCAGCCTCAACAACCCTCCCTATCTCTGTAACCTCCTCCAGCCCCTACAACCCTCCCTATCTCTGTAACCTCCTCCAGCCCCTACAACCCTCCCTATCTCTGTAACCTCCTCCAGCCCCGACAACCCTCCCTATCTCTGTAACCTCCTCCAGCCCCTACAACACTCCCTATCTCTGTAACCTCTTCCAGCCCCTAGAAATCTATCTCTGTAACCTCCTCCAGCCCCTACAACACTCCCGAACTCTGTAACCTCCTCCAGCCCCTACAACCCTCCCTATCTCTGTAACCTCCTACAACCCTCCCTATCTCTGTAACCTCCTCCAGCTTACAACCCTCCCTATCTCTGTAACCTCCTCCAGCCCCGACAACCCTCCCTATCTCTGTAACCTCCTCCAGCCCCTACAACCGTCCCTATCTCTGTAGCCTCCTCCAGCCCCTACAACCCTCTCTATCTCTGTAACCTTCTCCAGCCCCTACAACACTCCCTGTCTCTGTAACCTCCTCTAATCCCTACAACCCTCCCTATCTCTGTAACCTCCAGTCCCCACAACCCTCCCTATCTCTGTAACCTCCTCCAGCCCCTACACCCCCCTATCTCTGTAACCTCCTCCAGCCCCTACAACCCTCCCTATCGCTGTAACTGCCTCCAGCCCCTACAACCCTCCCTATCTCTGTAACCTCCTCCAGCACCTACGGCCCTCCCTATCTCTAACCTCCTCCAGCCCCTAGAATTCTCCCCATCTCTGTAACCTCCTCCAGCCCCTACACCCCTCCCTATCTCTGTAACCTCCTACAACCCTCCCTATCTCTGTAACCTCCTCCAGCTTACAACCCTCCCTATCTCTGTAACCTCCTCCAGCCCCGACAACCCTCCCTATCTCTGTAACCTCCTCCAGCCCCTACAACCCTCCCTATCTCTGTAGCCTCCTCCAGCCCCTACAACCCTCTCTATCTATGTAACCTTTTCCAGCCCCTACAACACTCCCTGTCTCTGTAACCTCCTCTAATCCCTACAACCCTCCCTATCTCTGTAACCTCCAGTCCCCACAACCCTCCCTATCTCTGTAACCTCCTCCAGCCCCTACACCCCCCTATCTCTGTAACCTCCTCCAGCCCCTACACCCCCTATCTCTCTAACCTCCTGCCCCTACAACTCTCCCTATCTCTGTAACCTCCTCCAGCCCCTACAACCCTCCCTATCGCTGTAACTGCCTCCAGCCCCTACAACCCTCCCTATCTCTGTAACCTCCTCCAGCACCTACGACCCTCCCTATCTCTAACCTCCTCCAGCCCCTAGAATCCTCCCCATCTCTGTAACCTCCTCCAGCACCTACAACCCTCCCTATCTCTCTAACCTCCTCCTGCCCCTACAACCCTCCCTATCTCTGTAACCTCCTCCAGCCCTTACAACCCTCCCTATCATGTAGACTCCTCGGTCCCCTACATCCCTCGCTATTACTGTAACCTACTCCAGCCCCGACACCCTCCCTATCTCAGGGTCAAGGATGTTTCTGAGCGAACTCAGGACATCCTGAAGGGGGAGGGTGAACAGCCAGAGGTCATAGTACACATAGGTACTAATGACATAGGCAGGAAGCGTGATGAGGTCCTGCAGAAGGAGCTCAGGGAGTTAGGCAGTAAGCTAAAAATCAGGACCTCTAGGGTTGTAATCTCAGGATTACTGCCAGTGCCACGTGCCAGTGAGGCTAGAGTAGGAGGATAGTGCAGCTGAACACGTGGCTAAACTGGTGGTGTAGGAGGGAGGGTTTCTGATTTCTGGATCATTGGGATCTCTTCCGGGGCAGGTGGGACCTGTACAAGAAGGACGGGTTGCATCTAAACTCGAGGGGCACCAATATCCTGACTGGGAGGTTTTGCTAGAGTCACTCGGGAGGATTTAAACTAGTATGGCAGGGGGGGTGGGAACCAGAGCATCAGCTCAGAAGATGTCACAACTGACGGGGAAATAGAGAACAAAAAGAAGAGAACACCATCACCCTATCTGCTCAAACGCAGGGGGTTTGAAGTGGATTTGTTTCAACGCCAGAAGTATAGCGGGTAAGACAGATGAACTTAGAGCACTGATTGGTACTTGGAATTACGATGTGGCTATCACAGAAACGTGGTTAAAGGAAGGTCAGGATTGGCAGCTGAACGTTGGAGGATAGAGATGCTTCAGGAGAGATAGAGGGGGATGGAAAAGGGGTGGAGGAGTAGCATGACTGGTTAAGGAGAATATTACAGCCGTACTGCGGGAGGACACCTCGGAGGGCTCATACAATGAGGCAATCCGGGTAGAGCTCAGGAACAGGAAGGGGGCAGTCACAATGTTGGGGGTTTATTACAGGCCCCCCAACTGCCAGCGAGAGATAGAGGAGCAGATGGGTAGAGAGAGTTTGGATTGGTGCAAAAGCAACAGGGTTGTTTTGGTCGGGGATTCCCCTATATTGACTGGGCCTCACTTAGTGCTAGGAGCTTGGATGGGGCAGAGTTTGGAAGGTGTATCCAGAAAAGCTTCTTGATGCAATATGTAGATTGTCCAACTCGGGAAGGGGCAGTACTGGACCTGGTATTGGGGAATGAGCCTGGACAAGTGGTTGAGGTTTCAGTATGGAAATAGTGACCACAATACTGTACGTTTTAGGGCACTTTTGTATCGGGATGAGAGTAACCCTCGCGTTAAGGGGCTAAACTGGGGAAAGGCAAATCACGATAACAATAGTGAGGAATTGAAGCATTAGGATTGGGTGCGGCTGTTGGAGGGTAAATCAACATCGGACATGTGGGAGTCTTTCAAGCGACAGTTGATTAGGATTCAGGAAAGTCACGTTCCTGAGAGAACGAAGGATAAGTATGGGAAGTTTAGGGAGCCTTGGATAACGAGGGATATTGTGAACCTCGTCAAAAAGAAAAAGGAGCCTTTTGTACAGTCTAGAAGGGTGGGGACAGTCGAAATGCTTGAGGAGTAGAAAGAAAGTAGGGGGGGACTTAAGCGGGAAATTAGGAGGGCTAGGAGGGGTCATGGAAAGTCCTTGGCAAATGGGTTAAGGTGAATCCCAAAGCTTTTTATTCATATGTAAAAAGCAAGAGGGTGGCCAGGAAAGGATTGGACCACTTAAGGACAGTGGGGGGAATCTATGTGTCGAGCCAGAGGAAATGGACTAGGTACTAAATGAGTAATTTGCTTCAGTGTTCACCAAAGAAAGGCACTTTGTGGAAGATGATTCTTGGGTAGGGTGTGTGGACCGTCTGGATCATGTTAACATCGAAAGGAGGAGGTATTAGATCTTTGAAAAGATATTAAGGTAGATAAGTCTCCTGGGCCAGATGGGATTTATCCCAGAATACTGAGGGTAGCAAGGGAGGAAATTGCTGGGGCCTTGACTGACATCTTTGTATCCTCATTGGCTACAGGTGAGATCCCGGCGGACTGGAGAACAGCTAATGTGGTCCCGCTGTTTAAGAAAGCCAGCAGGGATAATCCTGGAAACTATAGGCCGGTGAGCCTCACATCGGTAGTAGGTAAATTATTGGAGAGAATTCTCAAGGACAGGATTTATACCCATTTGGAAACAAATGGACTCATTAGCGTCAGACAGCATAGTTTTAATAATGGGAGGTCGTACCTCACTAACTTGATTGAGTTTTTTGAGGAGGTGACATAGATGATTGATGAGGGGAGGGCGGTGGATGTTGTTTACATGGACTTCAGTAAAGCCTTTGACAAGGTGCCTCATGGCAGACTGGTACAAAAGGTGAAGTCACACGGGATCAGGGGTGAGCTGGCAAGGTGGATACAGAACTGGCTCGGTCACAGAAGGCAAAGGGTAGCAGTAGAAGGGTGTTTTTCTGAATGGAAGGCTGTGACTGGTGGTATTCCACAGGGATATGTGTTGGGACCTCTGTTGTTTGCAGTATACATAAACGATTTGGAGGAAAATGTAGCCGGTCTGATTGATAAGTTCGGGGATGACACCAAGTTCGGTGGAGAGGCAGATAGTGTTGAGGATTGTCAGGAGATACAGCAGGGCATGGATAGGTTGGAGATTTGGGCAGAGGAATGGCAAATGGAGTTTAATCCGGACAAATGTGAGGTAATGCATTTTGGTAGGTCTAACATAGAGGGGAAATATACCGTAAATGGCAAAACTCTTAGGAATATAGAAAGTCAGAGAGATCTGGGCGTGCAGGTCCACAGATCTTTGAAGGTGGCCACACAAGTGGACAAGGTCGTCAAGAAGGCATACGGAATGCTCGCCTTCATTCGGACGGGGCATCGAGTATTGAAACTGGCAAGTCAGGCTGCAGTTGTACAGAACCCTGGTAAGGCCGCACTTGGAATATTGCGCAACAACTCTGGTTGCTGCGCTACCACCATTGGCTGCTGTGTCTTGAGTTGCCCAGGTATTTCCTTCGGCACCTGTCAAAACTTCTGGTTTTATTTCCTTGCGGTTTAAAAAAATTATTTCGGGGAATGTGCGAGTGGCTGGCTGGGACCGGCCCATCCATAATTGCCCTTGCTCGGCCATTTCAGAGGGGCATGTAAGAGTCGGCCATATTGCTGCGGGTATGGAGCCTGGTAGCTGTTACTGGTGGACTGCTGTCGGGCAGGACCTTCCCTGTGTCCATCGGAGCGACCCCCCCACTCCCCCGTCCAGGCTCCACCGATCCCTTTTCCTCAGCGACCAACTATAGGCCCAGCTGCGGCCTCTACCCTAACATGCCCAGCTGGACGAGGCTGGCCCTTCACTAGGGCAGGACCTCCTCCCAAATAGTGGTGGAAATTCCAGCATGAAAGGATTAAAGCTGATCCCAGTGTAAAATTGCTGCCAGCTTTGGATAGGAGGGCTGACGGCCAACGTATTACAGTCAGAGGCGAAGACGAGGGGAGCCTGGAACCTCGGAATGCGAATCACAGTAAACATATAAATATTGTTCAGTTAATAACCCTGGCACATAAATAACTATTGTATCAGTTAACTGATCGCAGTGAGGATATATTTATTTTTGAGTTCAATAATCACAACATCCACATAATTATTTGTTATTTCAATAATCGCAGAAAATATACAGCTATTGTCTAGTTCAATATTTGCAGTAGCTATATAATTATTGTCCAATTTAATAATTACTGTAAAAAATATAATTTTTGTTCGGTTCCATCTCCCCAGTAAAAAAATTGTTCAGTTCAATATTTAAAGGAACTCTATAATTATGTTCAGTTCAATAGACACCCTAAATATAAAATAAATGTTGAATTCTATAATCATCACAAATTTAGGACTCTTGTGCAGTTAAATCATCAATGTAGCAATAAAATTGCAGTGGTAGCATAGTGGTTAGCTCTGTTGCTTCACAGCGCCAGGGTCCCAGGTTCCATTCCCGGCTTGGTCACTGCCTCTACGTTCTCCCAGTGTCTGCGTGGGTTTCCTCCGAGTCATGGAAATAACATTAGACTGAGGCTTCGAGCTTCGTTTCAGGAATTTATTAACACGATATCGTAGAGAGGCTGCAAGGGCAGCACTCTTCAGTTACAGCAGGAAAAAGAGCATGGGCGAAATTCTCCCCCAACGGCGGGATGCCCGCCGACTGGCGCCAAAGCCAGCGCCAATCAGACGGGCATCGCGCCGGCCCAAAGGTGCGGAAGTCTCCGCATCTTTGGGGGCCGAGCCCCAACATTGAGGGGCTAGGCCGACGCCGGAGGGATTTCCGCCCCGCCAGCTGGCGGAAATGGCGTTTGTAGCCCCGCCAGCTGGCGCGGAAATGCGGCGCGTGCGCGGGAGCGTCAGTGGCCGCTGACAGTTTCCCGGCGCATGCGCAGTGGGGAGAGTCTCTTCCGCCTCCGCCATGGTGGAGGCCGTGGCGGAGGCGGAAGGGAAAGAGTGCCCCCACGGCACAGGCCCGCCCGCGGATCGGTGGGCCCCGATCGCGGGCCAGGCCACCGTGGGGGCACCCCCCGGGGTCAGATCGCCCCGCGCCCCCCCCCCCAGGACCCCGGAGCCCGCCCACGCCGCCTGGTCCCGCCGGTAAATACCAGGTTTAATTTACGTCGGCGGGACAGGCAATTCCTGGGCGGGACTTCGGCCCATCCGGGCTGGAGAATCCAGCGGGGGGTCCCGCCAACCGGCGCGGCCCGATTCCCGCCCCCGCCCAATCTCCGGGAGCGGAGACTTCGGCGGGGGCGGGATTCACGGCGGCCAACGGCCATTCTCCGACCCGGCGGGGGGTCGGAGAATGACGCCCCTGATCTTTAAACCGAAATAAACAGCTTTCCGTGCGAAACAACCTCTGGTCTGGCCATTCTTACATTAAACAACTTTGGAAGTGCTCTTGGCCTATTATCTCGTAACTGACAACATCCTGCAGCATGTTCTCCCGCCCTTGGCCAGAACAACACGTCAGGACAATAGGATTAATCTAAAAGTCGTTTTACAAGTACTTTGTGAACTTTACCCATCATTCTAAGCTATGGCTAAAAGCAGTGTTAAAATATGGTCAAGCAATCCCAGCATGCTAAGTGCTTTTTAAAAATAATAGCAACTAATATTAATATATTCTCTAAGTGGTCCAAAGTAATTAATAATTCCTCACATCACTTTCCTTCTACACTCCGGGCGCTCCGGTTTCCTCCCACAGTCCAAAGATGTGCAGGTTAGGTGGATTGGCCGTGATAAATTGCCCTTAGTGTCCAAAATTGCCCTTAGTGTTGGGTGGGGTGACTGGGTTATGGGGACTAGGGTGGCGGTGTTGACCTTGGGTAGGGTGCTCTTTCCAAGAGCCGGTGCAGACTCGATGGGCCGAATGGCCTCCTTCTGCACTGTAAATTCTATGATAATCTATGATTAATCTAGGACAAAAGTTCGGCACAACATCGTGGGCCGAAGGGCCTGTTGTCTGCTGTATTTTTCTATGTTCTATGTTCTATATGACAGGACTGGCAGAATTCAACTAAGCCTTTGCACAATCCTGGCCAATAAAAAAATTGTTTCATCATTTTAGCCTGCGTTTTTCCAAATGCCGAAGTGACCTACCATTGGAATATGGTAAAGCTCTCATGAAACTTTGTGACAATATCACGATGAATTATTTATTGTTCTCATCTTCATCTGCTGGTATTTGAAGTGTATCTTTTAGGGGGAAGGGCGGGCAGGGGAGCAGATGTTTTCTATGTTAAGCTATTCTCAACATTACGCTGTCACAAACCATTTTGTGACATCCATTATCCCAGTCTCAGTTAAAGGGAAGAGAGTACAACAAAATTCATAATGGTTTCGGGGTGAATCATATTTCAAAGCTAGTATTGTAGTTCCATATTCAAATAAAAACTTAGCCCCCCCCCACACCAGCACAATGCATGGCAACTACTTCGCCACTGGAAGGCAATACTGGGGAGCCAAACGAACCATGGATCAAGTACCATATTTGGAGACGTTGGTGATTATTGTCGATGAGCAGTATATCTTGTGAAAGCAAATATACTGGGGGTAAATTATCCTGCAGTGACTCCTCTGTAACAATGAGCTTATCTGCTGATTTTGAATGCGCTGTATCATCTGGCCCTCCTCCGTTATAACGGGCAGAACAATAAAGTTATTTATCTTCTTTATTTCTTCTTTTGGATGACCAATGATGTTAGACTGCTTCTTGTTGAGGTGCCTCATGGCATTTTTCAAGAAGGCCTGTCAAACTATTCGATTTTCCCTGACGCTGTTCCGTCAGATCCAAGGCAGCATAATCAAGCTCTTTGGGGAACACCTCAAGCCATTGTTTCACTTTGTAACTTGGGCCTTCAATTTTGGAATATTCATACTTAAATGTGGCTGCTATGGGCCTGAGAGCCTCAGCTATAGCTTCTACACCTAGAACGGCGATATCTAGCCCCACTAGCCCTTCCACAACACGGTAGCACGTGAGGATATGTGTACCTTTCACACAATGAAGCAAGGGCCCGAAATGGATCCATTGGATACGTAGCCAACCGATAAACTCTTCATCTTCAGCACCGCTAAATCTTTGACAGGGGTGGAGATGTTTGGCATTCACTCTTGCTGATTGTGATTCATCGCCTCTCGTGCATTTCTTTTAACGAGCGTTTGAAAATCAGAAATGATTGTGTTGCTTTCTGTCCATCATAACCTCTTGCACCTCACCCATTGCAATGCTTTCAGCCTGTGAGCGTTTCCTTGGGTTTGTTTTATCAACTGTTGCACTTGTCTTAGCTGCCATTTGACCCTGAGAAGTCACTTCCTCACTGTCGATCTGTATTTGAAATATTTGGCCCTTTAAGCCATTCACACTGCAGTTCAATTGAACTTTAGTTGTGAGTTGCCAATCGTTACTGGGTAACAGCAAAAGGAATCTTCGATGGGGAGGAAGCAGCCATCGCGTGCTGAAGCTTCTCGTATGGTCTCTCCTTCAAAGCCCAAGACACGAACATTAGCATCTCCATTTGCTGTCTTATCAAAAGTGTCCAAATGAGGGCAGCGCGGTAGCGCGGTGGTTAGCACAATTGCTTCACAGCTCCAGGGCCCAGGTTCGATTCCCCACTGGGTCACTGTCTGCGCGGAGTCTGCACGTCCTCCCCGTGTGTGCGTGGGTTTCCTCCGGGTGCTCCGGTTTCCTCCCACAGTCCAAGGATGTGCAGGTTAGGTGGATTGGCCATGATAAATTGCCCTTAGTGTCCAAAATTGCCCTTAGTGTTGGGTGGGGTTACTGGGTTATGGGATAGGGTGGAGGTGTTGACCTTGGGTAGGGGGCTCTTTCCAAGAGCCGGTGCAGACTCGATGGGCCGAATGGCCTCCTTCTGCACTGTAAATCCCATGAAAAAAAAAGATCATCTTTCGAATACCCCTTCCTTTTGTCCTGCCAGTTGGGAGAATGTAAAAGAGAATGTGACGTTTGCCTTGGTATCTCTCCATACTGACAGGTCTCTCCGCTTTGGGATCTTTCACAAACGATAGAATGAAGTCGGGATCCACCGGCAGGCATTGACGGGGACTCTCGACAAATCCTTAAATAACAACTTCATGGGATTTGTTATTTTTTTCAACCTTTGTCGAAAGTCAGCTGACGTCTCGAGCGCTGACAGGAAAGCTATCTCCTGGTTCCCCAGAGAATGCATACTTGACATGGTCAATGTCCTCTTTGAAGCTGAATTTGAACTGGAAGCTCTGGTATTGCTCTTCCAGGGATGGTCGTTCACTCAACTGTGGCTCTGTCTGCTGCCGTGACCCATCTTCACATTCGATCTTCTTGGTGTTCCCATTGTCCCCATTCTGCAGGTCAGTAAGAAAGAAGAAAAGATATTTAATATATGTTCAATACTAACCTTGCAGCTTCACAGAAGCACATAAATGATGTCGACTTAAACGTGGGCCGCATAGTTGGCAAACTGGCCGTATACTTGATAGTGAAGAGGCTAGCCATCAACTCCGGAATGATGTCACTAACCTGACTGAGTGGACAGAGATGTGGCGAATGGAATTCAATCCAGAAGAGCATAATTAGGGATGGCGCAGTGGAAGAAGGAAGGTTTAAATGCAGCCCACCAGCTTCAAGTATTGGGTAATGTAGACGAGAGCTGGCATGTCTTCACGCAGCAGTTCAAACTCAATGTATCAACTCTTGACCTGCAGACACAGCTTGGCGAAAGGGGAATAGCATTGCTGCTCACATGAAATGAAATGAAAATCGCTTATTGTCACAAGTAGGCTTCAATGAAGTGACTGTGAAAAGCCCCTAGTCTCCACATTCCGGCACCTGTTCGGGGAGGCCGGTGCGGGAATTGAACCCGCGCAGCTGGCTGTGTTCTGCATTACAAGCCAGCTGTTCAGCCCACATTGGCGGGTCCACAAGCAATTGAAATATATAATACTTTGCTTTTGACAGAGGAGGAGAACAAGAGATACTATAATGTTATTGGGATACTTTGATCGGCATTGCTCCCCCAAAAAGAATGAAACATTTGAGAGATGCATGTTCCGTATCCGTTTCCATAAAGCTGGCGAATCCTTCGACAGTTTTGTCACTGACCTGACCTGCAATTTCAGTAGCCTGAAATCTTCTATGATCCGCGACCAAATTGTGTTTGGTATATCAAACGACAAGCTCCGTGAGAGGTTGCTGCGGGATGAAGATTTGGCATTGGAACAAGCAATAAAGATTTGCCATGTGTCATGTGAGAGTACCTTTAAGACATGGATGTTTAAGCAATGTACCTTTAAGAAAACAGTGATGTCAGAGAGTGGGTGGAGCTGAGCTTTAGATCGGCCATTTTGCAGTTTTAAGTTTCAGTTTGAAAAAGCAGCTTGTGTGTGTCTGTGTGTTTCCAGAGAGCTGCAGTTTGGAGGAAAAGCAGCTTGTGTGTGTCTGTGTGTTTCCAGAGAGTTGCAGTTTTAAAAAGCAGCTTGTGTGTGTCTGGGTGTTTCCAGAGAGCTGCAGTTTGGAGGAAAATAGCTTGTGTGTGTCTGTGTTTTGCAGTGAGCTGGATCTCTGCCATGAAAGACTATCTCTGGATCATTTGGGTGATTTAAAGTAAAGCCTTTAACCTGATGTGATTCTGTTTAAAGGTGTTAAGTCTCTTGGAAGTTTGAAGGAACATTTTGAGGAATTATTTATTGATGCAATATTTTCTGAATTATCCTTGAAGTAAGGGGTGTTAAGAGATCCAATGTTTATTTAAGATGTTAAGTTTAGTTCATGTAATTAACATTGTTTTGTGTTTAAAAACCCAAGTGTCTAGAATTGTAATCCCACACCTAGGGAACAAGCCATGTGCGAGGAAAAGCAACAAATCCATTAAAGGGAGAGGTTGGTTGAACTCCATGATACATTTTGGGGTTCTGAAAACACCTCGCCCATAACAATTGGGGGCTCGAGGGGGATAAAAGTCTATCCATTGGATTGGCTTTTGTGAACCTAAAGACAGTGAAGGAGTGTTGCTTTTCCGGTGTGGTATTTTAGTTTAGTGGGGAGTGTGTTGTGGACAATGGCTCTTTCAGAGGCTCAGAAGTTTTTGGGGGTGGAGAATGTCACACGCAGTACCTTACAGACAGAGACGAAAAGCAGATTGTTAGATTTGGCAAAAACATTGCCGTTAACATTACTGGACAAAATGCGAAAAGGTGAGGTAATTATGGCGGTAGTTAAGCATTTAAAGTTGCCTGAGATAGAGTTTGACTCATTGGAAATGGTGAAAATTCAGTTGCAAATTAAACAAATGGAACATGAGAAAGAATTAAAGCGGCTTGAATACAAGAGTGAGAGAGAGGAAAAAGAAAGAGAAATAGAGAGAGAGGAAAAAGAAAGAGAAACAGAGAGAGAGGAAAAAGAAAAGGAGAGACAAGAAAGGAGAAAAGAAAGAATAGCCCTAGCAGAGCAAAAAGAAAAAGAAAGGGAGATACAGATCAGGGAAAAAGATAAAGAGAGGGAGTTTGAACTTCAGAAAATGGCCATGAAACATGACAATCAGTTAAAATTGGCAGACATAAAGGGAAACGTACAGTTGGATGATAGTGATGAGGATAGTGAGAAAGAGCGTCATAGTCGAAGGCTTGGTGGGAATCTATTTAAATATGTCCAAGCATTGCCAAGGTTTGACGAGAAGGAAGTGGAAGTCTTTTTCATTCCATTTGAGAAGGTAGCTAAACAAATGAAATGGCCACAGGACATGTGGGTATTACTAATTCAAACAAAGCTGGTAGGTAGAGCTCGTGAAGTGTTTGCATCACTTCCGGAGGAGGTATCTGGAACGTATGAGGAGGTGAAAAAATCCATCTTAGGTGCATATGAGCCAGTGCCTGAAGCTTAAAGACAAAGGGTTAGAAATTTAAGGAAAGAATTTGGTCAAACATACATGGAGTTTGAATGGCTCAAACAGTAATTTTGATAGGTGGATAAGGGCTTTGATAATAGACCAAACGTATGAAGCTCTCAGAGAAATTATACTTTTGGAGGAGTTTAAAAATTCAATTCCTGGTGTAGTGAGAACTCATGTGGAAGAGCAGAGGGTTAAAACTGAAAGATTAGCAGCAGAAATGGCAGATGATTATGAATTAGTTCATAAATCAAAGTTTGGTTTCCGACATCAGTTTCAGCCGGTGAGGGATAGAAACTGGGGACATGAGAAATACTCAAGTGGTAAAGGTAAAGGTGATCTGATGGGAGACAATAAAGAGAGTGTACCTCAGATTAAAAAAGAAATCCAGGAGGGTGGAAAAGAAATGAAAAGTTACACATGTTTTCACTGCAATAAACTAGGCCATGTAAAGTCACAGTGTTGGTGGTTGAAGAAAAGCACTGGGAAGGCTGATGTGGTAAAACAGGACAAGATGGTGGGGTTTTTTAGAGTGGGCTTTAGAGAAGGAAAGCCCAAGGGAAGGGAAGGAGGTGCAAACGATTGTACAGCCTGTTCAAGGAGTAATTGTTACAAAGGTGCCAGATGTCTTTAAAGAATTTACTTGTGTGGGTAAAGTTTACTCATGTGTATCAGGAGGAGCAGGTAAAGAAGTCACAATTTTAAGAGATACAGGGGCTAGTCAATCTTTAATGGTAAGAGATGAGGAATTATGTAGTTTGGGAAGAATGTTGCCAGAAAAGGTGGTGATATGTGGAATTCAGGGTGAGAGGTGTAGCATTCCATTATATAAGGTAAGGTTGGAAAGTCCAGTGAAGAGTGGTGAAGTGGTAGTAGGAGTAATAGAGAAACTATCTTGTTCAGGAATACAGTTTATCTTGGGTAATGATATAGCTGGATCGCAGGTGGGAGTGATGCCTACTGTGGTTGATAAGCCAGTGGAAAATCAGTCAACTGAAGTGTTGAAGGACGAATATCCTGGGATTTTTCCGGATTGTGTAGTAACAAGGTTGCAAAGTCACAGGTTAAGACAAGAGGAGAAATCAAAGTGTGAAGATGAAGTTGAAGTGCAATTATCAGAAACGATTTTTGATCAGATGGTTGAAAAAGAACAAGAACAGGTGGAGGTTGATGTGGATATTTTTAGTTCAGGAAAATTGGCGGAGTTACAACAGAAAGATGTAGAAATAAAATGGATATATCAGAAAGCATATACGGAAGAGGAATCTGAGAGTGTACCAGAGTGTAATGACTGTAAAAATGATGTCTTGATGAGAAAATGGAGACCTGTACATATGCAGGCGGATGAAAAGTGGGCAGAGGTTCATCAAGTAGTATTGCCGGTAGGGTATTGAAAGGAGGTGTTGCGAGTTGCACCAGTAGGAGGTCATTTGAGAATATGGAAAACTCAAGCTAAAATCCAGAAACATTTTTATTGGCCTGGACTACATAAAGGTGTAGTTAAATTTTGTCAATCATGTCACACATGTCAAGTGACAGGGAAACCTCAAGCAGTGATAAAACCAGCGCCGTTAATACCCATTCCAGCATTTGAGGAACCTTTTATGAGGGTCATAACCGATTGTGTAGGACCGCTTCCTAAAACAAAAAGTGGGAATCAATATCTTTTGACTATAATGGATGTGTCTACTCGGTTTCCAGAGGCCATTCCAGTACATAATATTACAGCTAAAAGGATTGTGGAGGAGTTACTTAAATTGTTTACTAGATATGGACTACCCACAGAAATTCAATCGGATCAAGGAACAAATTTTACTTCAAAGTTATGCAAAGAAGTTATGGATAGCTTAGGAATAAAACAATTTAAATCAACTGTGTACCATCCAGAATCGCAGGGAGTGTTAGAAAGGTGGCATCAGACATTAAAGACAATGTTGAAGGCGTATTGTCACGATTATCCAGAGGATTGGGATAAAGGAATCCCATTCATATTGTTTGCAATTAGGGATGCACCTAATGAGTCTACCAAATTTAGTCCTTTTGAACTAATTTTTGGTCATGAGGTAAGAGGACCACTTAAATTGATTCAGGAAAAATTGGTGAGTGAGAAATCGGAAAGTACATTATTGGATTACGTGTCAAATTTTAGGGAACGATTAAATAGAGCAGGTGAATTGGCGAGACAACATTTGAAAGTTGCACAAAATGTGATGAAACGGGTAGCGGACAAGAAATCCAAAGTTCGTAGTTTTGCCAGTGGGGATAAAGTTTTAGTGTTGTTACCAGTGGTAGGTGAACCTTTAAAAGCTAGGTTTTGTGGACCATATCAGATTGAAAGGCAATTAAGTGAGGTGAATTATGTGGTAAAAACACCAGATAGAAGGAAGACTCACCGAGTGTGTCGTGTGAATATGCTTAAAAGGTACTTTGAAAGGGAAGGAGAGAAAAAGGAGGTTTTAATGATTCTAACTCAAAGTGACGAACCAAATCCAGATGACTGTGAATTTGACATACCTCAAATTAAATTGGAAAATGAGGATGTTCTTAAAAATTGGGATGAATTGTTAAGTTACCTTCCAGAGGAAAAACAAACTGACCTGAAAGAGTTATTGATATCACATGGGCAAGTTTGTGGAGATAAATTGGGAAGTACTAAAATGGCTATACATGATGTAGATGTGGGAAATGCTGTTCCTATCAAACAACATCCATACAGACTTAATCCTTTAAAATTGGCACAAGTTAACAGAGAGATTGAGAGTATGCTGAAAAATGGCATAATTGAAGTGGGTTGCAGCCAATGGAGCTCACCCACAGTGATGGTACCTAAACCAGACGGTACCCAACAGTTGTGTGTGGACTATCGAAAGGTGAATGCAGTTACAAGAACGGACTCTTATCCTGTCCCACCATTGAAGGATTGCATTGAGAAATTGGGACAATCTGCTTTTATTTCCAACTTCCAGACATGGAAAGAACATTTAGAACATCGTATGGAGTTCTTCGATCGACTTCAGGTGGCGGGTTTGGTGATGAACCTAACCGAAAGTGAATTTGGAGAAGCCCGAATCACTTTCCTTGCGGAATTTCCGATACCCTCAAGACGACGGGAAATAATGCGATCTCCTAGCATGAATGAATTTGATCGAACAGTTGTGCAAAAGTTTTGTGGCGTGATTACTCCACTGATGGAATTGCTGAAGAAACGTTAAAAATTTCAATGGACAGCGGACTTTCAACAGGCATTTGACTGCCTGAAAGCTGTGGTAACCAACGTTCCTGTATTGGAGAATTGCAAAGGACTCTGTGGTCAGATTGAACTAAATTATCAGATTCTAAAGAGAAATGCCGAGGAGTAGAGGAATGGATGGATTGTGCAGAGACTTTGATCAAAGAGACTGTCAATCAAGAAGAATTTCGGTTGCAGGAAGAAGAACAAATAAAAATGGTCTATATTATTCTACCTGTTTACGTGTGTTGTTTTTTCTAAAAAATGAAAAAGTATATTTACTGTGTACATTTCTTATTGGATGGTGCAAAAGTGAAAAATGAAACCAACTTGAAGTTGATGGGTTTTTTTTTCTTGGGGGGGGTGTCATGTGAGAGTACCTTTAAGACATGGATGTTTAAGCAATGTATCTTTAAGAAAACAGTGATGTCCGAGAGTGGGTGGAGCTGGGCTTTAGATCAGCCATTTTGCAGTTTTAAGTTTCAGTTTGAAAAAGCAGCTTGTGTGTGTCTGGGTGTTTCCAGAGAGCTGCAGTTTTAAAAAGCAGCTTTTGTGTGTCTGTGTGTTTCCAGAGAGCTGCAGTTTGAAGAAAAAGAGCTTGGGGAGTGTCTGTGTTTTGCAGTGAGCTGGATCTCTGCCATGAAAGACCATCTCTGGATCATTTGGGTGATTTAAACTCATAATAGTAAAGCCTTTAACCTGATGTGATTCTGTTTAAAGATGTTAAGTCTCTTGGAAGTTTGAAGGAACATTTTGAGGAATTATTTACTGTTGCAATATTTTCAGAGTTATCTTTGAAGTAAGGGGTGTTAAGAGATCTAATGTTTATTTAAGATGTTAAGTTGAGTTCATGGAATAAACATTGTTTTGTGTTTAAAAACCCACGTGTCCATAATTGTAATCCCACACCTAGGGAACAAGCCGTGTGCTCGGAAAAGCAACAAATCCATTAAAGGGGGAGGTTGGTTGAACTCCATGATACATTTTGGGGTTCTGAAAAGGCCCCGCCCATAACACATGCGAGTCAGCTTGCTGCACAGCAAATCAGCACACTCAGCTCGAAGCATTTTGGCAGCGACATAGAGGAAGGTGCCAGCGCCATTAGTGCTGTGACGTACGCCATCAAGAAACGTGGTCTCCGTGCTGGTGGCCATTTTAAGCGGCCGACAAGAGCCGCCATCTTGTGCCAGAAATGTGGCAATCGACATGGCCCATGGTAATGTCCGGCCTTTGGAAACGACGGTTCCAGGTGCTGCCCATTTTGTAAAAACCATGGGCGGGATTCTTCGGAAACTGGCGGGGCGGGCAACTCCTGCGCGAAGGAGTGGCGTGAACCACTACGGCGTCGGGCCACACCTTCAGGGGCTAGGCCGGCGCTGGAGTGGTTCGCTCCGCGGATCCTGGTCCCGCCGGTAAGTACCTACCGTAACATACGCCGGCGGGAAAGCGGGCGACCACTCGGCCCACTCGGCCAGAGAATCGCCGGGGGGGGGCGGGCACTGCCAACGGCCCCCGACTGGCGTGGGGTCGGAGAACCCCGCCCAATGTTTTTCACGTCCCGCAATGGGCCAGATGGAATCGATCAATGCAGTTAATGAGATGACCCTTGATAAGTTATTTTTCGTGGATCTCTTCGCAACCGAGGACGCGAAGAGTCCGCAAACAAAACAAGGAAGACGTTTTGATGACCAATTGGATTGGCAGTGCTAACCCAGCTGATACTGTCGAAAGCAGATGGACCATTCGAGTGACGTTAAACGACACACAGATAAGCTTGACACGGAAGCGCAGGCCAACCTCCTCAGTCTGGGCGATCGGCACAGCCTGCGAAAGTTGTACCCCGGCCAAGAATGCTGGTTGACTGCAGTGGAAATGCGTTTGAGGCATTGGGGGAATGCGACCTCGAAGCGCGGGTACACAACAGAAATCACGTCGCACCATTCTCCAGAGGAGAAAAGATAGAGATCCATCAACCAGCCAATATAGAAATTCCTCCATTATCCCTTCAAACAGAAAACGACCGATTATCAAGAACTACATGCAGTAAAACCCAGCACCACCTTCAGACTGCAACTTTCCCCAGCAACCATAAATAAAGAGATTCCCCTACAAAACACCTCTTGAATTGGACTTCAATCTATGTCTGTTGATAGAGTCCTCCACCTCTTCAGGAGTCTCCAAAAAAAGGCACGACACGTTACTCCGGCAATGTCCCTGGACACTATTACCTTGGACCTGTCACATATCACCCTCTTACTGCTATGATCACCTTTGACCTTTCCACCTGCACACTCCTCCCTCTACCTATCACCCTTCACCTTTCAATCACCCTCGGCGCTCACGCAATCACCCTTGAACTACTCTCCGACTCACTCGATCCAACATCCCCTCACTCCCCAATTAACCTCAGCACGTCGCCATTACCCTCGACCTGCCCTCTGTCAACCTTCACCTGCCCCCTGTTGAGCCTCACCAACAAAACAGGCTTGGCCTGCCTTCTGCCTTGCGGGTAGCGATGAGGACTGTCAGAGGATACAGCAGGATTTAGATCGCTTGGAGACTTGGGCGGAGAGGTGGCAGATGGAGTTTAATCCGGACAAATGTGAGGTAATGCATTTTGGAAGGTCTAATACAGGTAGGGAATATACAGTGAATGGTAGAACCCTCAAGAGTATTGACAGTCAAAGAGATCTAGGTGTACAGGTCCACAGGTCACTAAAAGGGGCAACACAGGTGGAGAAGGTAGTCAAGAAGGCATACGGCATGCTTGCCCTCATGAGCCGGGGCATTGAGTATAAGAATTGGCAAGTCATGTTGCAGCTGTATAGAACCTTAGTTAGGCCACACTTGGAGTATAGTGTTCAATTCTGGTTGCCACACTACCAGAAGGATGTGGAGGCTTTAGAGAGGGTGCAGAAGAGATTTACCAGGATGTTGCCTGGTATGGAGGGCATTAGCTATGAGGAGCGGTTGAATAAACTCGGTTTGTTCTCACTGGAACGACGGAGGTTGAGGGGCGACCAGATAGAGGTCTACAAAATTATGAGGGGCATAGACAGAGTGGATAGTCAGAGGCTTTTCCCCGGGGTAGAGGGGTCAATTACTAGGGGGCATAGGTTTAAGGTGCGAGGGGCAAGGTTTAGAGGAGATGTACGAGGCGAGTTTTTCACACAGAGGGTAGTGGGTGCCTGGAACTCACTACCGGAGGAGGTGGTGGAAGCAGGGACGATAGTGACGTTTAAGGGGCATCTTGACAAATACATGAATAGGATGGGAATAGAGGGATACGGACCCAGGAAGTGTAGATTGTAGTTTAGTCGGGCAGCATTGGCGGCACAGGCTTGGAGGGCCGAAGGGCCTGTTCCTGTGCTGTACATTTCTTTGTTCTTTGTTTTGTTCTACCACCTTTGATCTCCGACTTTGAGCTCTTTCTGGTCAACCTCTACACTCCTTCTCTCATCTGGTTCCATTCCTCTGTCACCCGTGGGCCTCCCACTGTCGGACGTGACCCTCCTTGACCACAGCCTCTGCTTCGGTCAATCGTGACCTTCCTTCGGATCAGCCATTGCTAAGAATAAGCAGAAAAGAAAACACGTTGTTCTCCCTGGAGACTCTTCATTGTTAATAAGGCCTTGCGTTGATTTGTTCAGTTGGATGCAGGTCAACTGCAGGAAGCGTGGCGAACCAATCTGTAATCCTTATCCCCCAACAGATCACTCAGTGCTGCAATCGCCTCTTTCTCATGACGCTCTTCAGGAAAGGGGTAGCCCAGATGCGAAATGTCTTCTTGTGGATGGCTTCTGTCTGCAACTGTGCCTTCTGTGACCGTTACCTCTAATCGAGCATCGTAAAGGACTGCGATATCCACATGTGCAACATCTGCCCAATGTCGAGCAAACGGCTGCCCTGCGATGAAGAGGAAATCGCCGCTGACCGAATAACGGCTGCTGCAGGCTGAAAGTCCATTGGTTCTCCATAAAACCTTGAAGAATGTTCCACAAAAGGCATCACGTTGTCAAAGTGCAAGCCATCATTTTGTGTTTTCTGGAATTCCCAACAGTGTACTTCATGGGAGTGTCCCTTTAAGAAAGGTTTTTGTCTTATCACGTGGCTTCAGTGATGTCAGTGATTGTGGGGGGGGGGGGGGGGGGTAGAGCTGGGCTGTGGCTCTGAGAGTTGGTTTCACTTTTGCTTTGGGTTTCGGAGCTGGTTTGTGGCTGTGTGAGTTTTTTACTTTCGTTTTCACATTTGGCTGCTGTGGACTCAGACCGAGAAGTATCTTGGCCTGTCTCCCGATTTTCACTTTTAAAAAGTCATTCCAATGATTAGACTTATCTGCTGTTTTGGTAAAAAGGGGTTTTTGATATTGAATTGGAACAGTTAAAGGGGGAACCTTGTTATTGAATTGGAACAGTTAAAGGGGGAATTCATTAAGGGTTATACATAGAGTACTGTAACTGTGTGGGGGCTTTATGTTTGTAGTTGATAATAATTACGTGTTTATACAACTGTTAACTAAATTTATCGAATAAAGCTTTTTTGGGGTTAAAAGTGCCTCATTTCAAAGGCAGACTAGCCAAAAGGAATAAATAGTTGGGGGTCAGGTGAACTCCATGATATACTTTGGCGTTTTCAAACCCCTGGCCCATAACAATACCAACATCTTCACTTAAAGCATTGATTGTGAACAACACTGAGACATCTGTCACCCCTTAAGACAAAGACAAGCAAATAAGCTGCCTTTTATTGTGACATCTGGGGTTTGTCGGAAGCCAGTCCAGGTGATCAGATCAGCTGTTAACGCCAGTTCCAATGTCACTTACACTGTGGCTGACAAAATAGTCTTGATCCAGTGCACCGTCTCTTCCCTCGAAATTCTGCAATTTCATCTCTGAATTGATTTGCAATTTATTGAATGGAGAACTCAGATTCCTTTGTATTCTTCCTTGATTAAAGTTGGCGCATTACTGAAGCGCGCTGGAAACATTCTGCGTCCCCGGCTAGACAATCTTGGTGTGTGTGTGTGCTGTTTCTTTAATCACAGCATAAGCATCTCAAAATGGCTGCTGAAGGGTTTTGCCGACTTAGGCAGGCTTTTGAGTAGGGGGAGGAACCCCAACCTGTTAACCTACCCAGTCAACTGGGTCAGCCAGAGCCTCAGGGTCGCAATGGATTGAAGCCCAATATATCTTGTTATGGGCCAGGGTTTAGAGAACCCCAAAGTGTATCACGGAGTTCACCTGACCCACAACTTTTACTAGATTGCGGTACGGGGAGCACACGGCCCACTCTACAGGTGTGGGACAGCAGAAATGGAAAAGTATTTCTTTAAGCAAAACAATGTTTATTCTATGAACTCAAGTTAACCTTTTTAAAACATACAACGAACATCTTAGCAACTATCAATTCAAATACAACCCCCAAAGAATACAACACTAAGTAATCCTTAAGCTGTTCTTTTAACATCCATAAGACTTTAAAAAAAAACTTTTAACAGAAGCACATCAGGTTAAAGTCACTACTGAGAGCAGTTATTAGTTTTAAATCACCAAAGGATCGATTTACGATCTTTAGATTACAGGGAGACTAATACGCCTTCTGGCCGTGACTGCAGCTATCCAGCTCTGAAAACGAAACTCAAACACACCCTGCATCAAAACAGCCTAAAACGAAAGTAAAAAGCTGACAGACAGCCCCACTCCACCCACTCTCTGACATCACTGATAAACACCAATTTCTTAAAGGTACATTTCTTAAACACCCATTTCTTAAAGGTACTCTCATATGACACCTCCCCCGCTGAAAAAAAAACCATCAACTTCAAGATGGTTTCATTTTTCACCTTTCACCATCCTTTAAGGAATGCACACAGTAAATATACATTTTTGTTTCAAAAAACACCACTCACAAACAGGTATAATAATATAGTCAATTTTTTCCCCGTTCTTCTTCCTCCAACTGAAATCCTTCTCGATTGACAGTCTCTTTGACAAGATCTCTGCACAATCCATCCATTTCTCTACGCCTCGGCATTTCTCTTTAAAGTCAGATACTTTAGTTCAATCTGATCACAGAGTCCCTTGTAATTCTCCAACACAGGAGCATTGGTTATCACAGCTTTCTGGCCGTCAATTGCCTGTTGAAAGTCTGCTGTCCACTGAAATTTTCGACGTTTCTTCAGCAAGTCCATCAGTGGAGCAATCACACTACAAAACCTTTGCACAAATGTTCGATCAAATCCACTCATGCCAAGAAATCACATTATTTCCCTTCGTCTTGAGGGTATCGGAAACTCCTCAATAACTGTTGGTTTCACATCCCGTGTGACCATTCGACTCTGTCCGATTGTATGGCCAAGGAAAGTGACTTGGGCTTTTCCAAATTCACTTTTGGCTAGGTTTACCACCAAACCAGCCTCCTGAAGTCGATCGAATAACTCCATCAGATTTTTAAAATGTTCTGTCCATGTCTGGCTGAAAATGACCAGATCGTCGATGTATAACGCACAATTGGGTAATCCTGAAGTGACTTTGTTAGTTAACCGTTGAAATGTGGCTGGGGTGTTTTTCATACCAAATGACATAACTTTGAATTGGTATATACCATCTGGAGTCACAAAAGCTGAAATCTCCTTCGCCCTTTCGGATAAACCTGCCAGTAACCTTTAAGTAAATCCACTTTGGAAATAAAAGCTGATTGTCCCACTTTCTCAATGCAATCCTCCAAACATGGGATAGGATAAGAGTCCGTTCTTGTAACTGCATTAACATTTCTATAGTCCACACACAACTGTTGGGTACCGTCTGGTTTAGGTACCATCACTATGGGTGAGCTCCATTAGCTACAACCCACTTCAATTATGCCATTTTTAAGCATACTCTCAATCTCTCTGTTAACCTGTGCCAATTTTAAAGGGTTAAGTCTGTATGGATGTTGTTTGATAGGAACAGCATTTCCCACATCCACATCATTTTTAGCCATTTTAGTACTTCCCAATTTATCTCTACAAACTTGCCCATGTGATATCAATAACTCTTTCAGGTCAGTTCAGTTTTCCTCTGGAAGGTAACTCAACAATTTATCCCAATCTTTAAGAACATCCTCATTTTCCAATTTAATTTGAGGTGTGTCAAATTCACAGTCATCTGGATTTGGTTTGTCACTTTGAGTTAGAATCATTAAAACCTGCTTTTTCTCTCCTTATGTTTTTACCACATAATTCACCTCACTTAATTTCCTTTCAATCTGATACGGTCCACAAAACCTAGCTTTTAAAGGTTCACCTACCACTGGTAACAACATTAAAACTTTATCTCCACTGGCAAAACTACGAACTTTGGATTTCTTGTCCGCTACCCGTTTCATTATATTTTGTGCAACTTTTAAATGCTGTCTAGCCAATTCACCTGCTCTATTTAATCATTCCCTAAAATTTGACACGTAATCCAATAATGTAATTTCCGATTCCTCATTCACCAATTTTTCCTGAATCAATTTAAGTGGTCCTCTTACCTCGTGACCAAAAATTAGTTCAAAAGGACTAAATTTGGTAGACTCATTAGGTGCATCCCTAATTGCAAACAGTATGAATGGGATTTCTTTATCCCAATCCTCTGGATAATCGTGACAATAAGCCCTCAACATTGTCTTTAATGTCTGATGCCACCTTTCGAACGCTCCTTGCGATTCTGGATGGTGATTTAAATTGTTTTATTCCTAAGCTATCCATAACTTCTTTGAATAACCTAGAGGTAAAATTTGATCCTTGATCCGATTGTATTTCTGTCGGTAGTCCATATCTAGTAAAGAAATTAAGTAACTCCTCCACAATCTTTTTAGCTGTAATATTACGTACTGGAATGGCCTCTGGAAACCTAGTAGACACATCCATTATCGTCAAAAGATATTGATTCCCACTTTTTGTTTTAGGAAGCGGTCCTACGCAATCAATTAGGACCCTTGTAAAAGGTTCCTCAAATGCTGGAATGGGTATTAAGGCGCTAGTTTTATCACTGCTTGAAGTTTCCCTATCACTTGACATGTGTGACATAATTGACAAAATTTAACTACAGCTTTATGTAGTCCAGGCCAATAAAAATGTTTCTGGATTTTAGCTTGAGTTTTCCTTATTCCCAAATGACCTCCCACTGGTGCCTCATGTGGAACTCGCAACACCTCCTTTCTATACCCTACCGGCAATACTACTTGATGAACCTCTGCCCACTTTTTATCCGCCTGCATATGTATAGGTCTCCATTTTCTCATCAAGACATCATTTGTATGGTAATGACACTCTGGTATACTCTCAGATTCCTCTTCCGTATATGCTTTCTGATATATCCGTTGTATTTCTACATCTTTCTGTTGTAACTCCGCCAATTTTCCTGAACTAAAAATATCCGCCTCATCCTCCACCTGTTCTTGTTCTTTTTCAACCAGCTGATCAAAAATCGTTTCTGATAATTGCACTTCATCAAGACATCATTTATACGGTAATAACACTCTGGTTTACTCTCAGATTCCTGTTCTGTATATGCTTTCTGATACATCCGGTTTATTTCTACATTTTTCTGTATCTCTTAAAACTGTGACTTCTTTACCTACTCCTCCTGATACACATGAGTAAACTTTACCCACACAAGTAAATTCTTTAAAGAGATCTGGCACCTTCTTATCAATCACCTCTTGATCAGGCTGTACAATCTTTTGCACCTCCTTCACTTCATTTAGGCTTTCCTTTACCACTTTAACAAACCCTGTCTTATCCTGTTTTACCACATCAGCCTTCCCAGTGCTTTTCTTCAACCACCAACACTGTGACTTTACATGGTCTAGTTTATTACAGTGAAAACATTTGAAACTTTTCATTTCTTTTCCACCCTCCTGGATTCCTTTTTTAATCTGAGGTACACTCTCCTTATTGTCTCCCATAAGATCACCTTTACCTCTACCAATTGAGTATTTCTCTTCTCCCCAGTTTCTATCCCTCACAGGCTGAAACTGATGTCGGAAACCAAACTTTGATTTATGAACTAATTCATAATCATCTGCTATTTCTGCTGCTAATCTCGCAGTTTTAACCCTCTGCTCTTCCACGCGAGTTCTCACTACACCAGGAATTGAATTTTTAAACTTCTCCAAAACTATAATTTCTCTGAAAGCTTCATACGTTTGGTCTATTTTAAAAGCCCTTATCCACCTATCAAAATTACTCTGAGTCTTTCAAACTCCATGTATGTGACTCACCAAATTCTTTCCTTAAATTTCTAAACCTTTGTCTGTAAGCTTCAGGCACTAGTTCATATGAACCTAAGATGGATTTTTTCACCTCCTCATACGTCCCAGATACCTCCTCCGGTAGTGATGCCAACACTTCATTGGCCCTACCTACCAGCTTTGTTTGAATCAGTAATACCCACATGTCCTGTGGCCATTTCATTTGTTTAGCTATCTTCTCAAATAAAATGAAAAAGGCTTCCACCTCCTTCTCATCAAACCTTGGCAATGCCCACCAAGCCTTCGACCATAATGGGCCGATAGTTATGAGTGGACAGAGGTTGCACGTCAGTATGATTTCAAACACGTCACTTCGAGTCCTCTGTATCCTCAGTCTAACGCAAAGGCTGAGGAGGGCGTTCATAACGTGAAACAGGTGCTGAGAAAAGCCATAGATGGCCGGGATGACACTGATCTCGCGCTCCTGGGTTATCGTGCTGCACCATTAATCAACGGACTTTCGCCAGCTCAGTTGCTGAGGACGACCTTGCCCGATAGTCCTAAAGAATCAGTTACCCACACATTAGAGAGGTAACTGATTTTTCAAAAAAGGAGGCAAAAGACGTCCGTTGGCGCCCGTGAGCAGACCGGTCACTCCCGCCGACCAATATTTTGTTTTGATATTTTTCGGCCTTGAGGAATGGGCACTAAAACCGGTAACAAAAACGGTACTGAAGCCTGCGGTAGTGCGAGGCAACCGGAACGGAGGCATCGAGTCCAGAGTGCGGGGCAACCGGAGCGGTGGGGCTCGGTACAGAGTGCGAAGCATCAGGAGCGGCAGGGATCAGGTCAGAGCTTGAAGCAGCCGGGACTGCGGAGCTGGGACCGGAGCACGAGGGAGCCGGGACTGCGGAGCTGGGATTGTAGCAGGAGGGAGCCGGGACTGCGGAGCTGGGACCGGAGCAGGAGGGAGCCGGGACTGCGGAGCTGGGACTGGAGCAGGAGGGAGCCGGGACTGTGGAGCTGGGACCGGAGCAGGAGGGAGACGGGACTGCGGAGCTGGGATTGGAGCAGGAGGGAGCCGGGACTGCGGAGCTGGGATTGGAGCAGGAGGGAGCCGGGACTGCGGAGCTGGGATTGGAGCAGGAGGGAGCCGGGACTGTGGAGCTGGGACTGGAGCAGGAGGGAGCCGGGACTGCGGAGCTGGGACCGGAGCAGGAGGGAGCCGGGACTGCGGAGCTGGGATTGGAGCAGGAGGGAGCCGGGACTGCGGAGCTGGGACCGGAGCAGGAGGGAGCCGGGACTGTGGCGCTGGGATTGGAGCAGGAGGGAGCCGGAACTGCGGAGCTGGGAATGGAGCAGGAGGGAGCCGGGACTGCGGAGCTGGGATTGGAGCAGGAGGGAGCCGGGACTGCGGAGCTGGGATTGGAGCAGGAGGAGCCGGAACTGCGGAGCTGGGATTGGAGCAGGAGGGAGCCGGGACTGCGGAGCTGGGATTGGAGCAGGAGGGAGCCGGGACTGCGGAGCTGGGATTGGAGCAGGAGGGAGCCGGGACTGCGGAGCTGGGACCGGAGCAGGAGGGAGCCGGAACTGCGGAGCTGGGATTGGAGCAGGAGGGAGCCGGGACTGCGGAGCTGGGATTGGAGCAGGAGGGAGCCGGGACTGCGGAGCTGGGATTGGAGCAGGAGGGAGTCGGGACTGCGGAGCTGGGACCGGAGCAGGAGGGAGCCGGGACTGCGGAGCTGGGATTGGAGCAGGAGGGAGCCGGGACTGCGGAGCTGGGACTGGAGCAGGAGGGAGCCGGGACTGCGGAGCTGGGATTGGAGCAGGAGGGAGCCGGGACTGCGGAGCTGGGACTGGAGCAGGAGGGAGCCGGGACTGCGGAGCTGGGATTGGAGCAGGAGGGAGCCGGGACTGCGGAGCTGGGATTGGAGCAGGAGGGAGCCGGGACTGCGGAGCTGGGATTGGAGCAGGAGGGAGCCGGGACTGCGGAGCTGGGATTGGAGCAGGAGGGAGCCGGGACTGCGGAGCTGGGACCGGAGCAGGAGGGAGCCGGGACTGCGGAGCTGGGACCGGAGCAGGAGGGAGCCGGGACTGCGGAGCTGGGACCGGAGCAGGAGGGAGCCGGGACTGCGGAGCTGGGATTGGAGCAGGAGGGAGCCGGGACTGCGGAGCTGGGACCGGAGCAGGAGGGAGCCGGAACTGCGGAGCTGGGATTGGAGCAGGAGGGAGCCGGGACTGCGGAGCTGGGATTGGAGCAGGAGGGAGCCGGGACTGCGGAGCTGGGATTGGAGCAGGAGGGAGTCGGGACTGCGGAGCTGGGACCGGAGCAGGAGGGAGCCGGGACTGCGGAGCTGGGATTGGAGCAGGAGGGAGCCGGGACTGCGGAGCTGGGACTGGAGCAGGAGGGAGCCGGGACTGCGGAGCTGGGATTGGAGCAGGAGGGAGCCGGGACTGCGGAGCTGGGACTGGAGCAGGAGGGAGCCGGGACTGCGGAGCTGGGACCGGAGCAGGAGGGAGCCGGGACTGCGGAGCTGGGACCGGAGCAGGAGGGAGCCGGGACTGCGGAGCTGGGAATGGAGCAGGAGGGAGCCGGGACTGCGGAGCTGGGATTGGAGCAGGAGGGAGACGGGACTGTGGAGCTGGGACTGGAGCAGGAGGGAGCCGGGACTGCGGAGCTGGGATTGGAGCAGGAGGGAGCCGGGACTGCGGAGCTGGGAATGGAGCAGGAGGGAGCCGGGACTGCGGAGCTGGGACCGGAGCAGGAGGGAGCCGGGACTGCGGAGCTGGGATTGGAGCAGGAGGGAGCCGGGACTGCGGAGCTGGGACCGGAGCAGGAGGGAGCCGGGACTGCGGAGCTGGGACTGGAGCAGGAGGGAGCCGGGACTGCGGAGCTGGGATTGGAGCAGGAGGGAGCAGGGACTGCGGAGCTGGGACCGGAGCAGGAGGGAGCCGGGACTGCGGAGCTGGGACCGGAGCAGGAGGGAGCCGGGACTGCGGAGCTGGGACCGGAGCAGGAGGGAGCCGGGACTGCGGAGCTGGGACCGGAGCAGGAGGGAGCCGGCACTGCGGAGCTGGGACTGGAGCAGGAGGGAGCCGGGACTGCGGAGCTGGGATTGGAGCAGGAGGGAGCCGGGACTGCGGAGCTGGGAATGGAGCAGGAGGGAGCCGGGACTGCGGAGCTGGGAATGGAGTAGGAGGGAGCCGGGACTGCGGAGCTGGGACCGGAGCAGGAGGGAGCCGGGACTGCGGAGCTGGGATTGGAGCAGGAGGGAGCCGGGACTGCGGAGCTGGGAATGGAGTAGGAGGGAGCCGGGACTGCGGAGCTGGGATTGGACCAGGAGGGAGCCGGGACTGCGGAGCTGGGATTGGAGCAGGAGGGAGCCGGGACTGCGGAGCTGGGACCGGAGCAGAAGGGAGCCGGGACTGCGGAGCTGGGATTGGAGCAGGAGGGAGCCGGGACTGCGGAGCTGATACCGGAGCAGGAGGGAGCCGGGACTGCGGAGCTGGGACCGGAGCAGGAGGGAGCCGGGACTGCGGAGCTGGGATTGGAGCAGGAGGGAGCCGGGACTGCGGAGCTGGGATTGGAGCAGGAGGGAGCCGGGACTGCGGAGCTGGGATTGGAGGAGGAGGGAGCCGGGACTGCGGAGCTGGGATTGGAGCAGGAGGGAGCCGGGACTGCGGAGCTGGGATTGGAGCAGGAGGGAGCCGGGACTGCGGAGCTGGGACTGGAGCAGGAGGGAGCCGGGACTGTGGAGCTGGGACTGGAGCAGGAGGGAGCCGGGACTGCGGAGCTGGGATTGGAGCAGGAGGGAGCCGGGACTGCGGAGCTGGGAATGGAGCAGGAGGGAGCCGGGACTGTGGAGCTGGGACTGGAGCAGGAGGGAGCCGGGACTGCGGAGCTGGGATTGGAGCAGGAGGGAGCCGGGACTGCGGAGCTGGGAATGGAGCAGGAGGGAGCCGGGACTGCGGAGCTGGGAATGGAGCAGGAGGGAGCCGGGACTGCGGAGCTGGGACCGGAGCAGGAGGGAGCCGGGACTGCGGAGCTGGGGCCGGAGCAGGAGGGAGCCGGGACTGCGGAGCTGGGATTGGAGCAGGAGGGAGCCGGGACTGCGGAGCTGGGACCGGAGCAGGAGGGAGCCGGGACTGCGGAGCTGGGAATGGAGCAGGAGGGAGCCGGGACTGCGGAGCTGGGAATGGAGCAGGAGGGAGCCGGGACTGCGGAGCTGGGATTGGAGCAGGAGGGAGCCGGGACTGCGGAGCTGGTATTGGAGCAGGAGGGAGCCGGGACTGGGGAGCTGGGACCGGAGCAGGAGGGAGCCGGGACTGCGGAGCTGGGATTGGAGCAGGAGGGAGCCGGGACTGCGGAGCTGGGACTGGAGCAGGAGGGAGCCGGGACTGCGGAGCTGGGATTGGAGCAGGAGGGAGCCGGGACTGCGGAGCTGGGAATGGAGTAGGAGGGAGCCGGGACTGCGGAGCTGGGACTGGAGCAGGAGGGAGCCGGGACTGCGGAGCTGGGATTGGAGCAGGAGGGAGCCGGGACTGCGGAGCTGGGGCCGGAGCAGGAGGGAGCCGGGACTGCGGAGCTGGGATTGGAGCAGGAGGGAGCCGGGACTGCGGAGCTGGGATTGGAGCAGGAGGGAGCCGGGACTGCGGAGCTGGGATTGGAGCAGGAGGGAGCCGGGACTGCGGAGCTGGGAATGGAGCAGGAGGGAGCCGGGACTGCGGAGCTGGGGCCGGAGCAGGAGGGAGCCGGGACTGCGGAGCTGGGAATGGAGCAGGAGGGAGCCGAGACTGCGGAGCTGGGAATGGAGCAGGAGGGAGCCGGGACTGCGGAGCTGGGAATGGAGCAGGAGGGAGCCGGGACTGCGGAGCTGGGATTGGAGCAGGAGGGAGCCGGGACTGCGGAGCTGGGATTGGAGCAGGAGGGTGCCGGGACTGCGGAGCTGGGATTGGAGCAGGAGGGAGCCGGGACTGCGGAGCTGGGAATGGAGCAGGAGGGAGCCGGGACTGCGGAGCTGGGACCGGAGCAGGAGGGAGCCGGGACTGCGGAGCTGGGATTGGAGCAGGAGGGAGCCGGGACTGCGGAGCTGGGACCGGAGCAGGAGGGAGCCGGGACTGCGGAGCTGGGATTGGAGCAGGAGGGAGCCGGGACTGCGGAGCTGGGATTGGAGCAGGAGGGAGCCGGGACTGCGGAGCTGGGATTGGAGCAGGAGGGAGCCGGGACTGCGGAGCTGGGAATGGAGCAGGAGGGAGCCGGGACTGCGGAGCTGGGATTGGAGCAGGAGGGAGCCGGGACTGCGGAGCTGGGATTGGAGCAGGAGGGAGCCGGGACTGCGGAGCTGGGACCGGAGCAGGAGGGAGCCGGGACTGCGGAGCTGGGATTGGAGCAGGAGGGAGCCGGGACTGCGGAGCTGGGATTGGAGCAGGAGGGAGCCGGGACTGCGGAGCTGGGACCGGAGCAGGAGGGAGCCGGGACTGCGGAGCTGGGACCGGAGCAGGAGGGAGCCGGGACTGCGGAGCTGGGATTGGAGCAGGAGGGAGCCGGGACTGCGGAGCTGCGAATGGAGCAGGAGGGAGCCGGGACTGCGGAGCTGGGACCGGAGCAGGAGGGAGCCGGGACTGCGGAGCTGGGATTGGAGCAGGAGGGAGCCGGGACTGCGGAGCTGGGATTGGAGCAGGAGGGAGCCGGGACTACGGAGCCGGGATTGGAGCAGGAGGGAGCCGGGACTGCGGAGCTGGGAATGGAGCAGGAGGGAGCCGGGACTGCGGAGCTGGGATTGGAGCAGGAGGGAGCCGGGACTGCGGGGCTGGGATTGGAGCAGGAGGGAGCCGGGACTGCGGAGCTGGGACCGGAGCAGGAGGGAGCCGGGACTGCGGAGCTGGGAATGGAGCAGGAGGGAGCCGGGACTGCGGAGCTGGGATTGGAGCAGGAGGGAGCCGGGACTGCGGAGCTGGGATTGGAGCAGGAGGGAGCCGGGACTGCGGAGCTGGGACCGGAGCAGGAGGGAGCCGGGACTGCGGAGCTGGGATTGGAGCAGGAGGGAGCCGGGACTGCGGAGCTGGGACCGGAGCAGGAGGGAGCCAGGACTGCGGAGCTGGGAATGGAGCAGGAGGGAGCCTGGACTGCGGAGCTGGGAATGGAGCAGGAGGGAGCCGGGGCTGCGGAGCTGGGAATGGAGCAGGAGGGAGCCGGGACTGCGGAGCTGGGATTGGAGCAGGAGGGAGCCGGGACTGCGGAGCTGGGATTGGAGCAGGAGGGAGCCGGGACTGCGGAGCTGGGACCGCAGCAGGAGGGAGCCGGGACTGCGGAGCTGGGAATGGAGCAGGAGGGAGCCGGGACTGCGGAGCTGGGATTGGAGCAGGAGGGAGCCGGGACTGCGGAGCTGGGATTGGAGCAGGAGGGAGCCGGGACTGCGGAGCTGGGACCGGAGCAGGAGGGAGCCGGGACTGCGGAGCTGGGATTGGAGCAGGAGGGAGCCGGGACTGCGGAGCTGGGACCGGAGCAGGAGGGAGCCGGGACTGCGGAGCTGGGATTGGAGCAGGAGGGAGCCGGGACTGCGGAGCTGGGATTGGAGCAGGAGGGAGCCGGGACTGCGGAGCTGGGATTGGAGCAGGAGGGAGCCGGGACTGCGGAGCTGGGACCGGAGCAGGAGGGAGCCGGGACTGCGGAGCTGGGATTGGAGCAGGAGGGAGCCGGGACTGCGGAGCCGGGACCGGAGCAGGAGGGAGCCGGGACTGCGGAGCTGGGATTGGAGCAGGAGGGAGCCGGGACTGCGGAGCTGGGACCGGAGCATGAGGGAGCCGGGACTGCGGAGCTGGGACAGGAGCAGGAGGGAGCCGGGACTGCGGAGCTGGGATTGGAGCAGGAGGGAGCCGGGACTGCGGAGCTGGGACCGGAGCAGGAGGAAGCCGGGACTGCGGAGCTGGGACTGGAGCAGGAGGGAGCCGGGACTGCGGAGCTGGGATTGGAGCAGGAGGGAGCCGGGACTGCGGAGCTGGGATTGGAGCAGGAGGGAGCCGGGACTGCGGAGCTGGGATTGGAGCAGGAGGGAGCCGGGACTGCGGAGCTGGGATTGGAGCAGGAGGGAGCCGGGACTGCGGAGCTGGGATTGGAGCAGGAGGGAGCCGGGACTGCGGAGCTAGGACCGGAGCAGGAGGGAGCCGGGACTGCGGAGCTGGGATTGGAGCAGGAGGGAGCCGGGACTGCGGAGCTGGGATTGGAGCAGGAGGGAGCCGGGACTGCGGAGTTGGGATTGGAGCAGGAGGGAGCCGGGACTGCGGAGCTGGGAATGGAGCAGGAGGGAGCCGGGACTGCGGAGCTGGGATTGGAGCAGGAGGGAGCCGGGACTGCGGAGCTGGGACTGGAGCAGGAGGGAGCCGGGACTGCGGAGCTGGGATTGGAGCAGGAGGGAGCCGGGACTGCGGAGCTGGGATTGGAGCAGGAGGGAGCCGGGACTGCGGAGCTGGGATTGGAGCAGGAGGGAGCCGGGACTGCGGAGCTGGGATTGGAGCAGGAGGGAGCCGGGACTGCGGAGCTGGGATTGGAGCAGGAGGGAGCCGGGACTGCGGAGCGGGGACTGGAGCAGGAGGGAGCCGGGACTGCGGAGCTGGGATTGGAGCAGGAGGGAGCCGGGACTGCGGGGCTGGGACTGGAGCAGGAGGGAGCCGGGACTGCGGAGCTGGGATTGGAGCAGGAGGGAGCCGAGACTGCGGAGCTGGGATTGGAGCAGGAGGGAGCCGGGACTGCGGGGCTGGGACTGGAGCAGGAGGGAGCCGGGACTGCGGAGCTGGGATTGGAGCAGGAGGGAGCCGGGACTGCGGAGCTGGGATTGGAGCAGGAGGGAGCCGGGACTGCGGAGCTGGGATTGGAGCAGGAGGGAGCCGGGACTGCGGGGCTGGGAATGGAGCAGGAGGGAGCCGGGACTGCGGAGCTGGGAATGGAGCAGGAGGGAGCCGGGACTGCGGGGCTGGGACCGGAGCAGGAGGGAGCCGGGACTGCGGAGCTGGGACCGGAGCAGGAGGGAGCCGGGACTGCGGAGCTGGGATTGGAGCAGGAGGGAGCCGGGACTGCGGAGCTGGGACCGGAGCAGGAGGGAGCCGGGACTGCGGGGCTGGGATTGGAGCAGGAGGGAGCCGGGACTGCGGAGCTGGGACCGGAGCAGGAGGGAGCCGGGACTGCGGAGCTGGGATTGGAGCAGGAGGGAGCCGGGACTGCGGAGCTGGGATTGGAGCAGGAGGGAGCCGGGACTGCGGAGCTTGGACCGGAGCACGAGGGAGCCGGGACTGCGGAGCTGGGATTGGAGCAGGAGGGAGCCGGGACTGCGGAGCTGGGAATGGAGCAGGAGGGAGCCGGGACTGCGGAGCTGGGATTGGAGCAGGAGGGAGCCGGGACTGCGGAGCTGGGAATGGAGCAGGAGGGAGCCGGGACTGCGGAGCTGGGACCGGAGCAGGAGGGAGCCGGGACTGCGGAGCTGGGACCGGAGCAGGAGGGAGCCGGGACTGCGGAGCTGGGACCGGAGCAGGAGGGAGCCGGGACTGCGGAGCTGGGATTGGAGCAGGAGGGAGCCGGGACTGCGGAGCTGGGAATGGAGCAGGAGGGAGCCGGGACTGCGGAGCTGGGATTGGAGCAGGAGGGAGCCGGGACTGCGGGGCTGGGATTGGAGCAGGAGGGAGCCGGGACTGCGGAGCTGGGACCGGAGCAGGAGGGAGCCGGGACTGCGGAGCTGGGAATGGAGCAGGAGGGAGCCGGGACTGCGGAGCTGGGATTGGAGCAGGAGGGAGCCGGGACTGCGGAGCTGGGAATGGAGCAGGAGGGAGCCGGGACTGCGGAGCTGGGAATGGAGCAGGAGGGAGCCGGGACTGCGGAGCTGGGATTGGAGCAGGAGGGAGCCGGGACTGCGGAGCTGGGATTGGAGCAGGAGGGAGCCGGGACTGCGGAGCTGGGAATGGAGCAGGAGGGAGCCGGGACTGCGGAGCTGGGAATGGAGCAGGAGGGAGCCGGGACTGCGGAGCTGGGATTGGAGCAGGAGGGAGCCGGGACTGCGGAGCTGGGGTTGGAGCAGGAGGGAGCCGGGACTGCGGAGCTGGGATTGGAGCAGGAGGGAGCCGGGACTGCGGAGCTGGGATTGGAGCAGGAGGGAGCCGGGACTGCGGAGCTGGGATTGGAGCAGGAGGGAGCCGGGACTGCGGAGCTGGGACCGGAGCAGGAGGGAGCCGGAACTGCGGAGCTGGGACCGGAGCAGGAGGGAGCCGGGACTGCGGAGCTGGGATTGGAGCAGGAGGGAGCCGGGACTGCGGAGCTGGGATTGGAGCAGGAGGGAGCCGGGACTGTGGCGCTGGGAATGGAGCAGGAGGGAGCCGGGACTGCGGAGCTGGGACCGGAGCAGGAGGGAGCCGGGACTGCGGAGCTGGGATTGGAGCAGGAGGGAGCCGGGACTGCGGAGCTGGGATTGGAGCAGGAGGGAGCCGGGACTGCGGAGCTGGGATTGGAGCAGGAGGGAGCCGGGACTGCGGAGCTGGGACCGGAGCAGGAGGGAGCCGGGACTGCGGAGCTGGGATTGGAGCAGGAGGGAGCCGGGACTGCGGAGCTGGGACCGGTGCAGGAGGGAGCCGGGACTGCGGAGCTGGGATTGGAGCAGGAGGGAGCCGGGACTGCGGAGCTGGGACCGGAGCAGGAGGGAGCCGGGACTGCGGAGCTGGGATTGGAGCAGGAGGGAGCCGGGACTGCGGAGCTGGGATTGGAGCAGGAGGGAGCCGGGACTGCGGAGCTGGGATTGGAGCAGGAGGGAGCCGGGACTGCGGAGCTGGGACCGGAGCAGGAGGGAGCCGGGACTGCGGAGCTGGGATTGGAGCAGGAGGGAGCCGGGACTGCGGAGCTGGGATTGGAGCAGGAGGGAGCCTGGACTGCGGAGCTGGGATTGGAGCAGGAGGGAGCCGGGACTGCGGAGCTGGGATTGGAGCAGGAGGGAGCCGGGACTGCGGAGCTGGGATTGGAGCAGGAGGGAGCCGGGACTGCGGAGCTGGGACTGGAGCAGGAGGGAGCCGGGACTGCGGAGCTGGGATTGGAGCAGGAGGGAGCCGGGACTGCGGAGCTAGGACCGGAGCAGGAGGGAGCCGGGACTGCGGAGCTGGGATTGGAGCAGGAGGGAGCCGGGACTGCGGAGCTGGGACTGGAGCAGGAGGGAGCCGGGACTGCGGAGCTGGGATTGGAGCAGGAGGGAGCCGGGACTGCGGAGCTGGGACCGGAGCAGGAGGGAGCCGGGACTGCGGAGCTGGGACTGGAGCAGGAGGGAGCCGGGACTGCGGAGCTGGGATTGGAGCAGGAGGGAGCCAGGACTGCGGAGCTGGGACCGGAGCAGGAGGGAGCCGGGACTGCCGAGCTGGGTCTGGAGCAGGAGGGAGCCAGGACTGCGGAGCTGGGATTGGAGCAGGAGGGAGCCGGGACTGCGGAGCTGGGACTGGAGCACGAGGGAGCCGGGACTGCGGAGCTGGGATTGGAGCAGGAGGGAGCCGGGACTGCGGAGCTGGGAATGGAGCAGGAGGGAGCCGGGACTGCGGAGCTGGGACTGGAGCACGAGGGAGCCGGGACTGCGGAGCTGGGATTGGAGCAGGAGGGAGCCGGGACTGCGGAGCTGGGAATGGAGCAGGAGGGAGCCGGGACTGCGGAGCTGGGAATGGAGCAGGAGGGAGCCGGGACTGCGGAGCTGGGACTGGAGCAGGAGGGAGCCGGGACTGCGGAGCTGGGATTGGAGCAGGAGGGAGCCGGGACTGCGGAGCTGGGAATGGAGCAGGAGGGAGCCGGGACTGCGGAGCTGGGAATGGAGCAGGAGGGAGCCGGGACTGCGGAGCTGGGACTGGAGCAGGAGGGAGCCGGGACTGCGGAGCTGGGATTGGAGCAGGAGGGAGCCGGGACTGCGGAGCTGGGATTGGAGCAGGAGGGAGCCGGGACTGCGGAGCTGGGATTGGAGCAGGAGGGAGCCGGGACTGCGGAGCTGGGATTGGAGCAGGAGGGAGCCGGGACTGCGGAGCTGGGAATGGAGCAGGAGGGAGCCGAGACTGCGGAGCTGGGAATGGAGCAGGAGGGAGCCGGGACTGCGGAGCTGGGAATGGAGCAGGAGGGAGCCGGGACTGCGGAGCTGGGACCGGAGCAGGAGGGAGCCGGGACTGCGGAGCTGGGATTGGAGCAGGAGGGAGCCGGGACTGCGGAGCTGGGACCGGAGCAGGAGGGAGCCGGGACTGCGGAGCTGGGATTGGAGCAGGAGGGAGCCGGGACTGCGGAGCTGGGACCGGAGCAGGAGGGAGCCAGGACTGCGGAGCTGGGACCGGAGCAGGAGGGAGCCGGGACTGCGGAGCTGGGATTGGAGCAGGAGGGAGCCGGGACTGCGGAGCTGGGACCGGAGCAGGAGGGAGCCGGGACTGCGGAGCTGGGACCGGAGCAGGAGGGAGCCAGGACTGCGGAGCTGGGATTGGAGCAGGAGGGAGCCGGGACTGCGGAGCTGGGATTGGAGCAGGAGGGAGCCAGGACTGCGGAGCTGGGACCGGAGCAGGAGGGAGCCGGGACTGCGGAGCTGGGTCTGGAGCAGGAGGGAGCCAGGACTGCGGAGCTGGGATTGGAGCAGGAGGGAGCCGGGACTGCGGAGCTGGGAATGGAGCAGGAGGGAGCCAGGACTGCGGAGCTGGGACTGGAGCACGAGGGAGCCGGGACTGCGGAGCTGGGATTGGAGCAGGAGGGAGCCGGGACTGCGGAGCTGGGAATGGAGCAGGAGGGAGCCGGGACTGCGGAGCTGGGAATGGAGCAGGAGGGAGCCGGGACTGCGGAGCTGGGACTGGAGCAGGAGGGAGCCGGGACTGCGGAGCTGGGATTGGAGCAGGAGGGAGCCGGGACTGCGGAGCTGGGACCGGAGCAGGAGGGAGCCGGGACTGCGGAGCTGGGACCGGAGCAGGAGGGAGCCGGGACTGCGGAGCTGGGATTGGAGCAGGAGGGAGCCGGGACTGCGGAGCTGGGATTGGAGCAGGAGGGAGCCGGGACTGCGGAGCTGGGATTGGAGCAGGAGGGAGCCGGGACTGCGGAGCTGGGATTGGAGCAGGAGGGAGCCGGGACTGCGGAGCTGGGATTGGAGCAGGAGGGAGCCGGGACTGCGGAGCTGGGACCAGAGCAGGAGGGAGCCGGGACTGCGGAGCTGGGATTGGAGCAGGAGGGAGCCGGGACTGCGGAGCTGGGATTGGAGCAGGAGGGAGCCGGGACTGCGGAGCTGGGACCGGAGCAGGAGGGAGCCGGGACTGCGGAGCTGGGAATGGAGCAGGAGGGAGCCGGGACTGCGGAGCTGGGAATGGAGCAGGAGGGAGCCGGGACTGCGGAGCTGGGAATGGAGCAGGAGGGAGCCGGGACTGCGGAGCTGGGACCGGAGCAGGAGGGAGCCGGGACTGCGGAGCTGGGACTGGAGCAGGAGGGAGCCGGGACTGCGGAGCTGGGACCGGAGCAGGAGGGAGCCGGGACTGCGGAGCTGGGATTGGAGCAGGAGGGAGCCGGGACTGCGGAGCTGGGATTGGAGCAGGAGGGAGCCGGGACTGCAGAGCTGGGAATGGAGCAGGAGGGAGCCGGGACTGCGGAGCTGGGATTGGAGCAGGAGGGAGCCGGGACTGCGGAGCTGGGATTGGAGCAGGAGGGAGCCGGGACTGCGGAGCTGGGATTGGAGCAGGAGGGAGCCGGGACTGCGGAGCTGGGATCGGAGCAGGAGGGAGCCGGGACTGCGGAGCTGGGACCGGAGCAGGAGGGAGCCGGGACTGCGGAGCTGGGATTGGGGGGAGTGGGGAGGAGAGTGAGGGGGAAGAGAGTCAGGGGAGGTGGGTCTGCAGAGGGGAGGAGGGTCTGGGGAGGATCGGGGGTGAGGTGTCAGGTGAGGAGGGTCAGGGGTAGTGAAGAGGGTCAGGGGAGGAGGGTCATGGGAGGAGGGTCAGGGGGAGTGGAGGAGGGTCAGTGGGTGGAGGAGGGTCAGGGGGAGGTGGAGGAGGGTCAGGGGGTGGAGGAGGGTCAGGGGGAGTTGGAGGAGGGTCAGGGGGTGGAGGAGGGTCAGGGGGAGGTGGAGGAGGGTCAGGGGGTGGAGGAGGGTCAGGGGGAGGTGGAGGAGGGTCAGGGGGAGGAGGAGGGTCAGGGGGAGATGGAGGAGGGTCAGCGGGAGGTGGAGGAGGATCGGGGGAGGTGGAGGAGGGTCAGGGGGAGGAGGAGGGTCAGGGGGAGATGGAGGAGGATCGGGGGAGGTGGAGGAGGATCGGGGGAGGTGGAGGAGGGTCAGGGGAGGTGGAGGAGGGTCAGGGGGAGGTGGAGGAGGGTCAGGGGGAGGAGGAGGGTCAGGGGGAGATGGAGGAGGGTCAGGGGGTGGTGGGGGAGGGTCAGGTGGAGGTGGAGTAGGGTCAGGGCGAGATGGAGGAGGATCGGGGGAGGTGGAGGAGGATCGGGGGAGGTGGAGCAGGGTCAGGGGAAGTGGAGGAGGATCAGGGGGAGGTGGAGGAGGATCGGGGGAGGTGGAGGAGGATCAGGGGGAGGTGGAGGAGGGTCAGGGGGAGGTGGAGGAAGGTCAGGGGGAGATGGAGGAGGATCAGGGGGAAGTGGAGGAGGGTCAGGGGGAGGAGGATCAGGGGGAGGAGGGTTGGGGGAGTGGAGGAGGATCAGGGGAGAAGGGTCGGGGGAGTGGAGGAGGATCAGGGGAGTGTCGTGTTGGGGTTTCCGATGCACAAATGATCCAACACGGCTGGAGATGGGACAACTCTGTTTTCTTGTTTTAAACAATAAAAACTAACTGCTGGCTGAGGTTCGTACTTCACCAGCTAACCTGTGGACCCAGCCCAGCACTATCTTAGTGAGGCACTCAGCACATGGTGTATGTCTGAGTGGCACGCTGTGAGCTCTGTGCTCTGAGCTAGCTCCTGGTAGAATGAGCAGGAACTGTGGTGTTCCCTGTTTTATAGTGCGTGTGCTCTCACTGGTGATTGGCTGCGATGTTGTGTGTGTGTTGGTTGGTCCAACTGCCTGTCCATCAGTGCGTGTGTGATTGCACCATGATAGCTGATGTGGATATCATGACATCCCCCCTTTTCACAAGGATATGTGCCGACATGCTAATTAATAGAAATGTGTACTGAGTGCGGCTGAGTATGTGTGTGAAATATTTACAACATGTACATGAGGTTAAACTATATACAGAGGAAGGTGTCGGGTGCAACAGAGCAACGAGGTTGTACCAATAACAGAACAAATGCAATCAGCAAACGACGGGAGAGAACTTCTGGAACAAGAAAAAGAAACTCGTTAACAGTCTGTAAAACAATTCAGTGAGTCCAATGTGCTAACAGGCTCAAAAGTCAAGTCTCTCAGGTGGGTGACGAATTTGGGTTGACCGCCTCAAGGGTGGGTCAGGATCCACCGGCTGAGGAATGGGCCTGGACACGGGCGAGAGAGGAAGAGGCAAATTGGCAGCTATATTCCGTAAGGTAAGAGGGGATGGAGGCTAGGCCAGTTACATGCTCCTCCTGTAGGATGTGGGTGGTGAGGGATACCACCGGTGTCCCCACTGACTATACCTGTGGGAAGTGCACCCAACTTCAGCTCCTCAAAGACCGTGTTAGGGAACTGGAGCTGAAGCTGGATGAACTTCGGATCATCCGGGAGGCAGAGGGGGTGATTGAGAAGAGTTACAGGGAGGTAACCACACCCAAGGTACAGGACAAGAATAGCTGGGTTACAGTCAGGGGGAAAAAAACAAACAGGCCGACAGTGCAGGGATCCCTCGTGGCCGTTCCCCTTCAAAACAAGTATACCGTTTTGGATGCTGTTGGGGGGGATGACCTACCGGGGGAAGGCCCTAGCGGCCAGGTCTCTGGCACTGAGTCTGGCTCTGGGGCTCAGAAGGGAAGGGGGAGAATAGAAAAGCAATAGTTGTAGGAGATTCAATGGTTAGGGGAATAGATAGGAGATTCTGTGGTCGCGAGCGAGACTCCCGGAAGGTATGTTGCCTCCCGGGTGCCAGGGCCAGGGATGTCTCGGGTCGTGTCTTCAGGATCCTTAAGGGGGAGGGGGAGCAGCCAGAAGTCGTGGTGCACATTGGTACCAACGACATAGGTAGGAAAAGGGGTGTGGAGGTAATAAACAAGTTTAGGGAGTTAGGCTGGAAGTTGAAAGCCAGGACAGACAGAGTTGTCATCTCTGGTTTGTTGCCGGTGCCACGTGATAGCGAGGCTAGGAATAGGGAGAGAGTGCAGTTGAACACGTGGCTGCAGGAATGGTGTAGGAGGGAGGGCTTCAGGTATTTGGATAATTGGAGCGCATTCTGGGGAAGGTGGGACCTGTACAAGCAGGACGGGTTGCATCTGAACCAGAGGGGCACCAATATCCTGGGAGGGAGGTTTGCTAGTACTCTTCGGGAGGGTTTAAACTAATTTGGCAGGGGAATGGGAACCGGATTTGTAGTCCAGCAACTAAGGTAGCCGATATTCAGGACGCCAAAGCTTGTAATGAGGCAGTGGGGAAGGGAACACTGATAAAGGAGAGTACTTGCAGGCACGGAGATGGGTTGAAGTGTGTATACTTCAACGCAAGAAGCATCAGGAATAAGGTGGGTGAACTTAAGGCATGGATCGGTACTTGGGACTACGATGTGGTGGCCATCACGGAAACTTGGATAGAAGAGGGGCAGAAATGGTTGTTGGAGGTCCGTGGTTATAGATGTTTCAATAAGATTAGGGAGGGTGGTAAAAGAGGTGGGGGGGTGGCATTATTAATTAGAGATAGTATAACAGCTGCAGAAAGGCAGTTTGAGGAGTATCACCCTATTGAGGTAGTATGGGTTGAAGTCAGAAATAGGAAAGGAGCAGTCACCTTGTTAGGAGTTTTCTATAGGCCCCCCAATAGTAACAGAGATGTGGAGGAACAGATTGGGAAACAGATTTTGGAAAGGTGCAGAAGTCATAGGGTAGTAGTCATGGGCGACTTTAACTTCCCAAATATTGAGTGGAAACTCTTTAGATCAAATAGTTTGGATGGGGTGGTGTTTGTGCAGTGTGTCCAGGAAGCTTTTCTAACACAGTATGTAGATTGTCCAACCAGAGGAGGGGCAATATTGGATTTAGTACTGGGTAATGAACCAGGGCAAGTGATAGATTTGTTAGTGGGGGAGCATTTTGGAGATAGTGACCACAATTCTGTGACTTTCACTTTAGTAATGGAGAGGGATAGGTACGTGCAACAGGGCAAGGTTTACAATTGGGGGAAGGGTAAATACGATGTTGTCAGACAAGAATTGAAGTGCATAAATTGGGAACATAGGCTGGCAGGGAAGGACACAAGTGAAATGTGGAACTTGTTCAAGGAACAGGTGCTACGTGTCCTTGATATGTATGTCCCTGTCAGGCAGGGAAGAGATGGTCGAGTGAGGGAACCATGGTTGACAAGAGAGGTTGAATGTCTTGTTAAGAGGAAAAAGGTGACTTATGTAAGGCTGAGGAAACAAGGTTCAGACAGGGCATTGGAGGGATACAAGATAGCCAGGACGGAACTGAAGAAAGGGATTAGGAGAGCTAAGAGAGGGCATGAACAATCTTTGGCGGGTAGGATCAAGGAAAACCCCAAGGCCTTTTACACATATGTGAGAAATATGAGAATGACTAGAGCGAGGGTAGGTCCGATCAAGGACAGTAGCGGGAGATTGTGTATTGAGTCTGAAGAGATAGGAGAGGTCTTGAATGAGTACTTTTCTTCTGTATTTACAAATGAGAGGGGCGATATTGTTGGAGAGGACAGTGTGAAACAGATTGGTAAGCTCGAGGAAATACTTGTTAGGAAGGAAGATGTGTTGGGCATTTTGAAAAACTTGAGGATAGACAAGTCCCCCGGGCCTGACGGGATATATCCAAGGATTCTATGGGAAGCAAGAGATGAAATTGCAGAGCCGTTGGCAATTATCTTTTCGTCCTCACTGTCAACAGGGGTGGTACCAGGGGATTGGAGAGTGGCGAATGTCGTGCCCCTGTTCAAAAAAGGAACTAGGGATAACCCTGGGAATTACAGGCCAGTTAGTCTTACTTCGGTGGTAGGCAAAGTAATGGAAAGGGTACTGAAGGATAGGATTTCTGAGCATCTGGAAAGACACTGCTTGATTAGGGATAGTCAGCACGGATTTGTGAGGGGTAGGTCTTGCCTTACAAATCTTATTGAATTCTTTGAGGAGGTGACCAAGCATGTGGATGAAGGTAAAGCAGTGGATGTAGTGTACATGGATTTTAGTGAGGCATTTGATAAAGTTCCCCATGGTAGGCTTATGCAGAAAGTAAGGAGGCATGGGATAGTGGGAAATTTGGCCAGTTGGATAACGAACTGGCTAACCGATAGAAGTCAGAGAGTGGTGGTGGATGGCAAATATTCAGCCTGGATCCCAGTTACCAGTGGCGTACCGCAGGGATCAGTTCTGGGTCCTCTGCTGTTTGTGATTTTCATTAATGACTTGGATGAGGGAGTTGAAGGGTGGGTCAGTAAATTTGCAGACGATACGAAGATTGGTGGAGTTGTGGATAGTAAGGAGGGCTGTTGTCGGCTGCAAAGAGACATAGATAGGATGCAGAGCTGGGCTGAGAAGTGGCAGATGGAGTTTAACCCTGAAAAGTGTGAGGTTGTCCATTTTGGAAGGACAAATATGAATGCGGAATACAGGGTTAACGGTAGAGTTCTTGGCAATGTGGAGGAGCAGAGAGATCTTGGGGTCTATGTTCATACATCTTTGAAAGTTGCCACTCAAGTGGATAGAGCTGTGAAGAAGGCCTATGGTGTGCTCGCGTTCATTAACAGAGGGATTGAATTTAAGAGCCGTGAGGTGATGATGCAGCTGTACAAAACTTTGGTAAGGCCACATTTGGAGTACTGTGTACAGTTCTGGTCGCCTCATTTTAGGAAGGATGTGGAAGCTCTGGAAAAGGTGCAAAGAAGATTTACCAGGATGTTGCCTGGAATGGAGAGTAGGTCTTACGAGGAAAGGTTGAGGGTGCTAGGCCTTTTCTCATTAGAGCGGAAAAGGATGAGGGGCGACTTGATAGAGGTTTATAAGATGATCAGGGGAATAGATAGAGTAGACAGTCAGAGACTTTTTCCCCGGGTGGAACACACCATTACAAGGGGACATAAATTTAAGGTGAAAGGTGGAAGATATAGGAGGGATATCAGAGGTAGGTTCTTTACCCAGAGAGTAGTGGGGGCATGGAATGCACTGCCTGTGGAAGTAGTTGAGTCGGAAACATTAGGGACCTTCAAGCAGCTATTGGATAGGTACATGGATTACGGTAAAATGATATAATGTAGATTTATTTGTTCTTAAGGGCAGCATGGTAGCATTGTGGATAGCACAATTGCTTCACAGTTCCATGGTCCCAGGTTCGATTCCGGCTTGGGTCATTGTCTGTGCGGAGTCTGCACGTCCTCCCCGTGTCTGCGTGGGTTTCCTCCGGGTGCTCCGGTTTCCTCCCACAGTCCAAAGATGTGCGGGTTAGGTGAATTGGCCAATGATAAATTGCCCTTAATGTCCAAATTGCCCTTGGTGTTGGGTGGAGGTGTTGAGTTTGGGTAGGGTGCTCTTTCCAAGAGCTGGTGCAGACTCAAAGGGCCGAATGGCCTCCTTCTGCACTGTAAATTCAATGATAATCTATGATTAATCTGGGACAAAGGTTCGGCACAACATCGTGGGCCGAAGGGCCTGTTCTGTGCTGTATTTTCTATGTTCTATGAAGCTCAACAAAGTCGACATCAGGGACAACAGGGGGGCGTGGCACTGGTGCATGATCACGTAGCGAGCGCGGAAGCAGCAGAAGGGCCCGCCGATTACGTCGGCGAATGGAGCCATCAGGCATACGAACCAGGAACGAGCGGGGTGCCACGCGCCGGGGAACCTCGGCGGTTGCCGACCAGCCACCCTCCGGTAGGTGTATGCGGACGTTGTCTCCAGGCGCCAGGGCAGGTAGATCAGTTGCCCGAGCGTCATGTGCCACCTTCTGCTGAGCACGCTGCTGTCGCATCCTTCGCAGTACTGGAGCATGGTCGAGGTCAGGAACATGAATGGATGGCACAGTGGTCCTGAGGGTGCGACCCATCAACAGCTGGGCTGGCGAGAGGCCCGTGGACAGTGGGGCCGAGCGATAGGCCAGCAGGGCTAAACAGAAGTCAGATCCGGCATCAGCAGCCTTGCAGAGGAGCCGCTTCACAACGTGGACGCCCTTTCCCGCCTTGCCATTCGACTGGGGATGGAAGGGACTGGACGTCACATGCGTGAAGTTGTATGAAGTGGCAAAGGAAGACCATTCTCGGCTCGCAAAGCAAGGCCCGTTGTCAGACATGATGGTGAGCGGAATTCCATGGCGAGCGAAGGTTTCTTTGCATGCCCGGATGACAGCTGATGATGTCATGTCGTGCAGGCGTATGACCTCCGGATAACTTGAGAAGTAGTCAATCAGAATGATGTAGTCCCTGCCGAGCGCATGAAAGAGGTCCACGCCCACCTTCGCCCAGGGGGACGTGACCAACTCATGGGGCTGAAGTGTCTCAGGGGGTTGCGCCGGCTGAAACCTTTGGCAGGTGGGGCAGTTGAGCACCATGTTGGCGATGTCGTCGCTGATGCCCGGCCAGTACACAGCCTCTCAGGTCCTCCGCCTGCACTTTCCAACTCCGAGATGGCCTTCGTGCAGTTGTTCGAGGACCAGCCGGTGCATGCTGTGTGGGATCACAATCCGGTCCAACTTCAAGCGGACACCATCACTGACGGCCAAGTCGTCCCGGACGTTGTAGAATTGTGGGCACTGCCCCTTGAGCCACCCTTCCGTCATGTGACGCATTACACGCTGTAGAAGGGGGTCAGCGGCAGTCTCACGGCGAATGTGGGCCAGACGTGCATCAGTGGCCGGCAGATTGGCCGATGTGAAGGCTACTTGTGCGTCGACCTGACAAACGAACCCCTCCGATTCGGGCGGTGTGTTGACCACCCTGGACAGAGCATCCGCGATGATGAGGTCCTTCCCTGGGGTGTAGACAAGTTGGAAGTCGTACCTCCGGAGCTTGAGCAGAATGCGCTGGAGGCGAGGGGTCATGCCGTTGAGGTCCTTCTGAATGATGCCGACCAGGGGGCGATGGTCGGTCTCCACAGTGAACTGCGGAAGACCATAGACATAGTCATGGAACTTGTCGATGCCGGTCAACAAGCCTAGGGTCAGGGGAGGATGGTCAGGGGGAGGAGGGTCAGGAGAGTGCAGGAGGGTCAAGGGGAGGAAGGTCAGGGGGAAGAGGAACAGGGGGAAGAGGGTCGGGGAGGAGGGTCAGGAGGAGGAGGGTCAGGGGAGGAGGGTCAGGGGGAGGAGGGTCAGAGGAAGTGGAGGAGGGTCAGGGGAATGGAGGAGGGTCAGGGGGGTGGAGGAGGGTCAGGGGAGGAGGGTCAGAGGGAGTGGAGGAGGGTCAGGGGAATGGAGGAGGGTCAGGGGGGTGGAGGAGGGTCAGGGGGAGGAGTGTCAGGGGAGTGGAGGAGGGTCAGGGGAGGAGGGTCAGGGGAGGGTCAGGGGAGGAGGGTCAGGGGAGGAGGGTCGGGGGAGGGTCAGCGGGAGTGGAGGAGGGTCGGGGGAAGTGGAGGAGGGTCGGGGAGGAGGGTCAGGGGGAGGAGGGTCAGGGGAGTGGAGGAGGTTCAGGGGGAGGAGAGTCAGGGGAGTGGAGGAGGTTCAGGGGGAGGAGGGTCAGGGGAATGGAGGAGGGTCGGGGAGGAGGGTCAGGGGGAGGAGGGTCAGGGGAGTGGAGGAGGTTCAGGGGGAGGAGAGTCAGGGGAGTGGAGGAGGTTCAGGGGGAGGAGGGTCAGGGGAATGGAGGAGGGTCGGGGGAAGTGGAGGAGGGTCAGGGGGAGGAGGGTCAGGGGAGTGGAGGAGGGTCGGGGAGAGTGGAGGAGGGTCAGGGGGAGGAGGGTCGGGGGAGTGGAGGAGGGTCAGGGGGAGGAGGGTCAGAGGGAGTGGAGGAGGGTCAGGGGAATGGAGGAGGGTCAGGGGGATGGAGGAGGGTCAGGGGAGGAGGGTCGGGGGAGGGTCAGGGGAGGAGGGTCAGGGGAGGAGGGTCGGGGGAGGGTCAGCGGGAGTGGAGGAGGGTCAGGGGGAGTGGAGGAGGGTCGGGGGAAGTGGAGGAGGGTCGGGGAGGAGGGTCAGGGGGAGGAGGGTCAGGGGAGGAGGGTCGGGGGGAGGGTCAGCGGGAGTGGAGGAGGGTCAGGGGGAGTGGAGGAGGGTCGGGGGAAGTGGAGGAGGGGCGGGGAGGAGGGTCAGGGGGAGGAGGGTCAGGGGAGTGGAGGAGGTTCAGGGGGAGGAGGGTCAGGGGAATGGAGGAGGGTCGGGGGAAGTGGAGGAGGGTCAGGGGAGGAGGGTCAGGGGAGTGGAGGGTCGGGGGGAGTGGAGGACGGACAGGGGAGGAGGATCGGTGGAGGAGGGTCAGGGGAGGAGGGTCGGGGGGAGGGTCAGGGGGAGGAGGGTCAGGGGGAGTGGAGGAGGGTCGGGGAAAGTGGAGGAGGGTCGGGGAAGAGGGTCAGGGGGAGGAGGGTTAGAGGGAGGAGAGTCAGGGGAGTGGAGGAGGGTCAGGGGAATGGAGGAGGGTCGGGGGAAGTGGAGGAGGGTCAGGGGGAGGAGGGTCAGGGTAGTGGAGGAGGGTCGGGGGGAGTGGAGGAGGGTCAGGGGGAGGAGGGTCGGGGAAGTGGAGGAGGGTCAGGGGGAGGAGGGTCGGGGGAGTGGAGGAGGGTCAGGGGGACGAGGGTCGGGGGGAGTGGAGGACGGTCAGGGGAGGAGGGTCAGGGGGGAGGGTCAGGGGGAGTGGAGGGGGGTCAGGGGGAGGAGGGTCGGGGGGGAGGGTCAGGGGGAGGAGGGTCAGGGGGAGGAGGGTCAGGGGGAGGAGGGTCAGGGGGAGGAGGGTCATGGGGAGTGGAGGAGGGTCAGGGGGAGGAGGGTCAGGGGGAGGAGGGTCAGCGGGAGTGGAGGAGGGTCAGGGAGAGTGGAGGAGGGTCAGGGGGAGTGGAGGAGGGTCAGGGGGAGGAGGGTCGGGGGAGTGGAGGAGGGTCAGGGGGAGGAGGGTCAGGGGGAGTGGAGGAGGGTCAGGAGGGTAGGGTCGGGGGAGTGGAGGAGGGTCGGGGGGAGTGGAGGAGGGTCAGGGGGAGGAGGGTCGGGGGAGTGGAGGAGGGTCAGGGGGAGTGGAGGAGGGTCAGGGGGAGGAGTGTCGGGGGAGTGGAGGAGGGTCAGGGGAGGAGGGTCGGGGGGAGTGGAGGAGGGTCAGGGGGAGGAGGGCCGGGGGGGAGGGTCAGGGGGAGGAGGGTCAGGGGGAGGAGGGTCAGGGGGAGTGGAGGAGGGTCAGGGGAGGAGGGTCAGGGGGAGTGGAGGAGGGTCAGGGGAGGAGGGTCGGGGGGAGTGGAGGAGGGTCAGGGGGAGGAGGGTCGGGGGGAGGAGGGTCGGGGGGGAGGGTCAGCGGGAGTGGAGGAGGGTCAGGGGGGGAGGGTCAGGGGGAGGAGGGTCGGGGGAGTGGAGGACGGTCAGGGGGAGGAGGGTCAGGGGGAGTGGAGGAGGGTCAGGGGGAGGAGGGTCGGGGGGAGTGGAGGAGGGTCAGGGGAGGAGGGCCGGGGGAATAGAGGAGGGTCAGGGGGAGGAGGGTCGGGGGAGGGTCAGCGGGAGTGGAGGAGGGTCAGGGGGAGGGTCAGGGGGAGGACGGTCAGGGGGAGGAGGGTCGGGGGAGTGGAGGAGGGTCAGGGGGAGGAGGGTCGAGGGGAGTGGAGGAGGGTCAGGGGGACGAGGGTCAGGGGGGAGGGTCAGCGGGAGTGGAGGAGGGTCAGGGGGAGTGGAGGAGGGACAGGGGGAGGAGGGTCAGGGGGAGTGGAGGAGGGTCAGGGGGAGGAGGGTCAGGGGGAGGAGGGTCAGAGGGAGTGGAGGAGGGTCAGGGGAGGAGGGTCAGGGGGAGGAGGGTCGGGGGGGAGGGTCAGGGGGAGGAGGGTCAGGGGAGGAGGGTCAGGGGGAGTGGAGGAGGGTCAGGGGGAGTGGAGGAGGGTCAGGGGAGGAGGGTCGGGGGGAGTGGAGGAGGGTCAGGGGAGGAGGGTCGGGGGGAATAGAGGAGGGTCAGGGGGAGGAGGATCGGGGGGAGGGTCAGCGGGAGTGGAGGAGGGTCAGGGGGAGGGTCAGGGGGAGGAGGGTCGGGGGAGTGGAGGACGGTCAGGGGGAGGAGGGTCGGGGGGAGTGGAGGAAGGTCAGGGGGAGTGGAGGAGGGTCAGGGGGAGGAGGGTCGGGGGAGTGGAGGAGGGTCAGGGGGAGGAGGGTCGAGGGGAGTGGAGGAGGGTCAGGGGGACGAGGGTCAGGGGGAGGGTCAGCGGGAGTGGAGGAGGGTCAGGGGGAGTGGAGGAGGGACAGGGGGAGGAGGGTCAGGGGGAGTGGAGGAGGGTCAGTGGGAGGAGGGTCAGGGGGAGGAAGGTCAGAGGGAGTGGAGGAGGGTCAGGGGGAGGAGGGTCAGGGGGAGGAGGGTCAGGGGGAGGAGGGTCAGAGGGAGTGGAGGAGGGTCAGGGGGAGGAGGGTCAGAGGGAGTGGAGGAGGGTCAGGGGAGGAGGGTCGGGGGGAGGAGGGTCGGGGGGAGGAGGGTCGGGGGGAGGAGGGTCGGGGGGAGGAGGGTCGGGGGGAGGAGGGTCGGGGGGAGGAGGGTCAGGGGGAGGAGGGTCAGGGGGAGTGAAGGGTCAGGGGAGGAGGGTCAGGGGGAGTGGAGGAGGGTCAGGGGAGGAGGGTCGGGGGGAGTGGAGGAGGGTCAGGGGGAGGGGGGTTGGGGGGGAGGGTCAGCGGGAGTGGAGGAGGGTCGGGGGGGAGGAGGGTCAGGGGGAGTGGAGGAGGGTCAGGGGGAGGAGGGTCGGGGGGAGTGGAGGACGGTCAGGGGGAGGAGGGTCAGTGGGAGTGGAGGAGGGTCAGGGGGAGGAGGGTCGGGGGGAGTGGAGGAGGGTCAGGGGAGGAGGGTCGGGGGGAGTGGAGGAGGGTCAGGGGGAGGAGGGTCGGGGGGAGGGTCAGCGGGAGTGGAGGAGGGTCAGGGGGAGGGTCAGGGGGAGGAGGGTCGGGGGAGTGGAGGACGGTCAGGGGGAGGTGGGTCGGGGGGAGTGGAGGAGGGTCAGGGGGAGTGGAGGAGGGTCAGGGGGAGGAGGGTCGGGGGAGTGGAGGAGGGTCAGGGGGAGGAGGGTCGGGGGGAGTGGAGGAGGGTCAGGGGGACGAGGGTCAGGGGGAGGGTCAGCGGGAATGGAGGAGGGTCAGGGGGAGTGGAGGAGGGACAGGGGGAGGAGGGTCAGGGGGAGGAGGGTCAGGGGGAGGACGGTCAGGGGGAGTGGAGGAGGGTCGGGGGAGGAGGGTCAGGGGGAGGAGGGTCAGGGGGAGGAGGGTCAGGGGGAGGAGGGTCAGAGGGAGTGGAGGAGTGTCAGGGGGAGGAGGGTCAGGGGAATGGAGGAGGGTCAGGGGGAGGAGGGTCAGGGGAGGAGGGTCAGGGGAGTGGAGGAGGGTCCGGGGGAGTGGAGGAGGGTCAGGGGAGGAGGGTCAGGGGAGTGGAGGAGGGTCCGGGGGAGTGGAGGAGGGTCAGGGGGAGGAGGGTCAGGGGAATGGAGGAGGGTCAGGGGGAGGAGGGTCGGGGGAAGTGGAGGAGGGTCAGGGGGAGGAGGGTCAGGGGGAGGAGGGTCAGGGGAGTGGAGGAGGTTCAGGGGGAGGAGGGTCAGGGAAATGGAGGAGGGTCGGGGGAAGTGGAGGAGGGTCGGGGGAGGAGGGTCGGGGGAGTGGAGGAGGGTCGGGGGGAGTGGAGGAGGGTCAGGGGGAGGAGGGTCGGGGGGAGGGTCAGGGGGAGTGGAGGAGGGTCAGTAGGGGAGGGTCAGGGGGGGGAGGGTCAGGGGGAGGAGGGTCGGGGGAGTGGAGGAGGGTCGGGGGAGTGGAGGAGGGTCAGGGGGAGGAGGGTCGGGGGGAGTGGAGGAGGGTCAGGGGGAGGAGGGTCGGGGGGAGGGTCAGCGGGAGTGGAGGAGGGTCAGGGGGAGTGGAGGAGGGTCAGGGGGAGTGGAGGAGGGTCAGGGGGAGTGGAGGAGGGTCAGGGGGGGAGGGTCAGGGGGGAGTGGAGGAGGGTCAGGGGGGAGTGGAGGAGGGTCAGGGGGAGGAGGGTCGGGGGAGTGGAGGAGGGTCAAGGGGAGGAGGGTCGGGGGGAGGGTCAGTGGAGGAGGGTCAGTGGAGGAGGGTCAGTGGAGGAGGGTCAGGGGGAGGAGGGTCAGGGGGAGTGGAGGAGGGTCACGGGGAAGAGGGTCAGGGGGGAGGGTCAGGGGGAGTGGAGGAGGGTCAGGGGGAGGAGGGTCGGGGGGAGGAGGGTCAGGGGGAGTGGAGGAGGGTCAGTGGAGGAGGGTCGGGGGAGGAGGGTCGGGGGAGGAGGGTCAGGGGGGAGGGTCGGGGGGAGGGTCGGGGGGAGTGGAGGAGGGTCAGTGGAGGAGGGTCAGGGGAGGAGGGTCAGTGGAGGAGGGTCGGGGTGAGGAGCGTCAGGTGGAGGAGGGTCGGGGGGAGGAGGGTCGGGGGGAGGAGGGTCGGGGGGAGGAGGGTCAGTGGAGGAGGGTCAGGGGGAGGAGGGTCGAGGGGAGTGGAGGAGGGTCAGGGGGACGAGGGTCAGGGGGGAGGGTCAGCGGGAGTGGGGGAGGGTCAGCGGGAGTGGAGGAGGGTCAGGGGGAGTGGAGGAGGGACAGGGGGAGGAGGGTCAGGGGGAGTGGAGGAGGGTCAGTGGGAGGAGGGTCAGGGGGAGGAAGGTCAGAGGGAGTGGAGGAGTGTCAGGGGGAGTGGAGGAGGGACAGGGGAGGAGGGTCAGGGGGAGTGGAGGAGGGTCAGGGGGAGGAGGGTCAGGGGAGGAGGGTCAGAGGGAGTGGAGGAGGGTCAGGGGGAGGAGGGTCAGGGGGAGGAGGGTCGGGGGGAGGGTCAGGGGGAGGAGGGTCGGGGGGAGGGTCAGGGGGAGGAGGGTCAGGGGGCGGAGGGTCAGGGGGAGTGGAGGAGGGTCAGGGGAGGAGGGTCGGGGGGAGTGGAGGAGGGTCAGGGGGAGGAGGGTCGGGGGGGAGGGTCAGCGGGAGTGGAGGAGGGTCAGGGGGGGAGGGTCAGGGGGAGGAGGGTCGGGGGAGTGGAGGACGATCAGGGGGAGGAGGGTCAGGGGGAGTGGAGGAGGGTCAGGGGGAGGAGGGTCGGGGGGAGTGGAGGAGGGTCAGGGGAGGAGGGTCGGGGGGAGTGGAGGAGGGTCAGGGGGAGGAGGGTCGGGGGGAGGGTCAGAGGGAGTGGAGGAGGGTCAGGGGGGAGGGTCAGGGGGAGGAGGGTCGGGGGAGTGGAGGACGGTCAGGGGGAGGTGGGTCGGGGGGAGTGGAGGAGGGTCAGGGGGAGGAGGGTCGGGGGAGTGGAGGAGGGTCAGGGGGAGGAGGGTCAGGGGGAGGAGGGTCAGAGGGGGTGGAGGAGTGTCAGGGGGAGGAGGGTCAGGGGGGAGGGTCAGCGGGAGTGAAGGAGGGTCAGGGGGAGTGGAGGAGGGACAGGGGGAGGAGGGTCAGGGGGAGTGGAGGAGGGTCAGGGGGAGGAGGGTCAGGGGGAGGAGGGTCAGAGGGGGTGGAGGAGTGTCAGGGGGAGGAGGGTCAGGGGAATGGAGGAGGGTCAGGGGGAGGAGGGTCAGGGGAGGAGGGTCAGGGGAGTGGAGGAGGGTCCGGGGGAGTGGAGGAGGGTCAGGGGGAGGAGGGTCAGGGGAATGGAGGAGGGTCAGGGGGAGGAGGGTCGGGGGAAGTGGAGGAGGGTCAGGGGGAGGAGGGTCAGGGGGAGGAGGGTCAGGGGGAGGAGGGTCAGGGGAATGGAGGAGGGTCGGGGGAAGTGGAGGAGGGTCGGGGAGGAGGGTCACGAGGAGTGGAGGAGGGTCAGGGGAGGAGGGTCGGGGGGAGGGTCGGGGGAGTGGAGGAGGGTCAGTAGGGGAGGGTCAGGGGGAGGAGGGTCGGGGGGAGTGGAGGAGGGTCGGGGGGAGTGGAGGAGGGTCAGGGGAGGAGGGTCGGGGGGAGTGGAGGAGGGTCAGGGGAGGAGGGTCGGGGGGAGGGTCAGCGGGAGTGGAGGAGGGTCAGGGGGAGTGGAGGAGGGTCAGGGGGGGAGGGTCAGGGGGGAGTGGAGGAGGGTCAGGGGGGAGTGGAGGAGGGTCAGGGGGAGGAGGGTCGGGGGGAGGAGGGTCGGGGGGAGTGGAGGAGGGTCAGGGGGGAGTGGAGGAGGGTCAGGGGGAGGAGGGTCGGGGGGAGGAGGGTCGGGGGGAGGAGGGTCAGGGGGAGGAGGGTCGGGGGGAGGGTCAGTGGGGGAGGGTCAGTGGAGGAGGGTCAGGGGGAGTGGAGGAGGGTCACGGGGAAGAGGGTCAGGGGGGAGGGTCAGGGGGGAGGGTCAGGGGGAGTGGAGGAGGGTCAGGGGGAGGAGGGTCGGGGGGAGGAGGGTCAGGGGGAGTGGAGGAGGGTCAGTGGAGGAGGGTCGGGGGAGGAGGGTCAGGGGGGAGGGTCGGAGGGAGTGGAGGAGGGTCAGTGGAGGAGGGTCAGGGGAGGAGGGTCGGGGGAGGAGGGTCAGGCGGAGGAGGGTCGGGGGGAGGAGGGTCGGGGGGAGGGGGGTCGGGGGGAGGAGGGTCGGGGGGAGGAGGGTCGGGGGGAGGGTCAGGGGGGAGGGTCGGGGGAGTGGGGGAGGGTCTGGGGGAGGAGGGTCAGGGGGAGTGGAGGAGGGTCAGAGGAGGAGGGACAGGGGGAGGAGGGTCAGTGGAGGAGGGTCGGGGGGAGGATGGTCAGGGGGGAGGGTCAGGGGGAGGGTCGGGGGGAGGAGGGTCGGGGGAGTGGAGGAGGGTCAGGGGGAGGAGTGTCGGGGGAGTGGAGCAGGGTCAGGGGGAGTGGAGCAGGGTCAGGGGGAGTGGAGGAGGGTCGGGGGGGAGGATCAGGGGGAGGAGAGTTAGGGGAGTGGAGGAGGGTCGGGGGGGAGGGTCAGGGGGAGGAGGGTCAGGGGGAGTGGAGAAGGGTCAGGGGGAGGAGGGTCAGGGGGAGTGGACGAGGGTCAGGGGGAGGAGGGTCGAGGGAGTGGAGGAGGGTCAGGGGGACGAGGGTCAGGGGGGAGGGTCAGCGGGAGTGGAGGAGGGTCAGGGGGAGGAGGGTCAGGGGGAGTGGAGGAGGGACAGGGGGAGGAGGGTCAGGGGGAGTGGAGGAGGGTCATGGGGAGGAGGGTCAGGGGGAGGAGGGTCAGGGGGAGGAGGGTCAGAGGGAGTGGAGGAGGGTCAGGGGGAGGAGGGTCAGAGGGAGTGGAGGAGTGTCAGGGGGAGGAGGGTCAGGGGAATGGAGGAGGGTCAGGGGGAGGAGGGTCAGGGGAGGAGGGTCGGGGAGTGGAGGAGGGTCCGGGGGAGTGGAGCAGGGTCAGGGGGAGGGGGGTCAGGGGAATGGAGGAGGGTCAGGGGGAGGAGGGTCAGGGGGGGGAGGGTCAGGGGGAGGAGCGTCAGGGGGAGGAGCGTCATGGGAGTGGAGGAGGTTCAGGGGGAGGAGGGTCGGGGGAAGTGGGAGAGGGTCGGGGAAGTGGAGGAGGGTCGGGGGAAGTGGAGGAGGGTCGGGGGAGGAGGGTCGGGGGGAGTGGAGGAGGGTCGGGGGGAGTGGAGGAGGGTCGGGGAGGAGGTTCGGTGGGAGTGGAGGAGGGTCAGGATGAGGAGGGTCGGGGGAGGGTCAGGGGGAGTGGAGGAGGGTCAGGAGGGGAGGGTCAGGGGAGGAGGGTCGGGGGAGTGGAGGAGGGTCAGGGGGAGGAGGGTCAGCGGGAGTGGAGGAGGGTCAGTGGAGGAGGGTCGGGGGGAGGGTCGGGGGGAGTGGAGGAGGGTCAGTGGAGGAGGGTCAGGGGGAGGAGGGTCAGTGGAGGAGGGTCGGGGGGAGGAGGGTCAGTGGAGGCGGGTCGGGGGGAGGAGGGTCGGGGGGAGGGTCAGGGGGGAGGGTTAGGAGGGGAGTGGGGGAGGGGCGGGGGGAGGAGGGTCAGGGTCAGAGGAGGAGGGACGGGGGAGGAGGGTCAGTGGAGGAGGGTCGGGGGGAGGAGGGTCAGGGGGAGGGTCGCGGGGAGGGTCAGAGGAGGAGGGACAGGGGGAGGAGGGTCAGGGGGGAGTGTCAGGGGGGAGGGTCGGGGGGAGTGGGGGAGGGTCGGGGGGAGGAGGGTCAGTGGAGGAGGGTCGGGGGGAGGAGGGTCGGGGGGAGGAGGGTCAGGGGGAGGGTCAGGGGGAGGGTCGGGGGGAGTGGAGGAGGGTCAGTGCCGGAGGGTCGGGGGGGAGGAGGGTCAGGGGGAGTGGAGGAGGGTCAGAGGAGGAGGGACAGGGGGAGGAGGGTCAGTGGAGGAGGGTCGGGGGCAGGAGGGTCAGGGGGGAGGGTCAGGGGGAGGGTCGGGGGCAGTGGGGGAGGGTCAGGGGGAGGAGGATCAGTGGAGGAGGGTCGAGGGAAGGGTCAGGGGGAGGGTCGCGGGGAGGAGGGTCAGGGGGAGTGGAGGAGGGTCAGTGGAGGAGGGTCGGGGGGAGGATGGTCAGGGGGAGTGGAGGGTCAGTGGAGGAGGGTCGGGGGGAGGAGGGTCAGTGGAGGAGGGTCAGTGGAGGAGGGTCAGTGGATGAGGGTCGGGGGGAGGAGGGTCGGGGGGAGTGGGGGAGGGTCGGGGGAGGAGGGTCAGGGGGAGTGGGGGAGGGTCGGGGGGAGGAGGGTCAGGGGGAGTGGAGGAGGGTCGGGGGAGTGGGGGAGGGTCGGGGGGAGGAGGGTCAGTGGAGGAGGGTCAGTGGAGGAGGGTCGGGGGAGGAGGGTCAGTGGAGGAGGGTCAGTGGAGGAGGGTCGGGGGGAGGAGGGTCAGGGGGATTGGAGGGTCAGTGGAGGAGGGTCATGGGGAGGAGGGTCAGGGGGAGTGGAGGTCAGTGGAGGAGGGTCGGGGGGAGGAGGGTCAGTGGAGGAGGGTCGGGGGGAGGAGGGTCAGGGGGAGTGGAAGGTCAGTGGAGGAGGGTCAGTGGAGGAGGGTCAGTGGAGGAGGGTCGGCGGGAGGAGGGTCAGTGGAGGAGGGTCGGGGGGAGGAGGGTCAGAGGGAGTGGAGGAGGGTCAGTGGAGGAGGGTCGGGGGGGAGGAGGGTCAGGGGGAGTGGAGGGTCAGTGGAGGAGGGTCGGGGGGAGGAGGGTCAGTGGAGGGTCGGGGGAGGAGGGTCGGGGGGAGTGGGGGAGGGTCGGGGGGAGTGGGGGAGGGTCGGGGGGAGGAGGGTCAGGGGGAGTGGAGGAGGGTCAGTGGAGGAGGGTCGGGGGAGGAGGGTCGGGGGGAGTGTCGGGGGGAGGAGGGTCAGGGCGAGTGGAGGAGGGTCAGGGGGAGTGGGGGAGGGTCGGGGGGAGGAGGGTCAGTGGAGGAGGGTCAGTGGAGGAGGGTCAGGGGGAGGAGGGTCAGGGGGAGTGGAGGGTCAGTGGAGGAGGGTCGGGGGGAGGAGGGTCGGGGGGAGGAGGGTCAGGGGGAGTGGAGGGTCAGTGGAGGAGGGTCGGGGGAGGAGGGTCAGTGGAGGAGGGTCAGTGGAGGAGGGTCAGTGGAGGAGGGTCAGTGGAGGAGGGTCAGTGGAGGAGGGTCAGGGGGAGGAGGGTCAGGGGGATTGGAGGGTCAGTGGAGGAGGGTCGGGGGGGAGGAGGGTCAGTGGAGGAGGGTCAGTGGAGGAGGGTCAGTGGAGGAGGGTCGGGGGGAGGAGGGTCAGTGGAGGTGGGTCGGGGGGAGGAGGGTCAGTGGAGGAGGGTCAGTGGAGGAGGGTCAGTGGAGGAGGGTCGGGGGGAGGAGGGTCAGTGGAGGTGGGTCGGGGGGAGGAGGGTCAGGGGGGAGGATCAGGGGGGAGGGTCGGGGGGAGTGGGGGAGGGTCGGGGGGAGTGGGGGAGGGTCGGGGGGAGGAGGGTCAGGGGGAGTGGAGGAGTGTCGGGGGGAGGAGGGTCAGGGGGAGTGGAGGAGGGTCGGGGGGAGGAGGGTCGGGGGGAGGAGGGTCGGGGGAGGAGGGTCGGGGGGAGGAGGGTCGGGGGGAGTGGGGGAGGGTCGGGGGGAGGAGGGTCAGGGGGAGTGGAGGAGGGTCAGTGGAGGAGGGTCAGTGGAGGAGGGTCGGGGGGAGGAGGGTCAGGGGGAGTGGAGGGTCAGTGGAGGAGGGTCAGTGGAGGAGGGTCAGTGGAGGAGGGTCGGGTGGAGGAGGGTCGGGGGGAGTGGAGGGTCAGTGGAGGAGGGTCGGGGGGAGGAGGGTCAGTGGAGGAGGGCAGGGGGAGTGGAGGGTCAGTGGAGGAGGGTCGGGGGGAGGAGGGTCAGTGGAGGAGGGTCGGGGGGAGGGGGGTCAGGGGGTGTGGAGGAGGGGGAGTGGAGGAGGGTCAGTGGAGGAGGGTCGGGGGGAGGAGGGTCAGGGGGAGTGGAGGAGGGGGAGTGGAGGAGGGTCAGTGGAGGAGGGTCGGGGGGAGTGGAGGAGGGTCAGTGGAGGAGGGTCGGGGGGAGGAGGGTCGGGGGGAGTGGAGGAGGGTCAGTGGAGGAGGGTCGGGGGGAGGAGGGTCAGGGGGAGTGGAGGAGGGGGAAGTGGAGGAGGGTCAGTGGAGGAGGGTCGGGGGGAGTGGAGGAGGGTCAGTGGAGGAGGGTCGGGGGGAGGAGGGTCGGGGGGAGTGGAGGAGGGTCAGTGGAGGAGGGTCGGGGGGAGGAGGGTCGGGGGGAGTGGAGGAGGGTCAGTGGAGGAGGGTCGGGGGGAGTGGAGGAGGGTCAGTGGAGGAGGGTCAGGGGGAGTGGAGGAGGGTCAGGGAGGAGGGTCGGGGGGAGTGGAGGAGGGTCAGGGAGGAGGGTCGGGGGGAGTGGAGGAGGGTCAGGGGGAGTGGAGGAGGGTCAGGGAGGAGGGTCGGGGGAGTGGAGGAGGGTCAGTGGAGGAGGGTCAGGGGGAGTGGAGGAGGGTCAGTGGAGGAGGGTCAGTGGAGGAGGGTCGGGGGGAGTGGAGGAGGGTCAGTGGAGGAGCGTCGGGGGGAGGAGGGTCAGTGTAGGAGGGTCAGTGGAGGAGGGTCGGGGAGGAGGGTCAGGGGAGGAGGGTCGGGGGAGTGGAGGAGGGTCAGTGGAGGAGCGTCGGGGGGAGGAGGGTCAGTGTAGGAGGGTCAGTGGAGGAGGGTCGGGGAGGAGGGTCAGGGGAGGAGGGTCGGGGGAGTGGAGGAGGGTCAGTGGAGGAGAGTCGGGGGGAGTGGAGGAGGGTCAGTGGAGGAGCGTCGGGGGGAGGAGGGTCAGTGTAGGAGGGTCAGTGGAGGAGGGTCGGGGAGGAGGGTCAGGGGAGGAGGGTCGGGGGGAGTGGGGGAGGGTCGGGGGGAAGAGGGTCAGGGGGGAGGGTCAGGGGGAGTGGAGGAGGGTCAGGGGGAGGAGGGTCGGGGGGAGGAGGGTCAGGGGGAGTGGAGGAGGGTCAGTGGAGGAGGGTCGGGGGAGGAGGGTCAGGGGGGAGGGTCGGAGGGAGTGGAGGAGGGTCAGTGGAGGAGGGTCAGGGGAGGAGGGTCGGGGGAGGAGGGTCAGGCGGAGGAGGGTCGGGGGGAGGAGGGTCGGGGGGAGGAGGGTCGGGGGGAGGAGGGTCGGGGGGAGGAGGGTCGGGGGGAGGAGGGTCGGGGGGAGGGTCAGGGGGGAGGGTCGGGGGAGTGGGGGAGGGTCTGGGGGAGGAGGGTCAGGGGGAGTGGAGGAGGGTCAGAGGAGGAGGGACAGGGGGAGGAGGGTCAGTGGAGGAGGGTCGGGGGGAGGAGGGTCAGGGGGGAGGGTCAGGGGGAGGGTCAGGGGGAGGAGGGTCGGGGGGAGTGGAGGAGGGTCAGGGGGAGGTGTGTCGGGGGAGTGGAGCAGGGTCAGGGGGAGTGGAGCAGGGTCAGGGGGAGTGGAGGAGGGTCGGGGGGAGGATCAGGGGGAGGAGAGTTAGGGGAGTGGAGGAGGGTCGGGGGGGAGGGTCAGGGAGAGGAGGGTCAGGGGGAGTGGAGAAGGGTCAGGGGGAGGAGGGTCAGGGGGAGTGGAGGAGGGTCAGGGGGAGGAGGGTCGAGGGAGTGGAGGAGGGTCAGGGGGACGAGGGTCAGGGGGGAGGGTCAGCGGGAGTGGAGGAGGGTCAGGGGGAGGAGGGTCAGGGGGAGTGGAGGAGGGACAGGGGGAGGAGGGTCAGGGGGAGTGGAGGAGGGTCATGGGGAGGAGGGTCAGGGGGAGGAGGGTCAGGGGGAGGAGGGTCAGAGGGAGTGGAGGAGGGTCAGGGGGAGGAGGGTCAGAGGGAGTGGAGGAGTGTCAGGGGGAGGAGGGTCAGGGGAATGGAGGAGGGTCAGGGGGAGGAGGGTCAGGGGAGGAGGGTCGGGGAGTGGAGGAGGGTCCGGGGGAGTGGAGGAGGGTCAGGGGGAGGGGGGTCAGGGGAATGGAGGAGGGTCAGGGGGAGGAGGGTCAGGGGGGGGGAGGGTCAGGGGGAGGAGCGTCAGGGGGAGGAGCGTCATGGGAGTGGAGGAGGTTCAGGGGGAGGAGGGTCGGGGGAAGTGGGAGAGGGTCGGGGAAGTGGAGGAGGGTCGGGGGAAGTGGAGGAGGGTCGGGGGAGGAGGGTCGGGGGGAGTGGAGGAGGGTCGGGGAGGAGGTTCGGTGGGAGTGGAGGAGGGTCAGGATGAGGAGGGTCGGGGGAGGGTCAGGGGGAGTGGAGGAGGGTCAGGAGGGGAGGGTCAGGGGAGGAGGGTCGGGGGAGTGGAGGAGGGTCAGGGGGAGGAGGGTCAGCGGGAGTGGAGGAGGGTCGGGGGGAGGGTCGGGGGGAGTGGAGGAGGGTCAGTGGAGGAGGGTCAGGGGGAGGAGGGTCAGTGGAGGAGGGTCGGGGGGAGGAGGGTTAGTGGAGGCGGGTCGGGGGGAGGAGGGTCGGGGGGAGGGTCAGGGGGGAGGGTCAGGAGGGGAGTGGGGGAGGGGCGGGGGGAGGAGGGTCAGGGTCAGAGGAGGAGGGACGGGGGAGGAGGGTCAGTGGAGGAGGGTCGGGGGGAGGAGGGTCAGGGGGAGGGTCGCGGGGAGTGGGGGAGGGTCAGAGGAGGAGGGACAGGGGGAGGAGGGTCAGGGGGGAGTGTCAGGGGGGAGGGTCGGGGGGAGTGGGGGAGGGTCGGGGGGAGGAGGGTCAGTGGAGGAGGGTCGGGGGGAGGAGGGTCGGGGGGAGGAGGGTCAGGGGGAGGGTCAGGGGGAGGTTCGGGGGGAGTGGAGGAGGGTCAGTGCCGGAGGGTCGGGGGGGAGGAGGGTCAGGGGGAGTGGAGGAGGGTCAGAGGAGGAGGGACAGGGGGAGGAGGGTCAGTGGAGGAGGGTCGGGGGCAGGAGGGTCAGGGGGGAGGGTCAGGGGGAGGGTCGGGGGGAGTGGGGGAGGGTCAGGGGGAGGAGGATCAGTGGAGGAGGGTCGAGGGAAGGGTCAGGGGGAGGGTCGCGGGGAGGAGGGTCAGGGGGAGTGGAGGAGGGTCAGTGGAGGAGGGTCGGGGGGAGGAGGGTCAGGGGGAGTGGAGGGTCAGTGGAGGAGGGTCGGGGGGAGGAGGGTCAGTGGAGGAGGGTCAGTGGATGAGGGTCGGGGGGAGGAGGGTCGGGGGGAGGAGGGTCGGGGGGAGGAGGGTCGGGGGGAGGAGGGTCGGGGGGAGTGGGGGAGGGTCGGGGGAGGAGGGTCAGGGGGAGTGGGGGAGGGTCGGGGGGAGGAGGGTCAGGGGGAGTGGAGGAGGGTCGGGGGAGTGGGGGAGGGTCGGGGGGAGGAGGGTCAGTGGAGGAGGGTCAGTGGAGGAGGGTCGGGGGAGGAGGGTCGGGGGAGGAGGGTCAGTGGAGGAGGGTCAGTGGAGGAGGGTCGGGGGGAGGAGGGTCAGGGGGATTGGAGGGTCAGTGGAGGAGGGTCATGGGGAGGAGGGTCAGGGGGAGTGGAGGTCAGTGGAGGAGGGTCGGGGGGAGGAGGGTCAGTGGAGGAGGGTCGGGGGGAGGAGGGTCAGGGGGAGTGGAAGGTCAGTGGAGGAGGGTCAGTGGAGGAGGGTCAGTGGAGGAGGGTCGGCGGGAGGAGGGTCAGTGGAGGAGGGTCGGGGGGAGGAGGGTCAGAGGGAGTGGAGGAGGGTCAGTGGAGGAGGGTCGGGGGGGAGGAGGGTCAGGGGGAGTGGAGGGTCAGTGGAGGAGGGTCGGGGGGAGGAGGGTCAGTGGAGGGTCGGGGGAGGAGGGTCGGGGGGAGTGGGGGAGGGTCGGGGGGAGTGGGGGAGGGTCGGGGGGAGGAGGGTCAGGGGGAGTGGAGGAGGGTCAGTGGAGGAGGGTCGGGGGAGGAGGGTCGGGGGGAGTGTCGGGGGGAGGAGGGTCAGGGCGAGTGGAGGAGGGTCAGGGGGAGTGGGGGAGGGTCGGGGGGAGGAGGGTCAGTGGAGGAGGGTCAGTGGAGGAGGGTCAGGGGGAGGAGGGTCAGGGGGAGTGGAGGGTCAGTGGAGGAGGGTCGGGGGAGGAGGGTCAGGGGGAGTGGAGGGTCAGTGGAGGAGGGTCGGGGGAGGAGGGTCAGTGGAGGAGGGTCAGTGGAGGAGGGTCAGTGGAGGAGGGTCAGTGGAGGAGGGTCAGTGGAGGAGGGTCAGGGGGAGGAGGGTCAGGGGGATTGGAGGGTCAGTGGAGGAGGGTCGGGGGGGAGGAGGGTCAGTGGAGGAGGGTCAGTGGAGGAGGGTCGGGGGGAGGAGGGTCAGTGGAGGTGGGTCGGGGGGAGGAGGGTCAGTGGAGGAGGGTCAGTGGAGGAGGGTCAGTGGAGGAGGGTCGGGTGGAGGAGGGTCAGTGGAGGTGGGTCGGGGGGAGGAGGGTCGGGGGGAGGATCAGGGGGGAGGGTCGGGGGGAGTGGGGGAGGGTCGGGGGGAGTGGGGGAGGGTCGGGGGGAGGAGGGTCAGGGGGAGTGGAGGAGTGTCGGGGGGAGGAGGGTCAGGGGGAGTGGAGGAGGGTCGGGGGGAGGAGGGTCGGGGGGAGGAGGGTCGGGGGAGGAGGGTCGGGGGGAGGAGGGTCGGGGGGAGGAGGGTCGGGGGGAGTGGGGGAGGGTCGGGGGGAGGAGGGTCAGGGGGAGTGGAGGAGGGTCAGTGGAGGAGGGTCAGTGGAGGAGGGTCGGGGGGAGGAGGGTCAGGGGGAGTGGAGGGTCAGTGGAGGAGGGTCAGTGGAGGAGGGTCAGTGGAGGAGGGTCGGGGGGAGGGGGGTCAGGGGGAGTGGAGGAGGGGGAGTGGAGGAGGGTCAGTGGAGGAGGGTCGGGGGAGGAGGGTCAGGGGGAGTGGAGGAGGGGGTGTGGAGGAGGGTCAGTGGAGGAGGGTCGGGGGGAGTGGAGGAGGGTCAGTGGAGGAGGGTCGGGGGGAGGAGGGTCGGGGGGAGTGGAGGAGGGTCAGTGGAGGAGGGTCGGGGGGAGGAGGGTCAGGGGGAGTGGAGGAGGGGGAGTGGAGGAGGGTCAGTGGAGGAGGGTCGGGGGGAGTGGAGGAGGGTCAGTGGAGGAGGGTCGGGGGGAGGAGGGTCGGGGGGAGTGGAGGAGGGTCAGTGGAGGAGGGTCGGGGGGAGGAGGGTCGGGGGGAGTGGAGGTCAGTGGAGGAGGGTCGGGGGGAGTGGAGGAGGGTCAGTGGAGGAGGGTCAGGGGGAGTGGAGGAGGGTCAGGGAGGAGGGTCGGGGGGAGTGGAGGAGGGTCAGGGAGGAGGGTCGGGGGGAGTGGAGGAGGGTCAGGGGGAGTGGAGGAGGGTCAGGGAGGAGGGTCGGGGGAGTGGAGGAGGGTCAGTGGAGGAGGGTCAGGGGGAGTGGAGGAGGGTCAGTGGAGGAGGGTCGGGGAGGAGGGTCAGGGGAGGAGGGTCGGGGGAGTGGAGGAGGGTCAGTGGAGGAGCGTCGGGGGGAGGAGGGTCAGTGTAGGAGGGTCAGTGGAGGAGGGTCGGGGAGGAGGGTCAGGGGAGGAGGGTCGGGGGAGTGGAGGAGGGTCAGTGGAGGAGAGTCGGGGGGAGTAGAGGAGGGTCAGTGGAGGAGCGTCGGGGGGAGGAGGGTCAGTGTAGGAGGGTCAGTGGAGGAGGGTCGGGGAGGAGGGTCAGGGGAGGAGGGTCGGGGGGAGTGGGGGAGGGTCGGGGGGAGGGGAGGAGGGTCAGTGGAGGAGGGTCTGGGGGAGTGGAGGAGGGTCGGGGGGAGTGGAGGAGGGTCAGTGGAGGAGGGTCGGGGGGAGGAGGGTCAGTGGAGGAGGGTCAGGGGGAGTGGAGGAGGGTCAGTGGAGGAGGGTCGGGGGGAGGAGGGTCGGGGGGAGTGGGGGAGGGTCGGGGGGAGGAGGGTCAGTGGAGGAGGGTCAGTGGAGGAGGGTCAGGGGGAGGAGGGTCGGGGGGAGTGGGGGAGGGTCAGTGGAGGAGGGTCAGTGGAGGAGGGTCAGTGGAGGAGGGTCAGGGGGAGTGGAGGAGGGTCAGTGGAGGAGGGTCGGGGGGAGGAGGGTCGGGGGTAGGAGGGTCAGGGGGAGTGGAGGAGGGTCAGTGGAGGAGGGTCAGTGGAGGAGGGTCGGGGGGAGTGGCGGAGGGTCGGGGGAGGAGGGTCAGTGGAGGAGGGTCAGTGGGGGAGGGTCGGGGGGAGGAGGGTCAGTGGAGGAGGGTCAGTGGAGGAGGGTCAGGGGGAGGAGTGTCGGGGGAGTGGAGGAGGGTCAGTGGAGGAGGGTCGGGGGGAGTGGAGGAGGGTCAGTGGAGGAGGGTCGGGGGGAGTGGAGGAGGGTCAGTGGAGGAGGGTCGGGGGGAGGAGGGTCGGGGGGAGTGGAGGAGGGTCAGTGGAGGAGGGTCGGGGGGAGTGGAGGAGGGTCAGTGGAGGAGGGTCAGGGGGAGTGGAGGAGGGTCAGGGAGGAGGGTCGGGGGGAGTGGAGGAGGGTCAGGGAGGAGGGTCGGGGGGAGTGGAGGAGGGTCAGGGGGAGTGGAGGAGGGTCAGGGAGGAGGGTCGGGGGGAGTGGAGGAGGGTCAGTGGAGGAGGGTCAGGGGGAGTGGAGGAGGGTCAGTGGAGGAGGGTCAGTGGAGGAGGGTCGGGGGGAGTGGAGGAGGGTCAGTGGAGGAGGGTCAGTGGAGGAGGGTCGGGGGGAGGAGGGTCAGTGGAGGAGGGTCAGGGGGAGTGGAGGAGGGTCAGTGGAGGAGGGTCAAGGGGAGGGGAGGAGGGTCAGTGGAGGAGGGTCAGTGGAGGAGGGTCGGGGGGAGTGGAGGAGGGTCAGTGGAGGAGGGTCAGTGGAGGAGGGTCGGGGGGAGGAGGGTCAGTGGAGGAGGGTCAGGGGGAGTGGAGGAGGGTCAGTGGAGGAGGGTCAGTGGAGGAGGGTCGGGGGGAGGAGGGTCGGGGGGAGGAGGGTCGGGGGGAGGAGGGTCGGGGGGAGGAGGGTCGGGGGGAGTGGGGGAGGGTCGGGGGAGGAGGGTCAGTGGAGGAGGGTCAGTGGAGGAGGGTCAGGGGGAGGAGGGTCGGGGGGAGTGGGGGAGGGTCAGTGGAGGAGGGTCAGTGGAGGAGGGTCAGGGGGAGTGGAGGAGGGTCAGTGGAGGAGGGTCGGGGGGAGGAGGGTCGGGGGGAGGAGGTTCGGGGGGAGTGGAGGAGGGTCAGTGGAGGAGGGTCAGTGGAGGAGGGTCGGGGGGAGTGGGGGAGGGTCGGGTGAGGGTCAGTGGAGGAGGGTCGGGGGGAGGGTCGGGGGGAGTGGAGGAGGGTCAGTGGAGGAGGGTCAGGGGAGGAGGGTCAGGGGAGGAGGGTCAGGGGAGGAGGGTCGGGGGGAGGAGGGTCAGTGGAGGAGGGTCAGTGGAGGAGGGTCGGGGGGAGGGTCGGGGGGAGTGGAGGAGGGTCAGTGGAGGAGGGTCAGGGGAGGAGGGTCAGTGGAGGAGGGTCAGTGGAGGAGGGTCAGTGGAGGAGGGTCGGGGGGAGGGTCGGGGGGAGTGGAGGAGGGTCAGTGGAGGAGGGTCAGGGGAGGAGGGTCAGTGGAGGAGGGTCGGGGGGAGGAGGGTCAGTGGAGGCGGGTCGGGGGGAGGAGGGTCGGGGGGAGGGTCAGGGGGAGGGTCAGGAGGGGAGTGGGGGAGGGGCGGGGGGGGAGGGTCAGGAGGGGAGTGGGGGAGGGGCGGGGGAGGAGGGTCAGGGTGAGTGGAGGAGGGTCAGAGGAGGAGGGACGGGGAGGAGGGTCAGTGGAGGAGGGTCGGGGGGAGGAGGGTCAGGGGGAGGGTCGGGGGGAGGGTCAGAGGAGGAGGGACAGGGGGAGGAGAGTCAGTGGAGGAGGGTCGGGGGGAGGAGGGTCAGGGGGGAGTGTCAGGGGGAGTGGGGGAGGGTCGGGGGGAGGAGGGTCAGTGGAGGAGGGTTGGGGGGAGGAGGGTCAGTGGAGGAGGGTCGGGGGGAGGAGGGTCAGGGGGAGGGTCATGGGGAGGTTCGGGGGGAGTGGAGGAGGGTCAGTGCAGGAGGGTCGGGGGGGAGGAGGGTCGGGGGGAGGGTCAGGGGGGAGGGTCGGGGGGGGAGGAGGGTCAGGGGGAGTGGAGGAGGGTCAGAGGAGGAGGGACAGGGGGAGGAGGGTCAGTGGAGGAGGGTCGGGGGGAGGAGGGTCAGGGGGAGGGTCGGGGGGAGTGGGGGAGGGTCAGGGGGAGGAGGATCAGTGGAGGAGGGTCAGGGGGAGGGTCGGGGGGAGGAGGGTCAGGGGGAGTGGAGGAGGGTCAGTGGAGGAGGGTCGGGGGGAGGAGGGTGAGGGGGAGTGGAGGGTCAGAGGAGGAGGGTCGGGGGGGAGGAGGGTCAGTGGAGGAGGGTCAGTGGATGAGGGTCAGAGGGGGAGGGTCGGGGGGAGGAGGGTCGGGGGAGGAGGGTCGGGGGAGGAGGGTCGGGGGGAGTGGGGGAGGGTCGGGGGAGGAGGGTCAGGGGGAGTGGAGGAGGGTCAGTGGAGGAGGGTCGGGGGAGGAGGGTCGAGGGGAGTGGGGGAGGGTCGGGGGAGGAGGGTCAGGGGGAGTGGAGGAGGGTCGGGGGAGTGGGGGAGGGTCGGGGGGAGGAGGGTCAGGGGGAGTGGAGGAGGGTCAGTGGAGGAGGGTCAGTGGAGGAGGGTCGGGGGAGGAGGGTCAGGGGGAGTGGAGGGTCAGTGGAGGAGGGTCGGGGGAGGAGGGTCAGTGGAGGAGGGTCAGTGGAGGAGGGTCGGGGGGAGGAGGGTCAGGGGGATTGGAGGGTCAGTGGAGGAGGGTCATGGGAGGAGGGTCAGGGGGAGTGGAGGGTCAGTGGAGGAGGGTCGGGGGGAGGAGGGTCAGTGGAGGAGGGTCAGTGGAGGAGGGTCAGTGGAGGAGGGTCAGGGGGAGGAGGGTCAGTGGAGGAGGGTCGGGGGGAGGAGGGTTAGTGGAGGCGGGTCGGGGGAGGAGGGTCGGGGGGAGGGTCAGGGGGAGGGTCAGGAGGGGAGTGGGGGAGGGGCGGGGGGAGGAGGGTCAGAGGAGGAGGGACGGGGGAGGAGGGTCAGTGGAGGAGGGTCGGGGGGAGGAGGGTCAGGGGGAGGGTCGCGGGGAGTGGGGGAGGGTCAGAGGAGGAGGGACAGGGGGAGGAGGGTCAGGGGGGGAGTGTCAGGGGGGAGGGTCGGGGGGAGTGGGGGAGGGTCGGGGGGAGGAGGGTCAGTGGAGGAGGGTCGGGGGGAGGAGGGTCGGGGGGAGGAGGGTCAGGGGGAGGGTCAGGGGGAGGTTCGGGGGGAGTGGAGGAGGGTCAGTGCCGGAGGGTCGGGGGGGAGGAGGGTCAGGGGGAGTGGAGGAGGGTCAGAGGAGGAGGGACAGGGGGAGGAGGGTCAGTGGAGGAGGGTCGGGGGCAGGAGGGTCGGGGGGAGGGTCAGGGGGAGGGTCGGGGGGAGTGGGGGAGGGTCAGGGGGAGGAGGATCAGTGGAGGAGGGTCGAGGGAAGGGTCAGGGGGAGGGTCGCGGGGAGGAGGGTCAGGGGGAGTGGAGGAGGGTCAGTGGAGGAGGGTCGGGGGGAGGAGGGTCAGGGGGAGTGGAGGGTCAGTGGAGGAGGGTCGGGGGGAGGAGGGTCAGTGGAGGAGGGTCAGTGGATGAGGGTCGGGGGGGAGGAGGGTCGGGGGGAGTGGGGGAGGGTCGGGGGAGGAGGGTCAGGGGGAGTGGGGGAGGGTCGGGGGGAGGAGGGTCAGGGGGAGTGGAGGAGGGTCGGGGGAGTGGGGGAGGGTCGGGGGGAGGAGGGTCAGTGGAGGAGGGTCAGTGGAGGAGGGTCGGGGGAGGAGGGTCAGTGGAGGAGGGTCAGTGGAGGAGGGTCGGGGGGAGGAGGGTCAGGGGGATTGGAGGGTCAGTGGAGGAGGGTCATGGGGAGGAGGGTCAGGGGGAGTGGAGGTCAGTGGAGGAGGGTCGGGGGGAGGAGGGTCAGTGGAGGAGGGTCGGGGGGAGGAGGGTCAGGGGGAGTGGAAGGTCAGTGGAGGAGGGTCAGTGGAGGAGGGTCAGTGGAGGAGGGTCGGCGGGAGGAGGGTCAGTGGAGGAGGGTCGGGGGGAGGAGGGTCAGAGGGAGTGGAGGAGGGTCAGTGGAGGAGGGTCGGGGGGGGAGGAGGGTCAGGGGGAGTGGAGGGTCAGTGGAGGAGGGTCGGGGGGAGGAGGGTCAGTGGAGGGTCGGGGGAGGAGGGTCGGGGGAGTGGGGGAGGGTCGGGGGGAGTGGGGGAGGGTCGGGGGGAGGAGGGTCAGGGGGAGTGGAGGAGGGTCAGTGGAGGAGGGTCAGTGGAGGAGGGTCAGGGGGAGGAGGGTCGGGGGGAGTGGGGGAGGGTCAGTGGAGGAGGGTCAGTGGAGGAGGGTCAGGGGGAGTGGAGGAGGGTCAGTGGAGGAGGGTCGGGGGGAGGAGGGTCGGGGGTAGGAGGGTCAGGGGGAGTGGAGGAGGGTCAGTGGAGGAGGGTCAGTGGAGGAGGGTCGGGGGGAGTGGCGGAGGGTCGGGGGAGGAGGGTCAGTGGAGGAGGGTCAGTGGGGGAGGGTCGGGGGGAGGAGGGTCAGTGGAGGAGGGTCAGTGGAGGAGGGTCAGGGGGAGGAGTGTCGGGGGAGTGGAGGAGGGTCAGTGGAGGAGGGTCGGGGGGAGTGGAGGAGGGTCAGTGGAGGAGGGTCGGGGGGAGTGGAGGAGGGTCAGTGGAGGAGGGTCGGGGGAGGAGGGTCGGGGGGAGTGGAGGAGGGTCAGTGGAGGAGGGTCGGGGGAAGTGGAGGAGGGTCAGTGGAGGAGGGTCAGGGGGAGTGGAGGAGGGTCAGGGAGGAGGGTCGGGGGGAGTGGAGGAGGGTCAGGGAGGAGGGTCGGGGGGAGTGGAGGAGGGTCAGGGGGAGTGGAGGAGGGTCAGGGAGGAGGGTCGGGGGGAGTGGAGGAGGGTCAGTGGAGGAGGGTCAGGGGGAGTGGAGGAGGGTCAGTGGAGGAGGGTCAGTGGAGGAGGGTCGGGGGGAGTGGAGGAGGGTCAGTGGAGCAGGGTCAGTGGAGGAGGGTCGGGGGGAGGAGGGTCAGTGGAGGAGGGTCAGGGGGAGTGGAGGAGGGTCAGTGGAGGAGGGTCAAGGGGAGGGGAGGAGGGTCAGTGGAGGAGGGTCAGTGGAGGAGGGTCGGGGGGAGTGGAGGAGGGTCAGTGGAGGAGGGTCGGGGGGAGGAGGGTCAGTGGAGGAGGGTCAGGGGGAGTGGAGGAGGGTCAGTGGAGGAGGGTCAGTGGAGGAGGGTCGGGGGGAGGAGGGTCGGGGGGAGGAGGGTCGGGGGGAGTGGGGGAGGGTCGGGGGAGGAGGGTCAGTGGAGGAGGGTCAGTGGAGGAGGGTCAGGGGGAGGAGGGTCGGGGGGAGTGGGGGAGGGTCAGTGGGGGAGGGTCAGTGGAGGAGGGTCAGTGGAGGAGGGTCAGGGGGAGTGGAGGAGGGACAGTGGAGGAGGGTCGGGGGGAGGAGGGTCGGGGGGAGGAGGTTCGGGGGGAGTGGAGGAGGGTCAGTGGAGGAGGGTCAGTGGAGGAGGGTCGGGGGGAGTGGGGGAGGGTCGGGTGAGGGTCAGTGGAGGAGGGTCGGGGGGAGGGTCGGGGGGAGGGTCGGGGGGAGTGGAGGAGGGTCAGTGGAGGAGGGTCAGGGGAGGAGGGTCAGTGGAGGAGGGTCGGGGGGAGGAGGGTCAGTGGAGGAGGGTCAGTGGAGGAGGGTCGGGGGGAGGGTCGGGGGGAGTGGAGGAGGGTCAGTGGAGGAGGGTCAGGGAGGAGGGTCAGTGGAGGAGGGTCAGTGGAGGAGGATCAGTGGAGGAGGGTCGGGGGAGGGTCGGGGGGAGTGGAGGAGGGTCAGTGGAGGAGGGTCAGGGGAGGAGGGTCAGTGGAGGAGGGTCGGGGGGAGGAGGGTCAGTGGAGGCGGGTCGGGGGGAGGAGGGTCGGGGGGAGGAGGGTCGGGGGGAGGGTCAGGGGGAGGGTCAGGAGGGGAGTGGGGGAGGGGCGGGGGAGGAGGGTCAGGGTGAGTGGAGGAGGGTCAGAGGAGGAGGGACGGGGAGGAGGGTCAGTGGAGGAGGGTCGGGGGGAGGAGGGTCAGGGGGAGGGTCGGGGGGAGGGTCAGAGGAGGAGGGACAGGGGGAGGAGAGTCAGTGGAGGAGGGTCGGGGGGAGGAGAGTCAGTGGAGGAGGGTCGGGGGGAGGAGGGTCAGGGGGGAGTGTCAGGGGGAGTGGGGGAGGGTCGGGGGGAGGAGGGTCAGTGGAGGAGGGTCGGGGGGAGGAGGGTCAGTGGAGGAGGGTCGGGGGGAGGAGGGTCAGGGGGAGGGTCATGGGGAGGTTCGGGGGGAGTGGAGGAGGGTCAGTGCAGGAGGGTCGGGGGGGAGGAGGGTCGGGGGGAGGGTCAGGGGGGAGGGTCGGGGCGGGAGGAGGGTCAGGGGGAGTGGAGGAGGGTCAGAGGAGGAGGGACAGGGGGAGGAGGGTCAGTGGAGGAGGGTCGGGGGGAGGAGGGTCAGGGGGAGGGTCGGGGGGAGTGGGGGAGGGTCAGGGGGAGGAGGATCAGTGGAGGAGGGTCAGGGGGAGGGTCGGGGGGAGGAGGGTCAGGGGGAGTGGAGGAGGGTCAATGGAGGAGGGTCGGGGGGAGGAGGGTGAGGGGGAGTGGAGGGTCAGAGGAGGAGGGTCGGGGGGAGGAGGGTCAGTGGAGGAGGGTCAGTGGATGAGGGTCAGAGGGGGAGGGTCGGGGGGAGGAGGGTCGGGGGAGGAGGGTCGGGGGGAGTGGGGGAGGGTCGGGGGAGGAGGGTCAGGGGGAGTGGAGGAGGGTCAGTGGAGGAGGGTCGGGGGAGGAGGGTCGTGGGGAGTGGGGGAGGGTCGGGGGAGGAGGGTCAGGGGGAGTGGAGGAGGGTCGGGGGAGTGGGGGAGGGTCGGGGGGAGGAGGGTCAGGGGGAGTGGAGGAGGGTCAGTGGAGGAGGGTCAGTGGAGGAGGGTCGGGGGGAGGAGGGTCAGGGGGAGTGGAGGGTCAGTGGAGGAGGGTCGGGGGAGGAGGGTCAGTGGAGGAGGGTCAGTGGAGGAGGGTCGGGGGGAGGAGGGTCAGGGGGATTGGAGGGTCAGTGGAGGAGGGTCATGGGGAGGAGGGTCAGGGGGAGGAGGGTCAGGGGGAGTGGAGGGTCAGTGGAGGAGGGTCGGGGGGAGGAGGGTCAGTGGAGGAGGGTCAGTGGAGGAGGGTCAGTGGAGGAGGGTCAGGGGGAGGAGGGTCAGTGGAGGAGGGTCGGGGGGAGGAGGGTTAGTGGAGGCGGGTCGGGGGGAGGAGGGTCGGGGGGAGGGTCAGGGGGGAGGGTCAGGAGGGGAGTGGGGGAGGGGCGGGGGGAGGAGGGTCAGGGTCAGAGGAGGAGGGACGGGGGAGGAGGGTCAGTGGAGGAGGGTCGGGGGGAGGAGGGTCAGGGGGAGGGTCGCGGGGAGTGGGGGAGGGTCAGAGGAGGAGGGACAGGGGGAGGAGGGTCAGGGGGGAGTGTCAGGGGGGAGGGTCGGGGGGAGTGGGGGAGGGTCGGGGGGAGGAGGGTCAGTGGAGGAGGGTCGGGGGGAGGAGGGTCGGGGGGAGGAGGGTCAGGGGGAGGGTCAGGGGGAGGTTCGGGGGGAGTGGAGGAGGGTCAGTGCCGGAGGGTCGGGGGGGAGGAGGGTCAGGGGGAGTGGAGGAGGGTCAGAGGAGGAGGGACAGGGGGAGGAGGGTCAGTGGAGGAGGGTCGGGGGCAGGAGGGTCAGGGGGGAGGGTCAGGGGGAGGGTCGGGGGGAGTGGGGGAGGGTCAGGGGGAGGAGGGTCAGTGGGGGAGGGTCGGGGGGAGGAGGGTCAGTGGAGGAGGGTCAGTGGAGGAGGGTCAGGGGGAGGAGTGTCGGGGGAGTGGAGGAGGGTCAGTGGAGGAGGGTCGGGGGGAGTGGAGGAGGGTCAGTGGAGGAGGGTCGGGGGGAGTGGAGGAGGGTCAGTGGAGGAGGGTCGGGGGAGGAGGGTCGGGGGGAGTGGAGGAGGGTCAGTGGAGGAGGGTCGGGGGAAGTGGAGGAGGGTCAGTGGAGGAGGGTCAGGGGGAGTGGAGGAGGGTCAGGGAGGAGGGTCGGGGGGAGTGGAGGAGGGTCAGGGAGGAGGGTCGGGGGGAGTGGAGGAGGGTCAGGGGGAGTGGAGGAGGGTCAGGGAGGAGGGTCGGGGGGAGTGGAGGAGGGTCAGTGGAGGAGGGTCAGGGGGAGTGGAGGAGGGTCAGTGGAGGAGGGTCAGTGGAGGAGGGTCGGGGGGAGTGGAGGAGGGTCAGTGGAGCAGGGTCAGTGGAGGAGGGTCGGGGGGAGGAGGGTCAGTGGAGGAGGGTCAGGGGGAGTGGAGGAGGGTCAGTGGAGGAGGGTCAAGGGGAGGGGAGGAGGGTCAGTGGAGGAGGGTCAGTGGAGGAGGGTCGGGGGGAGTGGAGGAGGGTCAGTGGAGGAGGGTCGGGGGGAGGAGGGTCAGTGGAGGAGGGTCAGGGGGAGTGGAGGAGGGTCAGTGGAGGAGGGTCAGTGGAGGAGGGTCGGGGGGAGGAGGGTCGGGGGGAGGAGGGTCGGGGGGAGTGGGGGAGGGTCGGGGGAGGAGGGTCAGTGGAGGAGGGTCAGTGGAGGAGGGTCAGGGGGAGGAGGGTCGGGGGGAGTGGGGGAGGGTCAGTGGGGGAGGGTCAGTGGAGGAGGGTCAGTGGAGGAGGGTCAGGGGGAGTGGAGGAGGGTCAGTGGAGGAGGGTCGGGGGGAGGAGGGTCGGGGGGAGGAGGTTCGGGGGGAGTGGAGGAGGGTCAGTGGAGGAGGGTCAGTGGAGGAGGGTCGGGGGGAGTGGGGGAGGGTCGGGTGAGGGTCAGTGGAGGAGGGTCGGGGGGAGGGTCGGGGGGAGGGTCGGGGGGAGTGGAGGAGGGTCAGTGGAGGAGGGTCAGGGGAGGAGGGTCAGTGGAGGAGGGTCGGGGGGAGGAGGGTCAGTGGAGGAGGGTCAGTGGAGGAGGGTCGGGGGGAGGGTCGGGGGGAGTGGAGGAGGGTCAGTGGAGGAGGGTCAGGGGAGGAGGGTCAGTGGAGGAGGGTCAGTGGAGGAGGATCAGTGGAGGAGGGTCGGGGGAGGGTCGGGGGGAGTGGAGGAGGGTCAGTGGAGGAGGGTCAGGGGAGGAGGGTCAGTGGAGGAGGGTCGGGGGGAGGAGGGTCAGTGGAGGCGGGTCGGGGGGAGGAGGGTCGGGGGGAGGGTCAGGGGGAGGGTCAGGAGGGGAGTGGGGGAGGGGCGGGGGAGGAGGGTCAGGGTGAGTGGAGGAGGGTCAGAGGAGGAGGGACGGGGAGGAGGGTCAGTGGAGGAGGGTCGGGGGGAGGAGGGTCAGGGGGAGGGTCGGGGGGAGGGTCAGAGGAGGAGGGACAGGGGGAGGAGAGTCAGTGGAGGAGGGTCGGGGGGAGGAGAGTCAGTGGAGGAGGGTCGGGGGGAGGAGGGTCAGGGGGGAGTGTCAGGGGGAGTGGGGGAGGGTCGGGGGGAGGAGGGTCAGTGGAGGAGGGTCGGGGGGAGGAGGGTCAGTGGAGGAGGGTCGGGGGGAGGAGGGTCAGGGGGAGGGTCATGGGGAGGTTCGGGGGGAGTGGAGGAGGGTCAGTGCAGGAGGGTCGGGGGGGAGGAGGGTCGGGGGGAGGGTCAGGGGGGAGGGTCGGGGGGGGAGGAGGGTCAGGGGGAGTGGAGGAGGGTCAGAGGAGGAGGGACAGGGGGAGGAGGGTCAGTGGAGGAGGGTCGGGGGGAGGAGGGTCAGGGGGAGGGTCGGGGGGAGTGGGGGAGGGTCAGGGGGAGGAGGATCAGTGGAGGAGGGTCAGGGGGAGGGTCGGGGGGAGGAGGGTCAGGGGGAGTGGAGGAGGGGTCAGTGGAGGAGGGTCGGGGGGAGGAGGGTGAGGGGGAGTGGAGGGTCAGAGGAGGAGGGTCGGGGGGGAGGAGGGTCAGTGGAGGAGGGTCAGTGGATGAGGGTCAGAGGGGGAGGGTCGGGGGGAGGAGGGTCGGGGGAGGAGGGTCGGGGGGAGTGGGGGAGGGTCGGGGGAGGAGGGTCAGGGGGAGTGGAGGAGGGTCAGTGGAGGAGGGTCGGGGGAGGAGGGTCGTGGGGAGTGGGGGAGGGTCGGGGGAGGAGGGTCAGGGGGAGTGGAGGAGGGTCGGGGGAGTGGGGGAGGGGTCGGGGGGAGGAGGGTCAGGGGGAGTGGAGGAGGGTCAGTGGAGGAGGGTCAGTGGAGGAGGGTCGGGGGAGGAGGGTCAGGGGGAGTGGAGGGTCAGTGGAGGAGGGTCGGGGGGAGGAGGGTCAGTGGAGGAGGGTCAGTGGAGGAGGGTCGGGGGGAGGAGGGTCAGGGGGGATTGGAGGGGTCAGTGGAGGAGGGTCATGGGGAGGAGGGTCAGGGGGAGGAGGGTCAGGGGGAGTGGAGGGTCAGTGGAGGAGGGTCGGGGGGAGGAGGGTCAGTGGAGGAGGGTCAGTGGAGGAGGGTCAGTGGAGGAGGGTCAGGGGGAGGAGGGTCAGTGGAGGAGGGTCGGGGGGAGGAGGGTTAGTGGAGGCGGGTCGGGGGGAGGAGGGTCGGGGGGAGGGTCAGGGGGGAGGGTCAGGAGGGGAGTGGGGGAGGGGCGGGGGGAGGAGGGTCAGGGTCAGAGGAGGAGGGACGGGGGAGGAGGGTCAGTGGAGGAGGGTCGGGGGGAGGAGGGTCAGGGGGAGGGTCGCGGGGAGTGGGGGAGGGTCAGAGGAGGAGGGACAGGGGGAGGAGGGTCAGGGGGGGAGTGTCAGGGGGGAGGGTCGGGGGGAGTGGGGGAGGGTCGGGGGGAGGAGGGTCAGTGGAGGAGGGTCGGGGGGAGGAGGGTCGGGGGGAGGAGGGTCAGGGGGAGGGTCAGGGGGAGGTTCGGGGGGAGTGGAGGAGGGTCAGTGCCGGAGGGTCGGGGGGGAGGAGGGTCAGGGGGAGTGGAGGAGGGTCAGAGGAGGAGGGACAGGGGGAGGAGGGTCAGTGGAGGAGGGTCGGGGGCAGGAGGGTCAGGGGGGAGGGTCAGGGGGAGGGTCGGGGGGAGTGGGGGAGGGTCAGGGGGAGGAGGATCAGTGGAGGAGGGTCGAGGGAAGGGTCAGGGGGAGGGTCGCGGGGAGGAGGGTCAGGGGGAGTGGAGGAGGGTCAGTGGAGGAGGGTCGGGGGGAGGAGGGTCAGGGGGAGTGGAGGGTCAGTGGAGGAGGGTCGGGGGGAGGAGGGTCAGTGGAGGAGGGTCAGTGGATGAGGGTCGGGGGGAGGAGGGTCGGGGGGAGTGGGGGAGGGTCGGGGGAGGAGGGTCAGGGGGAGTGGGGGAGGGTCGGGGGGAGGAGGGTCAGGGGGAGTGGAGGAGGGTCGGGGGAGTGGGGGAGGGTCGGGGGGAGGAGGGTCAGTGGAGGAGGGTCAGTGGAGGAGGGTCGGGGGAGGAGGGTCAGTGGAGGAGGGTCGGGGGAGGAGGGTCGGTGGAGGAGGGTCAGTGGAGGAGGGTCAGGGGGAGGAGGGTCGGGGGGAGTGGGGGAGGGTCAGTGGGGGAGGGTCAGTGGAGGAGGGTCAGTGGAGGAGGGTCAGGGGGAGTGGAGGAGGGTCAGTGGAGGAGGGTCGGGGGGAGGAGGGTCGGGGGGAGGAGGTTCGGGGGGAGTGGAGGAGGGTCAGTGGAGGAGGGTCAGTGGAGGAGGGTCGGGGGGAGTGGGGGAGGGTCGGGTGAGGGTCAGTGGAGGAGGGTCGGGGGGAGGGTCGGGGGGAGGGTCGGGGGGAGTGGAGGAGGGTCAGTGGAGGAGGGTCAGGGGAGGAGGGTCAGTGGAGGAGGGTCGGGGGGAGGAGGGTCACTGGAGGAGGGTCAGTGGAGGAGGGTCGGGGGGAGGGTCGGGGGGAGTGGAGGAGGGTCAGTGGAGGAGGGTCAGGGGAGGAGGGTCAGTGGAGGAGGGTCAGTGGAGGAGGGTCAGTGGAGGAGGGTCGGGGGGAGGGTCGGGGGGAGTGGAGGAGGGTCAGTGGAGGAGGGTCAGGGGAGGAGGGTCAGTGGAGGAGGGTCGGGGGGAGGAGGGTCAGTGGAGGCGGGTCGGGGGGAGGAGGGTCGGGGGGAGGGTCAGGGGGAGGGTCAGGAGGGGAGTGGGGGAGGGGCGGGGGAGGAGGGTCAGGGTGAGTGGAGGAGGGTCAGAGGAGGAGGGACGGGGAGGAGGGTCAGTGGAGGAGGGTCGGGGGGAGGAGGGTCAGGGGGGAGGGTCGGGGGGAGGGTCAGAGGAGGAGGGACAGGGGGAGGAGAGTCAGTGGAGGAGGGTCGGGGGGAGGAGAGTCAGTGGAGGAGGGTCGGGGGGAGGAGGGTCAGGGGGGAGTGTCAGGGGGAGTGGGGGAGGGTCGGGGGGAGGAGGGTCAGTGGAGGAGGGTCGGGGGAGGAGGGTCAGTGGAGGAGGGTCGGGGGGAGGAGGGTCAGGGGGAGGGTCATGGGGAGGTTCGGGGGGAGTGGAGGAGGGTCAGTGCAGGAGGGTCGGGGGGGAGGAGGGTCGGGGGGAGGGTCAGGGGGGAGGGTCGGGGGGGGAGGAGGGTCAGGGGGAGTGGAGGAGGGTCAGAGGAGGAGGGACAGGGGGAGGAGGGTCAGTGGAGGAGGGTCGGGGGAGGAGGGTCAGGGGGAGGGTCGGGGGGAGTGGGGGAGGGTCAGGGGGAGGAGGATCAGTGGAGGAGGGTCAGGGGGAGGGTCGGGGGGAGGAGGGTCAGGGGGAGTGGAGGAGGGTCAGTGGAGGAGGGTCGGGGGGAGGAGGGTGAGGGGGAGTGGAGGGTCAGAGGAGGAGGGTCGGGGGGGAGGAGGGTCAGTGGAGGAGGGTCAGTGGATGAGGGTCAGAGGGGAGGGTCGGGGGGAGGAGGGTCGGGGGAGGAGGGTCGGGGGGAGTGGGGGAGGGTCGGGGGAGGAGGGTCAGGGGGAGTGGAGGAGGGTCAGTGGAGGAGGGTCGGGGGAGGAGGGTCGTGGGGAGTGGGGGAGGGTCGGGGGAGGAGGGTCAGGGGGAGTGGAGGAGGGTCGGGGGAGTGGGGGAGGGTCGGGGGGAGGAGGGTCAGGGGGAGTGGAGGAGGGTCAGTGGAGGAGGGTCAGTGGAGGAGGGTCGGGGGAGGAGGGTCAGGGGGAGTGGAGGGGTCAGTGGAGGAGGGTCGGGGGAGGAGGGTCAGTGGAGGAGGGTCAGTGGAGGAGGGTCGGGGGGAGGAGGGTCAGGGGGATTGGAGGGTCAGTGGAGGAGGGTCATGGGGAGGAGGGTCAGGGGGAGGAGGGTCAGGGGGAGTGGAGGGTCAGTGGAGGAGGGTCGGGGGAGGAGGGGTCAGTGGAGGAGGGTCAGTGGAGGAGGGTCAGTGGAGGAGGGTCAGGGGGAGGAGGGTCAGTGGAGGAGGGTCGGGGGGAGGGAGGGTTAGTGGAGGCGGGTCGGGGGGAGGAGGGTCGGGGGGAGGGTCAGGGGGGAGGGTCAGGAGGGGAGTGGGGGAGGGGCGGGGGGAGGAGGGTCAGGGTCAGAGGAGGAGGGACGGGGGAGGAGGGTCAGTGGAGGAGGGTCGGGGGGAGGAGGGTCAGGGGGAGGGTCGCGGGGAGTGGGGGAGGGTCAGAGGAGGAGGGACAGGGGGAGGAGGGTCAGGGGGGAGTGTCAGGGGGGAGGGTCGGGGGGAGTGGGGGAGGGTCGGGGGGAGGAGGGTCAGTGGAGGAGGGTCGGGGGGAGGAGGGTCGGGGGGAGGAGGGTCAGGGGGAGGGTCAGGGGGAGGGTTCGGGGGGAGTGGAGGAGGGTCAGTGCCGGAGGGTCGGGGGGGAGGAGGGTCAGGGGGAGTGGAGGAGGGTCAGAGGAGGAGGGACAGGGGGAGGAGGGTCAGTGGAGGAGGGTCGGGGGCAGGAGGGTCAGGGGGGAGGGTCAGGGGGAGGGTCGGGGGGAGTGGGGGAGGGTCAGGGGGAGGAGGATCAGTGGAGGAGGGTCGAGGGAAGGGTCAGGGGGAGGGTCGCGGGGAGGAGGGTCAGGGGGAGTGGAGGAGGGTCAGTGGAGGAGGGTCGGGGGGAGGAGGGTCAGGGGGAGTGGAGGGTCAGTGGAGGAGGGTCGGGGGGAGGAGGGTCAGTGGAGGAGGGTCAGTGGATGAGGGTCGGGGGGAGGAGGGTCGGGGGGAGTGGGGGGAGGGTCGGGGGAGGAGGGTCAGGGGGAGTGGGGGAGGGTCGGGGGGAGGAGGGTCAGGGGGAGTGGAGGAGGGTCGGGGGAGTGGGGGAGGGTCGGGGGGAGGAGGGTCAGTGGAGGAGGGTCAGTGGAGGAGGGTCGGGGGAGGAGGGTCAGTGGAGGAGGGTCAGTGGAGGAGGGTCGGGGGGAGGAGGGTCAGGGGGATTGGAGGGTCAGTGGAGGAGGGTCATGGGGAGGAGGGTCAGGGGGGAGTGGAGGTCAGTGGAGGAGGGTCGGGGGGAGGAGGGTCAGTGGAGGAGGGTCGGGGGGAGGAGGGTCAGGGGGAGTGGAAGGTCAGTGGAGGAGGGTCAGTGGAGGAGGGTCAGTGGAGGAGGGTCGGCGGGAGGAGGGTCAGTGGAGGAGGGTCGGGGGGAGGAGGGTCAGAGGGAGTGGAGGAGGGTCAGTGGAGGAGGGTCGGGGGGGGAGGAGGGTCAGGGGGAGTGGAGGGTCAGTGGAGGAGGGTCGGGGGGAGGAGGGTCAGTGGAGGGTCGGGGGAGGAGGGTCGGGGGGAGTGGGGGAGGGTCGGGGGGAGTGGGGGAGGGTCGGGGGGAGGAGGGTCAGGGGGAGTGGAGGAGGGTCAGTGGAGGAGGGTCGGGGGAGGAGGGTCGGGGGGAGTGTCGGGGGGAGGAGGGTCAGGGCGAGTGTAGGAGGGTCAGGGGGAGTGGGGGAGGGTCGGGGGGAGGAGGGTCAGTGGAGGAGGGTCAGTGGAGGAGGGTCAGTGGAGGAGGGTCAGGGGGAGGAGGGTCAGGGGGAGTGGAGGGTCAGTGGAGGAGGGTCGGGGGGAGGAGGGTCAGGGGGAGTGGAGGGTCAGTGGAGGAGGGTCGGGGGAGGAGGGTCAGTGGAGGAGGGTCAGTGGAGGAGGGTCAGTGGAGGAGGGTCAGTGGAGGAGGGTCAGTGGAGGAGGGTCAGGGGGAGGAGGGTCAGGGGGATTGGAGGGTCAGTGGAGGAGGGTCGGGGGGGAGGAGGGTCAGTGGAGGAGGGTCAGTGGAGGAGGGTCAGTGGAGGAGGGTCGGGGGGAGGAGGGTCAGTGGAGGTGGGTCGGGGGGAGGAGGGTCAGTGGAGGAGGGTCAGTGGAGGAGGGTCAGTGGAGGAGGGTCGGGGGGAGGAGGGTCAGTGGAGGTGGGTCGGGGGGAGGAGGGTCAGGGGGGAGGATCAGGGGGAGGGTCGGGGGGAGTGGGGGAGGGTCGGGGGGAGTGGGGGAGGGTCGGGGGGAGGAGGGTCAGGGGGAGTGGAGGAGTGTCGGGGGGAGGAGGGTCAGGGGGAGTGGAGGAGGGTCGGGGGGAGGAGGGTCGGGGGGAGGAGGGTCGGGGGAGGAGGGTCGGGGGGAGGAGGGTCGGGGGGAGTGGGGGAGGGTCGGGGGGAGGAGGGTCAGGGGGAGTGGAGGAGGGTCAGTGGAGGAGGGTCAGTGGAGGAGGGTCGGGGGGAGGAGGGTCAGGGGGAGTGGAGGGTCAGTGGAGGAGGGTCAGTGGAGGAGGGTCAGTGGAGGAGGGTCGGGTGGAGGAGGGTCGGGGGGAGTGGAGGGTCAGTGGAGGAGGGTCGGGGGGAGGAGGGTCAGTGGAGGAGGGCAGGGGGAGTGGAGGGTCAGTGGAGGAGGGTCAGTGGAGGAGGGTCAGTGGAGGAGGGTCGGGGGGAGGAGGGTCAGTGGAGGAGGGTCGGGGGGAGGGGGGTCAGGGGGAGTGGAGGAGGGGGAGTGGAGGAGGGTCAGTGGAGGAGGGTCGGGGGGAGGAGGGTCAGGGGGAGTGGAGGAGGGGGAGTGGAGGAGGGTCAGTGGAGGAGGGTCGGGGGGGAGTGGAGGAGGGTCAGTGGAGGAGGGTCGGGGGGAGGAGGGTCGGGGGGAGTGGAGGAGGGTCAGTGGAGGAGGGTCGGGGGGAGGAGGGTCAGGGGGAGTGGAGGAGGGGGAGTGGAGGAGGGTCAGTGGAGGAGGGTCGGGGGGAGTGGAGGAGGGTCAGTGGAGGAGGGTCGGGGGGAGGAGGGTCGGGGGGAGTGGAGGAGGGTCAGTGGAGGAGGGTCGGGGGGAGGAGGGTCGGGGGGAGGAGGGTCGGGGGGAGTGGAGGAGGGTCAGTGGAGGAGGGTCGGGGGGAGTGGAGGAGGGTCAGTGGAGGAGGGTCAGGGGGAGTGGAGGAGGGTCAGGGAGGAGGGTCGGGGGGAGTGGAGGAGGGTCGGGGGGAGTGGGGGAGGGTCGGGGGGAGGAGGGTCAGGGGGAGTGGAGGAGGGTCAGTGGAGGAGGGTCGGGGGAGGAGGGTCAGTGGAGGAGGGTCAGTGGATGAGGGTCGGGGGGAGGAGGGTCGGGGGGAGTGGGGGAGGGTTGGGGGAGGAGGGTCAGGGGGAGTGGGGGAGGGTCGGGGGGAGGAGGGTCAGGGGGAGTGGAGGAGGGTCGGGGGAGTGGGGGAGGGTCGGGGGGAGGAGGGTCAGTGGAGGAGGGTCAGTGGAGGAGGGTCGGGGGAGGAGGGTCAGTGGAGGAGGGTCAGTGGAGGAGGGTCGGGGGGAGGAGGGTCAGGGGGATTGGAGGGTCAGTGGAGGAGGGTCATGGGGAGGAGGGTCAGGGGGAGTGGATGTCAGTGGAGGAGGGTCGGGGGGAGGAGGGTCAGTGGAGGAGGGTCGGGGGGAGGAGGGTCAGGGGGAGTGGAAGGTCAGTGGAGGAGGGTCAGTGGAGGAGGGTCAGTGGAGGAGGGTCGGCGGGAGGAGGGTCAGTGGAGGAGGGTCGGGGGAGGAGGGTCAGAGGGAGTGGAGGAGGGTCAGTGGAGGAGGGTCGGGGGGGAGGAGGGTCAGGGGGAGTGGAGGGTCAGTGGAGGAGGGTCGGGGGGAGGAGGGTCAGTGGAGGGTCGGGGGAGGAGGGTCGGGGGGAGTGGGGGAGGGTCGGGGGGAGTGGGGGAGGGTCGGGGGGAGGAGGGTCAGGGGGAGTGGAGGAGGGTCAGTGGAGGAGGGTCGGGGGAGGAGGGTCGGGGGGAGTGTCGGGGGGAGGAGGGTCAGGGCGAGTGGAGGAGGGTCAGGGGGAGTGGGGGAGGGTCGGGGGAGGAGGGTCAGTGGAGGAGGGTCAGTGGAGGAGGGTCAGGGGGAGGAGGGTCAGGGGGAGTGGAGGGTCAGTGGAGGAGGGTCGGGGGGAGGAGGGTCAGGGGGAGTGGAGGGTCAGTGGAGGAGGGTCGGGGAGGAGGGTCAGTGGAGGAGGGTCAGTGGAGGAGGGTCAGTGGAGGAGGGTCAGTGGAGGAGGGTCAGTGGAGGAGGGTCAGGGGGAGGAGGGTCAGGGGGATTGGAGGGTCAGTGGAGGAGGGTCGGGGGGGAGAAGGGTCAGTGGAGGAGGGTCAGTGGAGGAGGGTCGGGGGGAGGAGGGTCAGTGGAGGTGGGTCGGGGGGAGGAGGGTCAGTGGAGGAGGGTCAGTGGAGGAGGGTCAGTGGAGGAGGGTCGGGGGGAGGAGGGTCAGTGGAGGTGGGTCGGGGGGAGGAGGGTCAGGGGGGAGGATCAGGGGGGAGGGTCGAGGGGAGTGGGGGAGGGTCGGGGGGAGTGGGGGAGGGTCGGGGGGAGGAGGGTCAGGGGGAGTGGAGGAGTGTCGGGGGGAGGAGGGTCAGGGGGAGTGGAGGAGGGTCGGGGGGAGGAGGGTCGGGGGGAGGAGGGTCGGGGGGAGGAGGGTCGGGGGAGGAGGGTCGGGGGGAGGAGGGTCGGGGGGAGTGGGGGAGGGTCGGGGGGAGGAGGGTCAGGGGGAGTGGAGGAGGGTCAGTGGAGGAGGGTCAGCGGAGGAGGGTCGGGGGGAGGAGGGTCAGGGGGAGTGGAGGGTCAGTGGAGGAGGGTCAGTGGAGGAGGGTCAGTGGAGGAGGGTCGGGTGGAGGAGGGTCGGGGGGAGTGGAGGGTCAGTGGAGGAGGGTCGGGGGGAGGAGGGTCAGTGGAGGAGGGCAGGGGGAGTGGAGGGTCAGTGGAGGAGGGTCAGTGGAGGAGGGTCGGGGGGAGGAGGGTCAGTGGAGGAGGGTCGGGGGAGGGGGGTCAGGGGGAGTGGAGGAGGGGGAGTGGAGGAGGGTCAGTGGAGGAGGGTCGGGGGGAGGAGGGTCAGGGGGAGTGGAGGAGGGTCAGTGGAGGAGGGTCGGGGGGAGTGGAGGAGGGTCAGTGGAGGAGGGTCGGGGGGAGGAGGGTCGGGGGGAGGGGAGGAGGGTCAGTGGAGGAGGGTCGGGGGAGGAGGGTCAGGGGGAGTGGAGGAGGGGGAGTGGAGGAGGGTCAGTGGAGGAGGGTCGGGGGGAGTGGAGGAGGGTCAGTGGAGGAGGGTCGGGGGGAGGAGGGTTGGGGGGAGTGGAGGAGGGTCAGTGGAGGAGGGTCGGGGGGAGGAGGGTCGGGGGGAGTGGAGGAGGGTCAGTGGAGGAGGGTCGGGGGGAGTGGAGGAGGGTCAGTGGAGGAGGGTCAGGGGGAGTGGAGGAGGGTCAGGGAGGAGGGTCGGGGGGAGTGGAGGAGGGTCAGGGAGGAGGGTCGGGGGGAGTGGAGGAGGGTCAGGGGGAGTGGAGGAGGGTCAGGGAGGAGGGTCGGGGGAGTGGAGGAGGGTCAGTGGAGGAGGGTCAGGGGGAGTGGAGGAGGGTCAGTGGAGGAGGGTCAGTGGAGGAGGGTCGGGGGGAGTGGAGGAGGGTCAGTGGAGGAGCGTCGGGGGAGGAGGGTCAGTGTAGGAGGGTCAGTGGAGGAGGGTCGGGGAGGAGGGTCAGGGGAGGAGGGTCGGGGGAGTGGAGGAGGGTCAGTGGAGGAGCGTCGGGGGGAGGAGGGTCAGTGTAGGAGGGTCAGGGGAGGAGGGTCGGGGAGGAGGGTCAGGGGAGGAGGGTCGGGGGAGTGGAGGAGGGTCAGTGGAGGAGAGTCGGGGGGAGTGGAGGAGGGTCAGTGGAGGAGGGTCGGGGGGAGGAGGGTCGGGGGGAGTGGGGGAGGGTCGGGGGGAGGAGGGTCAGTGGAGGAGGGTCAGTGGAGGAGGGTCAGGGGGAGGAGGGTCGGGGGGAGTGGGGGAGGGTCAGTGGAGGAGGGTCAGTGGAGGAGGGTCAGGGGGAGTGGAGGAGGGTCAGTGGAGGAGGGTCGGGGGGAGGAGGGTCGGGGGTAGGAGGGTCAGGGGGAGTGGAGGAGGGTCAGTGGAGGAGGGTCAGTGGAGGAGGGTCGGGGGGAGTGGCGGAGGGTCGGGGGGAGGAGGGTCAGTGGAGGAGGGTCAGTGGGGGAGGGTCGGGGGAGGAGGGTCAGTGGAGGAGGGTCAGTGGAGGAGGGTCAGGGGGAGGAGTGTCGGGGGAGTGGAGGAGGGTCAGTGGAGGAGGGTCGGGGGGAGTGGAGGAGGGTCAGTGGAGGAGGGTCGGGGGGAGTGGAGGAGGGTCAGTGGAGGAGGGTCGGGGGGAGGAGGGTCGGGGGGAGTGGAGGAGGGTCAGTGGAGGAGGGTCGGGGGGAGTGGAGGAGGGTCAGTGGAGGAGGGTCAGGGGGAGTGGAGGAGGGTCAGGGAGGAGGGTCGGGGGGAGTGGAGGAGGGTCAGGGAGGAGGGTCGGGGGGAGTGGAGGAGGGTCAGGGGGAGTGGAGGAGGGTCAGGGAGGAGGGTCGGGGGGAGTGGAGGAGGGTCAGTGGAGGAGGGTCAGGGGGAGTGGAGGAGGGTCAGTGGAGGAGGGTCAGTGGAGGAGGGTCGGGGGGAGTGGAGGAGGGTCAGTGGAGGAGGGTCAGTGGAGGAGGGTCGGGGGGAGGAGGGTCAGTGGAGGAGGGTCAGGGGGAGTGGAGGAGGGTCAGTGGAGGAGGGTCAAGGGGAGGGGAGGAGGGTCAGTGGAGGAGGGTCAGTGGAGGAGGGTCGGGGGGAGTGGAGGAGGGTCAGTGGAGGAGGGTCGGGGGGAGGAGGGTCAGTGGAGGAGGGTCAGGGGGAGTGGAGGAGGGTCAGTGGAGGAGGGTCAGTGGAGGAGGGTCGGGGGGAGGAGGGTCGGGGGGAGGAGGGTCGGGGGGAATGGGGGAGGGTCGGGGGAGGAGGGTCAGTGGAGGAGGGTCAGTGGAGGAGGGTCAGGGGGAGGAGGGTCGGGGGGAGTGGGGGAGGGTCAGTGGAGGAGGGTCAGTGGAGGAGGGTCAGGGGGAGTGGAGGAGGGTCAGTGGAGGAGGGTCGGGGGGAGGAGGGTCGGGGGGAGGAGGTTCGGGGGGAGTGGAGGAGGGTCAGTGGAGGAGGGTCAGTGGAGGAGGGTCGGGCGGAGTGGGGGAGGGTCGGGTGAGGGTCAGTGGAGGAGGGTCGGGGGGAGGGTCGGGGGGAGTGGAGGAGGGTCAGTGGAGGAGGGTCAGGGGAGGAGGGTCAGTGGAGGAGGGTCGGGGGGAGGAGGGTCAGTGGAGGAGGGTCAGTGGAGGAGGGTCGGGGGGAGGGTCGGGGGGAGTGGAGGAGGGTCAGTGGAGGAGGGTCAGGGGAGGAAGGTCAGTGGAGGAGGGTCAGTGGAGGAGGGTCAGTGGAGGAGGGTCAGTGGAGGAGGGTCGGGGGGAGGGTCGGGGGGAGTGGAGGAGGGTCAGTGGAGGAGGGTCAGGGGAGGAGGGTCAGTGGAGGAGGGTCGGGGGGAGGAGGGTCAGTGGAGGCGGGTCGGGGGGAGGAGGGTCGGGGGGAGGGTCAGGGGGAGGGTCAGGAGGGGAGTGGGGGAGGGGCGGGGGAGGAGGGTCAGGGTGAGTGGAGGAGGGTCAGAGGAGGAGGGACGGGGGAGGAGGGTCAGTGGAGGAGGGTCGGGGGGAGGAGGGTCAGGGGGAGGGTCGGGGGGAGGGTCAGAGGAGGAGGGACAGGGGGAGGAGAGTCAGTGGAGGAGGGTCGGGGGGAGGAGGGTCAGGGGGGAGTGTCAGGGGGAGGGTCGGGGGGAGGAGGGTCAGTGGAGGAGGGTCGGGGGGAGGAGGGTCAGTGGAGGAGGGTCGGGGGGAGGAGGGTCAGGGGGAGGGTCATGGGGAGGTTCGGGGGGAGTGGAGGAGGGTCAGTGCAGGAGGGTCGGGGGGGAGGAGGGTCGGGGGGAGGGTCAGGGGGGAGGGTCGGGGGGGAGGAGGGTCAGGGGGAGTGGAGGAGGGTCAGAGGAGGAGGGACAGGGGGAGGAGGGTCAGTGGAGGAGGGTCGGGGGGAGGAGGGTCAGGGGGAGGGTCGGGGGGAGTGGGGGAGGGTCAGGGGGAGGAGGATCAGTGGAGGAGGGTCAGGGGGAGGGTCGGGGGGAGGAGGGTCAGGGGGAGTGGAGGAGGGTCAGTGGAGGAGGGTCGGGGGGAGGAGGGTGAGGGGGAGTGGAGGGTCAGAGGAGGGGGGTCGGGGGGAGGAGGGTCAGTGGAGGAGGGTCAGTGGATGAGGGTCAGAGGGGGAGGGTCGGGGGGAGGAGGGTCGGGGGAGGAGGGTCGGGGGGAGTGGGGGAGGGTCGGGGGAGGAGGGTCAGGGGGAGTGGAGGAGGGTCAGTGGAGGAGGGTCGGGGGAGGAGGGTCGTGGGGAGTGGGGGAGGGTCGGGGGAGGAGGGTCAGGGGGAGTGGAGGAGGGTCGGGGGAGTGGGGGAGGGTCGGGGGGAGGAGGGTCAGGGGGAGTGGAGGAGGGTCAGTGGAGGAGGGTCAGTGGAGGAGGGTCGGGGGAGGAGGGTCAGGGGGAGTGGAGGGTCAGTGGAGGAGGGTCGGGGGAGGAGGGTCAGTGGAGGAGGGTCAGTGGAGGAGGGTCGGGGGGAGGAGGGTCAGGGGGATTGGAGGGTCAGTGGAGGAGGGTCATGGGGAGTGGAGGGTCAGGGGGAGTGGAGGGTCAGTGGAGGAGGGTCGGGGGGAGGAGGGTCAGTGGAGGAGGGTCAGTGGAGGAGGGTCAGGGGGAGGAGGGTCAGGGGGAGTGGAGGGTCAGTGGAGGAGGGTCGGGGGGAGGAGGGTCAGTGGAGGAGGGTCAGTGGAGGAGGGTCAGTGGAGGAGGGTCGGGGGGAGTGGAGGGTCAGGGGGAGTGGAGGGTCAGTGGAGGAGGGTCAGTGGAGGAGGGTCAGTGGAGGAGGGTCAGTGGAGGAGGGTCAGTGGAGGAGGGTCAGGGGGAGGAGGGTCAGGGGGAGGAGGGTCAGGGGGATTGGAGGGTCAGTGGAGGAGGGTCGGGGGGGAGGAGGGTCAGTGGAGGAGGGTCAGTGGAGGAGGGTCGGGGGGAGGAGGGACAGGGGGAGTGGAGGGTCAGTGGAGGAGGGTCAGTGGAGGAGGGTCAGTGGAGGAGGGTCAGTGGAGGAGGGTCGGGGGGAGGAGGGTCAGTGGAGGAGGGTCGGGGGGAGTGGGGGAGGGTCGGGGGGAGTGGGGGAGGGTCGGGGGGAGGAGGGTCAGGGGGAGTGGAGGAGTGTCGGGGGGAGGAGGGTCAGGGGGAGTGGAGGGTCAGTGGAGGAGGGTCGGGGGGAGGAGGGTCAGTGGAGGAGGGTCAGTGGAGGAGGGTCGGGGGAGGAGGGTCGGGGGGAGTGGGGGAGGGTCGGGGGGAGGAGGGTCAGGGGGAGTGGAGGAGGGTCAGTGGAGGAGGGTCAGTGGAGGAGGGTCGGGGGAGGAGGGTCGGGGGGAGGGTCGGGGGGAGGAGGGTCAGTGGGAGTGGAGGAGGGTCAGGGGGAGTGGGGGAGGGTCGGGGGGAGGAGGGTCAGGGGGAGGGGAGGAGGGTCAGGGGGAGTGGAGGAGGGTCAGTGGAGGAGGGTCAGTGGAGGAGGGTCGGGGGAGGAGGGTCAGTGGAGGAGGGTCAGTGGAGGAGGGTCAGTGGAGGAGGGTCGGGGGGAGTGGAGGGTCAGTGGAGGAGGGTCGGGGGGAGTGGAGGGTCAGTGGAGGAGGGTCGGGGGGAGGAGGGTCAGTGGAGGAGGGCAGGGGGAGTGGAGGGTCAGTGGAGGAGGGTCAGTGGAGGAGGGTCGGGGGGAGGAGGGTCAGGGGGAGTGGAGGGTCAGTGGAGGAGGGTCAGTGGAGGAGGGTCAGTGGAGGAGGGTCGGGGGGAGGAGTGTCAGTGGAGGAGGGTCGGGGGGAGGAGGGTCAGGGGGGAGGATCAGGGGGGAGGGTCGGGGGGAGTGGGGGAGGGTCGGGGGGAGGAGGGTCAGGGGGAGTGGAGGAGTGTCGGGGGGAGGAGGGTCAGGGGGAGTGGAGGGTCAGTGGAGGAGGGTCGGGGGGAGGAGGGTCAGTGGAGGAGGGTCAGTGGAGGAGGGTCGGGGGAGGAGGGTCGGGGGGAGTGGGGGAGGGTCGGGGGGAGGAGGGTCAGGGGGAGTGGAGGAGGGTCAGGGGGAGTGGGGGAGGGTCGGGGGAGGAGGGTCAGGGGGAGTGGAGGAGGGTCAGTGGAGGAGGGTCAGTGGAGGAGGGTCAGTGGAGGAGGGTCGGGGAGGAGGGTCAGGGGGAGTGGAGGGTCAGTGGAGGAGGGTCGGGGGGAGGAGGGTCAGTGGAGGAGGGTCAGTGGAGGAGGGTCGGGGGGAGTGGAGGGTCAGTGGAGGAGGGTCGGGGGGAGTGGAGGGTCAGTGGAGGAGGGTCGGGGGGAGGAGGGTCAGTGGAGGAGGGCAGGGGGAGTGGAGGGTCAGTGGAGGAGGGTCAGTGGAGGAGGGTCGGGGGGAGGAGGGTCAGTGGTGGAGGGTCGGGGGGAGGGGGGTCAGGGGGGGGGTCAGGGGGAGGGGGGTCGGGGGAGGAGGGTCGGGGGGAGTGGAGGAGGGTCAGTGGAGGAGGGTCGGGGGGAGGAGGGTCAGGGGGAGTGGAGGAGGGGGAGTGGAGGAGGGTCAGTGGAGGAGGGTCAGGGGGAGGAGTGTCGGGGGAGTGGAGGAGGGTCAGTGGAGGAGGGTCGGGGGGAGTGGAGGAGGGTCAGTGGAGGAGGGTCGGGGGGAGTGGAGGAGGGTCAGTGGAGGAGGGTCGGGGGAGGAGGATCGGGGGGAGTGGAGGAGGGTCAGTGGAGGAGGGTCAGGGGGAGTGGAGGAGGGTTAGGGAGGAGGGTCGGGGGAGTGGAGGAGGGTCAGGGAGGAGGGTCGGGGGGAGTGGAGGAGGGTCAGGGGGAGTGGAGGAGGGTCAGGGAGGAGGGTCAGGGGGAGTGGAGGAGGGTCAGTGGAGGAGGGTCAGGGGGAGTGGAGGAGGGTCAGTGGAGGAGGGTCAGTGGAGGAGGGTCAGGGGGAGTGGAGGAGGGTCAGTGGAGGAGCGTCGTGGGGAGGAGGGTCAGTGTCGGAGGGTCAGTGGAGGAGGGTCGGGGAGGAGGGTCAGGGGAGGAGGGTCGGGGGGAGTGGAGGAGGGTCAGTGGAGGAGGGTCAAGGGGAGGGGAGGAGGGTCAGTGGAGGAGGGTCAGTGGAGGAGGGTCGGGGGGAGGAGGGTCAGTGGAGGAGGGTCAGGGGGAGTGGAGGAGGGTCAGTGGAGGAGGGTCAGTGGAGGAGGGTCGGGGCGAGGAGGGTCGGGGGGAGTGGGGGAGGGTCGGGGGGAGGAGGGTCAGTGGAGGAGGGTCAGTGGAGGAGGGTCAGGGGGAGGAGGGTCGGGGGGAGTGGGGGAGGGTCAGTGGAGGAGGGTCAGTGGAGGAGGGTCAGGGGGAGTGGAGGAGGGTCAGTGGAGGAGGGTCGGGGGGAGGAGGGTCGGGGGGAGGAGGGTCAGGGGGAGTGGAGGAGGGTCAGTGGAGGAGGGTCAGTGGAGGAGGGTCGGGGAGAGGGGGAGGGTCGGGGGGAGGAGGGTCAGTGGAGGAGGGTCAGTGGGGGAGGGTCGGGGGGAGGAGGGTCAGTGGAGGAGGGTCAGTGGAGGAGGGTCAGGGGAGGTGTGTCGGGGGAGTGGAGGAGGGTCAGTGGAGGAGGGTCGGGGGGAGTGGAGGAGGGTCAGTGGAGGAGGGTCGGGGGGAGTGGAGGAGGGTCAGTGGAGGAGGGTCGGGGGGAGGAGGGTCGGGGGGAGGAGGGTCGGGGGGAGTGGAGGAGGGTCAGTGGAGGAGGGTCGGGGGGAGTGGAGGAGGGTCAGTGGAGGAGGGTCAGGGGGAGTGGAGGAGGGTCAGGGAGGAGGGTCGGGGGGAGTGGAGGAGGGTCAGGGAGGAGGGTCGGGGGGAGTGGAGGAGGGTCAGGGGGAGTGGAGGAGGGTCAGGGAGGAGGGTCGGGGGAGTGGAGGAGGGTCAGTGGAGGAGGGTCAGGGGGAGTGGAGGAGGGTCAGTGGAGGAGGGTCGGTGGGAGTGGAGGAGGGTCAGTGGAGGAGCGTCGGGGGCAGGAGGGTCAGTGTAGGAGGGTCAGTGGAGGAGGGTCGGGGAGGAGGGTCAGGGGAGGAGGGTCGAGGGAGTGGAGGAGGGTCAGTGGAGGAGGGTCAAGGGGAGGGGAGGAGGGTCAGTGGAGGAGGGTCAGTGGAGGAGGGTCGGGGGGAGTGGAGGAGGGTCAGTGGAGGAGGGTCGGGGGGAGGAGGGTCAGTGGAGGAGGGTCAGGGGGAGTGGAGGAGGGTCAGTGGAGGAGGGTCAGTGGAGGAGGGTCGGGGGGAGGAGGGTCGGGGGGAGTGGGGAGGGTCGGGGGAGGAGGGTCAGTGGAGGAGGGTCAGTGGAGGAGGGTCAGGGGGAGGAGGGTCGGGGGGAGTGGGGGAGGGTCAGTGGAGGAGGGTCAGTGGAGGAGGATCAGGGGGAGTGGAGGAGGGTCAGTGGAGGAGGGTCGGGGGGAGGAGGGTCGGGGGGAGGAGGGTCAGGGGGAGTGGAGGAGGGTCAGTGGAGGAGGGTCAGTGGAGGAGGGTCGGGGGGAGTGGGGGAGGGTCGGGGGGAGGAGGGTCAGTGGAGGAGGGTCAGTGGGGGAGGGTCGGGGGGAGGAGGGTCGGGGGGAGGAGGGTCAGTGGGGAGGAGGGTCGGGGGGAGGTGGGTCGGGGGGAGTGGAGGAGGGTCAGTGGAGGAGGGTCAGTGGAGGAGGGTCAGTGGAGGAGGGTCGGGGGGAGTGGGGGAGGGTCGGGGGAGGAGGGTCAGTGAAGGAGGGTCAGTGGAGGAGGGTCGAGGGGAGGAGGGTCAGTGGAGGAGGGTCAGGGGAGGAGGGTCGGGGGAGTGGAGGAGGGTCAGTGGAGGAGGGTCAGGGGGAGTGGAGGAGGGTCAGTGGAGGAGGGTCAGTGGAGGAGGGTCGGGGGGAGTGGAGGAGGGTCAGTGGAGGAGGGTCGGGGGGAGGAGGGTCAGTGGAGGAGGGTCGGGGGGAGGAGGGTCAGTGGAGGAGGGTCAGGGGGAGTGGAGGAGGGTCAGTGGAGGAGGGTCAGTGGAGGAGGGTCGGGGGGAGTGGGGGAGAGTCTCGGGGAGGAGGGTCAGTGGAGGAGGGTCAGTGGGGGAGGGTCGGGGGGAGGAGGGTCAGTGGAGGAGGGTCAAAGGGGAGGAGGGTCGGGGGGAGTGGGGAAGGTCGGGGGGAGTGGGGAAGGTCGGGGGAGGAGGGTCAGGGGGAGGAGGGTCAGGGGGAGGGTCAGGGGAGGAGGGTCAGGGGGTGTGGGGGAGGGTCGGGGGGAGGAGGGTCAGTGGAGGAGGGTCAGTGGGGGAGGGTCAGTGGAGGAGGGTCAGTGGAGGAGGGTCGGGGGGAGTGGGGGAGGGTCGGGGGAGGAGGGTCAGTGGAGGAGGGTCAGTGGGGGAGGGTCGGGGGGAGGAGGGTCAGTGGGGAGGAGGGTCGGGGGGGAGGAGGGTCAGGGGGTGTGGGGGAGGGTCGGGGGAAGGAGGGTCAGGGGGAGTGGGGGAGGGTCGGGGGGAGGAGGGTCAGTGGAGGAGGGTCAGTGGGGGAGGGTCGGGGGGAGGAGGGTCAGTGGAGGAGGGTCAGTGGGGAGGAGGGTCGGGGGGAGGAGGGTCAGGGGGTGTGGGGGAGGGTCGGGGGGAGGAGGGTCAGGGGGAGTGGGGGAGGGTCGGGGGAGGAGGGTCAGTGGAGGAGGGTCAGTGGGGGAGGGTCGGGGGGAGGGTCGGGGGGAGGAGGGTCAGTGGAGGAGGGTCAGTGCGGAGGAGGGTCGGGGGGAGGAGGGTCAGTGGAGGAGGGTCAGTGGGGAGGAGGGTCGGGGGGAGGAGGGTCAGGGGGTGTGGGGGAGGGTCGGGGGGAGGAGGGTCAGGGGGAGGGTCAGGGGGAGGAGGGTCGGGGGGAGGAGGGTCAGGGGGTGTGGGGGAGGGTCGGGGGGAGGAGGGTCAGGGGGAGTGGGGGAGGGTCGGGGGGAGGAGGGTCAGGGGGAGTGGGGGAGGGTCAGTGGAGGAGGGTCAGTGGAGGAGGGTCGGGGGGAGTGGAGGAGGGTCAGTGGAGGAGGGTCGGGGGGAGGAGGGTCAGTGGAGGAGGGTCGGGGCGGAGGGTCAGTGGAGGAGGGTCAGTGGAGGAGGGTCAGTGGAGGAGGGTCGGGGCGAGGAGGGTCAGTGGAGGAGGGTCAGTGGGGAGGAGGGTCGGGGGGAGGAGGGTCAGGGGGTGTGGGGGAGGGTCGGGGGGAGGAGGGTCAGTGGGGGAGGGTCGGGGGGAGGAGGGTCAGTGGAGGAGGGTCAGTGGGGGAGGGTCGGGGGAGGAGGGTCAGTGGAGGAGGGTCAAAGGGGAGGAGGGTCGGGGGGAGTGGGGAAGGTCAGGGGGAGTGGGGAGGGTCGGGGGGAGGAGGGTCAGGGGGAGGAGGGTCAGGGGGAGTGGGGGAGGGTCGGGGGAGGAGGGTCAGTGGAGGAGGGTCAGTGGGGGAGGGTCGGGGGGAGGAGGGTCAGTGGGGAGGAGGGTCGGGGGGAGGAGGGTCAGGGGGTGTGGGGGAGGGTCGGGGGGAGGAGGGTCAGGGGGAGTGGGGGAGGGTCGGGGGAGGAGGGTCAGTGGGGGAGGGTCGGGGGAGGGTCGGGGGGAGGAGGGTCAGTGGAGGAGGGTCAGTGCGGAGGAGGGTTGGGGGGAGGAGGGTCAGGGGGTGTGGGGGAGGGTCGGGGGGAGGAGGGTCAGGGGGAGGGTCAGGGGGAGGAGGGTCGGGGGGAGGAGGGTCAGGGGGTGTGGGGGAGGGTCGGGGGGAGGAGGGTCAGGGGGAGTGGGGGAGGGTCGGGGGAGGAGGGTCAGGGGGAGTGGGGGAGGGTCAGTGGAGGAGGGTCAGTGGAGGAGGGTCGGGGGAGTGGAGGAGGGTCAGTGGAGGAGGGTCGGGGGGAGGAGGGTCAGTGGAGGAGGGTCGGGGGCGGAGGGTCAGTGGAGGAGGGTCAGTGGAGGAGGGTCAGGGTGAGTGGAGGAGGGTCAGTGGAGGAGGGTCGGGGCGAGGAGGGTCGGGGGGAGTGGGGAAGGGTCGGGGGAGGAGGGTCAGTGGAGGAGGGTCGGGGGGAGTGGGGAGGGTCGGGGGGAGGAGGGTCAGTGGAGGAGGGTCAGTGGGGGAGGGTCGGGGGGAGGAGGGTCAGTGGAGGAGGGTCAAAGGGGAGGAGGGTCGGGGGGAGTGGGGAAGGTCAGGGGGAGTGGGGAGGGTCGGGGGGAGGAGGGTCAGGGGGAGGAGGGTCAGGGGGAGTGGGGGAGGGTCAGGGGGAGGAGGGTCAGGGGGTGTGGGGGAGGGTCGGGGGGAGGAGGGTCAGTGGAGGAGGGTCAGTGGGGGAGGGTCAGTGGGGGAGGGTCGGGGGAGGAGGGTCAGTGGAGGAGGGTCAGTGGGGGAGGGTCGGGGGGAGGAGGGTCAGTGGGGAGGAGGGTCGGGGGGAGGAGGGTCAGGGGGTGTGGGGGAGGGTCGGGGGGAGGAGGGTCAGGGGGAGTGGGGGAGGGTCGGGGGAGGGTCGGGGGGAGGAGGGTCAGTGGAGGAGGGTCAGTGGGGGAGGGTCAGTGGGGGAGGGTCAGTGGGGAGGAGGGTCGGGGGAGGAGGGTCAGGGGGTGTGGGGGAGGGTCGGGGGGAGGAGGGTCAGGGGGAGTGGGGGAGGGTCGGGGGAGGAGGGTCAGTGGAGGAGGGTCAGTGGGGGAGGGTCAGTGGGGGAGGGTCAGTGGGGGAGGGTCAGTGGGGGAGGGTCGGGGGGAGGAGGGTCAGCGGAGGAGGGTCAGTGGGGAGGAGGGTCGGAGGGAGGAGGGTCAGTGGAGGAGGGTCAGTGGGGAGGAGGGTCGGGGGGAGGAGGGTCAGGGGGTGTGGGGGAGGGTCGGGGGGAGGAGGGTCAGGGGGAGTGGGGGAGGGTCAGGGGGAGTGGGGGAGGGTCAGGGGGAGGAGGGTTGGGGGGAGGAGGGTCAGGGGGTGTGGGGGAGGGTCGGGGGGAGGAGGGTCAGGGGGAGTGGGGGAGGGTCGGGGGGAGGAGGGTCAGGGGGAATGGGGGAGGGTCGGGGGGAGTGGGGGAGGGTCGGGGGGAGTGGGGGAGGGTCGGGGGGAGTGGGGGAGGGTCGGGGGGAGTGGGGGAGGGTCGGGGGAGTGGGGGAGGGTCGGGGGGAGGGTCGGGGGGAGTGGGGGAGGGTCGGGGGGAGTGGGGGAGGGTCGGGGGGAGTGGGGGAGGGTTGGGGGGAGTGGGGGAGGGTCAGTGGGGGAGGGTCGGGGGGAGTGTCAGTGGGGGAGGGTCGGGGGGAGTGGGGGAGGGTCAGTGGGGGAGGGTCGGGGGGAGTGTCAGTGGGGGAGGGTCGGGGGGAGTGGGGGAGGGTCAGTGGGGGAGGGTCGGGGGGAGTGGGGGAGGGTCAGTGGGGGAGGGTCGGGGGGAGTGGGGGAGGGTCAGTGGGGGAGGGTCAGGGGGAGGAGGGTCAGTGGAGGAGGGTCAGTGGGGAGGAGGGTCGGGGGGAGGAGGGTCGGGGGGAGGAGGGTCAGGGGGTGTGGGGGAGGGTGTGGGGGAGGGTCGGGGGGAGGAGGGTCAGGGGGAGTGGGGGAGGGTCAGGGGGAGTGGGGGAGGGTCAGGGGGAGTGGGGAAGGGTCAGGGGGAGGAGGGTCAGGGGGTGTGGGGGAGGCTGTGGGGGAGGGTCGGGGGGAGGCTGTGGGGGAGGGTCGGGGGGAGGCTGTGGGGGAGGGTCGGGGGGAGGCTGTGGGGGAGGGTCGGGGGGAGGAGGGTCAGGGGGAGTGGGGGGAGGGTCGGGGGGAGGAGGGTCAGGGCGGAGTGGGGGAGGGTCGGGGGGAGTGGAGGAGGGTCGGGGGGAGTGGAGGAGGGTCGGGGGAGTGGAGGAGGGTCGGGGGGAGTGGGGAGGAGGGTCGGGGGGAGTGGGGAGGAGGGTCGGGGGAGTGGGGAGGAGGGTCGGGGGGAGTGGGGAGGAGGGTCGGGGGGAGGAGGGTCAGGGGGTTGGGGGAGGGTCAGGGGGAGGAGGGTCAGGGGGAGGAGGGTCAGGGGGTGTGGGGGAGGGTGTGGGGGAGGGTGTGGGGGAGGGTCGGGGGGGGAGGGTGTGGGGGAGGGTCGGGGGGAGGAGGGTCAGGGGGAGTGGGGGAGGGTCGGGGGGAGGAGGGTCAGGGCGGAGTGGGGGAGGGTCGGGGGGAGGAGGGTCAGGGGGATTGGGGGAGGGTCGGGGGAGGAGGGTCAGGGGGATTGGGGGAGGGTCGGGGGGAGGGTCGGGGGGAGGAGGGTCAGGGGGATTGGGGGAGGGTCGGGGGAGGAGGGTCAGGGGGATTGGGGGAGGGTCGGGGGAGGAGGGTCAGGGGGATTGGGGGAGGGTCGGGGGGAGGGTCGGGGGGAGGAGGGTCAGGGGGATTGGGGGAGGGTCGGGGGAGGAGGGTCAGGGGGATTGGGGGAGGGTCGGGGGGAGGAGGGTCAGTGGGGGAGGGTCAGTGGGGGAGGGTCGGGGGGAGGAGGGTCAGGGGGAGGAGGGTCAGTGGGGGAGGGTCGGGGGGAGGAGGGTCAGTGGGGGAGGGTCGTGGGGAGGAGGGTCAGTGGGGGAGGGTCGTGGGGAGGAGGGTCAGTGGGGGAGGGTCGGGGGGAGGAGGGTCAGTGGGGGAGGGTCGGGGGAGGAGGGTCAGTGGGGGAGGGTCGTGGGGAGGAGGGTCAGTGGGGGAGGGTCGGGGGGAGGAGGGTCGGGGGGAGGAGGGTCAGTGGGGGAGGGTCGTGGGGAGGAAGGTCAGTGGGGGAGGGTCGTGGGGAGGAGGGTCAGTGGGGGAGGGTCAGGGGAGGAGGGTCAGTGGGGGAGGGTCGTGGGGAGGAGGGTCAGTGGGGGAGGGTCGGGGGGAGGAGGGTCGTGGGGAGGAGGGTCAGTGGGGGAGGGTCGGGGGGAGGAGGGTCGGGGGGAGGAGGGTCAGTGGGGGAGGGTCGTGGGGAGGAGGGTCAGTGGGGGAGGGTCGTGGGGAGGAGGGTCAGGGGGGAAGGTCGGGGGGAGTAGGGTCAGGGGGGATTGGGGGAGGTTCAGGGGGAGGATGGTCTGGGGAGGGTCGGGGGAGTGGAGGGGAAGGCGCGAAACCCGGCCCCGCCCCCACCACGTGCCACGCTGACTGGGCCCCGCCCCTGTTACTCGGCCCCGCCTCCGCCACGCTGACTCGGCCCCGCCTCCGCCACGTGTCGCGCCGACTCGGCCCCGCCCCTATGACTCGGCCCCGCCTCCACCACGTGCCACGCTGACTGAGCCCCGCCCGTTACTCCACCCCGCCTCCGCCACCTGCAGCGCTGGCTCGACCCCGCCCCTATGACGCGGCCACGTCCCCACCACGTGCCGCCTGGCGGTTTAGAACGCGGGCCGCGCGGGCTCCGGGTTTAAAAGAAAAGCGCGGCACGTGGGCGGGGCCGAATCGACTGCGCAGGCGCGAGGGCAGCGGCGGCGGAACAACAGACGGCAAAGGTGAGAAAGGCGTGGGGCAGGGATTGGCTGAGAGTGACTATTGGCTGAGAGCGGCTGGGGAAGCCGGCGAAGCAACACCAGGGGGTGGAAGGCGAGAGCGGGCTGATGTTGGCCGGCAGGGTGAGGGGCGAAGCTCCGCTTTAACCAGTGTCGACTAACCGCCTCCTCCCCACCCCCATCTTTCCCCTCCCCACTGAGCGGCCGCGTCACACTGTCAGATGACCTCACCGCCGATGAGGCCGAAGCTGCCTGGCAACGTCACAATGGGAAACGTCACAGTGAGACACGTCACAATGAACAACGTCACAATGGGAAACGTCACAATAAGAACGTCACAATGCCTGCTGGGAATAGGAATAGAGTGGTTTAGTTCAAGAGGTCAAGGGTGAGGTGGTTTAGGTCAAGAGGTCAAGGAAAGGGTGGTTTGGGCAAGAGGTCAAGGATAGGGTTATTTAGGTCAAGAGGTCGTAGGATAGTTTAGGTCAAGAGGTCAGGGATGTAGTGGTTAAGGTCAAAAGGTCATGGGTTTAGGATGGCAGGGTGGCACAGTGGTTATCACTGCTGCCCCGTAGTGGCAGGGACCTAGGTTGAATTCTGGCCTTGGGTGACTGGAGTTTGCACTTTCTCCCCATGTCTGAGTGGGTCTCCTCCCCCAGTCCAAAGACGTGCAGGTTAGGTGGAGTTATGGGGATAAGGCGTGGAAATGGGTCGAGAGTCGGCGCAGACTAGATGGGCCGAACAGCCTCCTTCTACACTGCAGGGATTCCATGATGCAGTGAGGAGTACCAGATCAGGGGTTGGTGGAAATGTTAAAGATCAGGGAGAAGGGATTAGAGGTGTGGGGGTTAGGATAACACTTGACGTTTGGCTGTTGGAAATGAGGAAAAGGGTTAGGATTTTGGGGTTAGTTGGTTTTAGGAAACTCGATTAACATTGTTACTAGGTAAGCGGGAAGGATAGAGTGTGGTAGGTGAAGGAAAGCATGAGAACGGGGCAATGGAGAGAAAGTTTGAGAAAAGGAGTGGGGATGGAAAAGCAGCAAACAGAGAAGGGGAGGCGGGAGGAGATGGAGAGGAATTGGATGGAGAGAGAGTTGATGGAGGTGTGGATAGAAAAAAACATAGGCACGGGACAGCAGCGAGGGATAGGAGTTTGCAGGACAAGGAGAAAATAATAAAGAAGGATTGGAAAGGAATAGATGATAAGAGAAGTGCAGGAAAGGTGAAAAATTACCAAGGGTGGGGAGTGGATTAGAAAAGGGGACAAGAATAGGGTGTGAGAAAAGTGGGGAGACAGAAATATAGTAGATGGAGGGGAAAGGCAGAGAGAGGAGAGGCCAGGAAGGGGGGAGTACACACTGGCTGATTGTGAAAAGAGTGTAGCTTGAATCCAGTCCACAAATCACATTTGCTGACCGATGAATCACACAATTTACAGTGCAGAAGGAGGCCATTCAGCCCATCGAGTCTGCACCGGCACTTGGAAAGAGCACCCTATGCCTCCACCCTATCTCCCCGTAACTCAGTAACCCCACCTAACCTTTTTTTGGAATACTAAGGGCAATTTATCATGGCCAGTCCACCTAACCTGTACATCTTTGGACTGTGGGAGGAAACCGGAGCACCCGGAGGAAACCCACACAGACACGGGGAGGACGTCCAGACTCAGCGCAGACAGTGACCCAAGCTGGGAATAGTACCTGGGACCCTGGTACTGTGAAGCAACAGTGCTAACCACTGTGCTACTGTGCTGCCCACCTGCTAACGTGCTGCCCATTGCTACTGTGCTGCCCATTGCTATCGTGCTGTCCCGCCTGTTACCATGCTGGAGGGGTGGGGAGGGAGGTCTGGACAGAGAGGCTGGAGGAGTGGGCAGAGGCTGGAGGAGTGGGCAGAGGCTGGAGGAGTGGGCAGAGAGGCTGGAGGAGTGGGCAGAGAGGCTGGAGGAGTGGGCAGAGAGGCTGGAGGAGTGGGCAGAGAGGCTGGAGGAGTGGGCAGAGAGGCTGGAGGAGTGGGCAGAGAGGCTGGAGGAGTGGGCAGAGAGGCTGGAGGAGTGGGCAGAGAGGCTGGAGGAGTGGGCAGAGAGGCTGGAGGAGTGGGCAGAGAGGCTGGAGGAGTGGGCAGAGAGGCTGGAGGAGTGGGCAGAGAGGCTGGAGGAGTGGGCAGAGAGGCTGGAGGAGTGGGCAGAGAGGCTGGAGGAGTGGGCAGAGAGGCTGGAGGAGTGGGCAGAGAGGCTGGAGGAGTGGGCAGAGAGGCTGGAGGAGTGGGCAGAGAGGCTGGAGGAGTGGGCAGGGAGGCTGGAGGAGTGGGCAGGGAGGCTGGAGGAGTGGGCAGGGAGGCTGGAGGAGTGGGCAGGGAGGCTGGAGGAGTGGGCAGGGAGGCTGGAGGAGTGGGCAGGGAGGCTGGAGGAGTGGGCAGGGAGGCCGGAGGAGTGGGCAGAGGCTGGAGGAGTGGGCAGGGAGACGTTCTCTGGGCAGAGAGGCTGGAGGAGTGGGCAGAGAGGCTGGAGGAGTGGGCAGAGAGGCTGGAGGAGTGGGCAGAGAGGCTGGAGGAGTGGGCAGAGAGGCTGGAGGAGTGGGCAGAGAGGCTGGAGGAGTGGGCAGTGAGGCTGGAGGAGTGGGCAGGGAGGCTGGAGGAGTGGGCAGGGAGGCTGGAGGAGTGGGCAGGGAGGCTGGAGGAGTGGGCAGGGAGGCTGGAGGAGTGGGCAGAGAGGCTGGAGGAGTGGGCAGGGAGGCTGGAGGAGCGGGCAGAGAGGCTGGAGGAGCGGGCAGAGAGGCTGGAGGAGCGGGCAGAGAGGCTGGAGGAGCGGGCAGAGAGGCTGGAGGTCTGGGCAGAGAGACTGGAGGAGTGGGCAGAGAGGTTGGAGGAGCGGGCAGCGAGACTGGAGGAGCGGGCAGAGAGACTGGAGTGGGCAGAGAGGCTGGAGGAGTGGGCAGAGAGGCTGGAGGAGTGGGCAGAGAGGCTGGAGAAAAGGAAAACTAAACCTCATCCGCCAGCCCTTTTGGAAAGCCAACAGCAATGCCTGTTACAGCAGACTTATTTGAAAAATGGTTTGCCAGTTGCTTTCTGCCAGAGGTCTCCGGGGAAGGAACCTGCTTTTCAAAGTCCAATGCACTTTCTCGCAGAGAACCACCCAGAAAGTTAAAGCTTCAGCCATAAATACCTGCTGGAAATGTTTATTCTGAGGCTGGAAATGTTTCTCCAGAGTTCCTCGATGTGGATGCAGAAGTGACGAGGATTATTGTCTTGGCAGAACATGTTGGAGGAGGTGGGGTGGGGGAGGGTTTTTGAAGACTGTGATCATGAGGAACACTCCACTGAAACATTGGTTGAACTGATGAAACTTAACGGACCTAAACAGTGGCAGGATGAAGAGCCGAAATAGGCTCAAATCACAACCAAGGTGACAGCAGATCTCATAAGATCGGCTGAAGATTTGAAAAATACAAAACAGACCATGGTACAAGCGTGAAGAGAAGCATTACCATTTGCAAAGCTATTGACACTGCCCTTGCTCCTCACTGAGAACTTTACAAAACTCAAAAGCAAAATTCGAAGCAGTCGACAATCACATTGTTGCTTTCACCCAGAATAACGCCTGCACCTTCCAGACTGCCCACTCCCTCTACCTCCACTCTCCTGGATAGTATCTACTGTAATTCATACTATTCTGCAGTTGAAAAGTTTGCCATTGTTCTTGTTTTTAGGAGTATCCGCAATAGAATTGTCCTGAGTTTACTTAGGAACATAATTTTTATTGCCTCTTTTCCTTTTTGCCAATGGCTGGAATCTATCTAAATTTTCCCATTCTAACGTATGCTCACCGATTGCAATTTCACTCTTCGCGTGATTTCACAGGAACAGAACCTCCACCAACGATAGGAGTTTGCTGTATTCAGCTGTCCATTGGCTAGGTGAATCCAAGATTCTCGAGGTAATCGCTCCCTTGTCTGTCAGAAGGCCATTAGGTCATTTTTGGCTCATTGCTCCTGAGGACGTCCTGTTTAACCTTCCAACAGTTGGGTTGGAAAATAATTCCTCTGCCAGTGCAGAAGGAGGCCATGTGGCCAATCGAGTCTGCACCCTCCGAAAGAGCACCCTACCCAGTCCCGCTCCCTGCCTCAACATCAGAACCCCACTCAACTTGCACATCTTTGGGCACTAAGGGACAATTTAACACGGTCAATCCACCCAACCTGTACATCTTTGGACACTAAGGGACAATTTAACATGGCCAATCCACCCAACCTGTACATCTTTGGACACTATAAGGGACAATTTAACACGGCCAATCCACCTAACCTGTACATCTTTGGACACTAAGGGACAATTTAACACAGCCAATTCATCTAACCTGTACATCTTTGGACACGAAGGGACAATTTAATATGGCCAATCCACCTAACCTGCAATTCTTTGGACAGTAAGAGACAATTTAACACGGCCAATCCACCTAACCTGTACATCTTTTGATACTAAGGGACAATTTAACACGGCCAATTCATCCAACCTGGACATCTTTGGACACTAAAGGACAATTTAACACGGCCAATCCACCTAACCTGTACATCTTTGGATACTAAGGGACAATTTAACACGGCCAATTCATCTAACCTGTACATCTTTGGACACTAAAGGACAATTTAACACTGCCAATCCACCTAACCTGTACATCTTTGGATACTAAGGGACAATTTAACATGGCCAATTCATCTAACCTGTACATCTTTGGACACTAAGGGACAATTTAACACGGCCAATCCACCTAACCTGTACATCTTTGGACACTAAGGGCCAATTTAACACGGCCAATCCACCTAACCTGTACATCTTTGGACACTCAAGGACAATTTAACACGGCCAATCCACCTAACCTGTACATCTTTGGACACCAAGGGACAATTTAACACGGCCAATCCACCTAACCTGTACATCTTTGGACACTAAGGGACAATTTACCACAGCCAATTCATCTAACCTGTACATCTTTGGACACGAAGGGACAATTTAATATGGCCAATCCACCTAACCTGCAATTCTTTGGACACTAAGAGACAATTTAACACGGCCAATCCACCTAACCTGTACATCTTTTGATACTAAGGGACAATTTAACACGGCCAATTCATCTAACCTGTACATCTTTGGACACTAAAGGACAATTTAACACTGCCAATCCACCTAACCTGTACATCTTTGGATACTAAGGGACAATTTAACACGGCCAATTCATCTAACCTGTACATCTTTGGACACTAAGGGACAGTTTAACAAGGCCAACCCACCTAACCTGGACATCTTTGGACACTAAAGGACAATTTAACACGGCCAATCCACCTAACCTGTACATCTTTGGATACTAAGGGACAATTTAACACGGCCAATTCATCTAACCTGTACATCTTTGGACACTAAAGGACAATTTAACACTGCCAATCCACCTAACCTGTACATCTTTGGATACTAAGGGACAATTTAACACGGCCAATTCATCTAACCTGTACATCTTTGGACACTAAGGGACAGTTTAACAAGGCCAACCCACCTAACCTGTACATCTTTGGACACTAAAGGACAATTTAACACGGCCAATCCACCTAACCTGTACATCTTTGGATACTAAGGGACAATTTAACACGGCCAATTCATCTAACCTGTACATCTTTGGACACTAAAGGACAATTTAACACTGCCAATCCACCTAACCTGTACATCTTTGGATACTAAGGGACAATTTAACACGGCCAATTCATCTAACCTGTACATCTTTGGACACTAAGGGACAGTTTAACAAGGCCAACCCACCTAACCTGTACATCTTTGGACACTAAAGGACAATTTAACACGGCCAATCCACCTAACCTGTACATCTTTGGATACTAAGGGACAATTTAACACGGCCAATTCATCTAACCTGTACATCTTTGGACACTAAAGGACAATTTAACACTGCCAATCCACCTAACCTGTACATCTTTGGATACTAAGGGACAATTTAACACGGCCAATTCATCTAACCTGTACATCTTTGGACACTAAGGGACAGTTTAACAAGGCCAATCCACCTAACCTGTACATCTTTGGACACTAAGGGACAATTTAACACGGCCAATCCACCTAACCTGCACATCTTTGGACACTAAGGGACAATTTAACACGGCCAATCCACCCAACCTGTACATCTTTGGTCACTAAGGGACAATCTATCATGGCCAATCTACCTAACCTGCACATCTTTGGACCGTGGGAGGGAACCGGAACGCCCGAAGGAAACCCACGGACGCACGGGGAGAAAATACAAACTCCACACAGTCACCCGAGGCCAGAATCGAACCCGGGTGCCTGCCGCTGTGAGGCAGCAGTGCCAGCCCACTGTGCCGGTGCCGCCGCCCACCCTCCCTCACTTCGGTTCACCAATCTTCTATTTCCATGCTTGGGTTAAAGACATTTGCTGCCTTGTGTTTGTAAACCCAGGAAGCTCAGAGTGGAGCTTTCCTTACTTGAGAGTGAGATAGTGAATAAATTCCTTTGGCGTTTAGAAATATATTATACAATGATTTCTTACGGGTGGCCCTGATCTCCTGTAACTAGCCTCTTGATATCAGAGCCTCTGCTTGAAATGCAGCAGCAATTGTGTATAGCCTCACTGGTTGGTCGTGAAAAAGGAATCATTTGAATTTCACCGACCACCTTCGGGTTATTGCTGTGTAAGTGCTGCTTGATCGATCTCCGGACGACACATTCAGCTCTTTGATGATGATCGAGAGCAGACTGATGGGGTGGTCATTGGTCGGGTTGCATTTGTCTGACTTTTTGTGGCCAGGGAATACGTGGGATATTTTCCAATTTGTTGGGAAGTGTTATGAAAGTGCCGTTGAAGTGAAAAGACCCAAGAGCTCTCGCAGCAATTATTTTACACGAGAGTTTGCTTGCTAAATAGATATCAAAGCAAGTGATCAAGAGCTTGGTCAAAGAGTGAGTGTCTTAATGGGAGGGTTGTAGGGATGGGAGGAGGTTACAGAGATAGGGAGGGTTGTCGGGACTGGCAGAGATTACAGAGATAGGGAGGGTTGTAGGGATGGGAGGAGGTTACAGAGATGGGGAGGGTTCTCGGACTGGCAGAGATAGCGAGGGTTGTCGGGACTGGCAGAGATTACAGAGATAGGGAGGGTTGTCGGGACTGGCAGAGATTACAGAGATAGGGAGGGTTGTAGGGGCTGGAGGAGGTTACAGAGATAGGGAGGGTTGTAGGGGCTGGAGGAGGTTACAGAGATAGGGAGGGTTGTAGGGTCTGGAGGGGGTTACAGAGATAGCGAGGGTTGGAGGGCTGGAGGAGGTTACAGAGATAGGGAGGGTTGTAGGGGCTGGAGGAGGTTACAGAGATAGGGAGGGTTGTAGGGGCTGGAGGGGGTTACAGAGATAGCGAGGGTTGTAGGGCTGGAGGAGGTTACAGAGATAGGGAGGGTTGTAGGGGCTGGAGGAGGTTACAGAGATAGGGAGGGGTGTTGGGGGCTGGAGGAGGTTACAGAGATAGCGACGATAGTAGGGGCTGGAGGAGGTTACAGAGATAGGGAGAGTTGTAGGGGCTGGAGGAGGTTACAGAGATAGGGAGGGTTGTACTGGCTGGAGGAGGTTACAGAGATAGGGCGGGATGTAGGGGCTGGAGGAGGTTACAGCGATAGGGAGGGGTGTCGGGGGCTGGAGGAAGTTACAGAGATAGGGAGGGTTGTAGGAACTGGAGGAGGTTACAGAGATAGGGAGGGTTGTCGGGGCTGGAGGAGGTTACAGAGATAGGGAGTGTTGTCGGGGCTGGAGGAGGTTACAGAGATAGGGAGGGTTGTAGGGACTGGAGGAGATTACAGAGAAAGTGAGGGTTGTAGGGGCTGGAGGAGGTTACAGAGAGAGGGAGGGTTGTAGGGACTGGAGGAGGTTACAGAGAAAGGGAGGATTGTAGGGGCTGGAGGAGGTTACAGAGATAGGGAGGATTGTAGGGGCTGGAGGAAGTTACAGAGATAGGGGGGGCTGGCGGGGGCTACAGAGATAGGGGGGGCTGGCGGGGGCTACAGAGATAGGGAGGGTTGTAGGGTCTGCAGGAGGTTACAGAGATTGGGAGGGTTGTAGGGGCTGGAGGAGGTTACAGAGATAGGGAGGGTTGTAGGAGCTGAAGGAGGTTACAGAGATAGGAAGGGTTGTAGGGACTGGAGGAGGTTACAGAGAGAGCGAGGGTTGTAGGGGCTGGAGGCTGTTACACAGATAGGGAGGGTTGTAGGGGCTGGAGGAGGTTAACGAGATAGGGAGGGTTGTGGGGACTGGAGGAGGTTACAGAGATAGGGAGGGTTGTAAGGGCTGGAAGAGGTTACAGAGATAGGGAGGGTTGTGGGGACTGGAGGAGGTTACAGAGATAGGGAGGGTTGTAGGGGCTGGAGGAGGTTACAGAGATAGGGAGGGTTGGAGGGACTGGAGGAGGTTACAGAGATAGGGAGGGGTGTAGGGGCTGGAGGAGATTACAGAGATAGGGAGGATTGTAGGGGCTGGAGGAGGTTACAGAGATAGGGAGGGGGTGTGGGGGCTGGAGGAGGTTACAGAGATTGGGAGGGGTGTAGGGGCTGGAGGAGGTTACAGAGATAGGGAGGGTTGTAGGGGCTGGAGGAGGTTACAGCGATAGGAAGGGGTGTCGGGGGCTGGAGGAAGTTACAGAGATAGGGAGGGTTGTAGGAACTGGAGTAGGTTACAGAGATGGGGAGGGTTGTCGGGGCTGGAGGAGGTTACAGAGATAGGGAGTGCTGTCGGGGCTGGAGGAGGTTACAGAGATAGGGAGGGTTGTAGGGGCTGGAGGAGGTTACAGAGATGGGGAGGGTTGTAGGGGCTGGAGGAAGTTACAGAGATAGGGGGGGGCTGGAGGGGGTTACAGAGATAGGGAGGGTTGTAGGGGCTGGAGGAGGTTACAGAGATAGGGAGGGTTGTAGGGGCTGGAGGAGGTTACAGAGAAAGGGAGGATTGTAGGGGCTGGAGGAGGTTACAGAGATAGGGAGGATTGTAGGGGCTGGAGGAGGTTACAGCGATAGGGAGGGGTGTCGGGGGCTGGAGGAAGTTACAGAGATAGGGAGGGTTGTAGGAACTGGAGGAGGTTACAGAGATAGGGAGGGTTGTCGGGGCTGGAGGAGGTTACAGAGATAGGGAGTGTTGTCGGGGCTGGAGGAGGTTACAGAGATAGGGAGGGTTGTAGGGACTGGAGGAGATTACAGAGAAAGTGAGGGTTGTAGGGGCTGGAGGAGGTTACAGAGAGAGGGAGGGTTGTAGGGACTGGAGGAGGTTACAGAGAAAGGGAGGATTGTAGGGGCTGGAGGAGGTTACAGAGATAGGGAGGATTGTAGGGGCTGGAGGAAGTTACAGAGATAGGGGGGGCTGGCGGGGGCTACAGAGATAGGGAGGGTTGTAGGGTCTGCAGGAGGTTACAGAGATTGGGAGGGTTGTAGGGGCTGGAGGAGGTTACAGAGATAGGGAGGGTTGTAGGAGCTGAAGGAGGTTACAGAGATAGGAAGGGTTGTAGGGACTGGAGGAGGTTACAGAGAGAGCGAGGGTTGTAGGGGCTGGAGGCTGTTACACAGATAGGGAGGGTTGTAGGGGCTGGAGGAGGTTAACGAGATAGGGAGGGTTGTGGGGACTGGAGGAGGTTACAGAGATAGGGAGGGTTGTAAGGGCTGGAAGAGGTTACAGAGATAGGGAGGGTTGTAGGGGCTGGAGGAGGTTACAGAGATAGGGAGTGTTGTAGGGACTGGAGGAGGTTACAGAGATAGGGAGGGTTGTAGGGGCTGGAGGAGGTTACAGAGATAGGGAGGGTTGGAGGGACTGGAGGAGGTTACAGAGATAGGGAGGGGTGTAGGGGCTGGAGGAGATTACAGAGATAGGGAGGATTGTAGGGGCTGGAGGAGGTTACAGAGATAGGGAGGGGGTGTGGGGGCTGGAGGAGGTTACAGAGATTGGGAGGGGTGTAGGGGCTGGAGGAGGTTACAGAGATAGGGAGGGTTGTAGGGGCTGGAGGAGGTTACAGCGATAGGAAGGGGTGTCGGGGGCTGGAGGAAGTTACAGAGATAGGGAGGGTTGTAGGAACTGGAGTACGTTACAGAGATGGGGAGGGTTGTCGGGGCTGGAGGAGGTTACAGAGATAGGGAGTGCTGTCGGGGCTGGAGGAGGTTACAGAGATAGGGAGGGTTGTAGGGGCTGGAGGAGGTTACAGAGAAAGTGAGGGTCGTAGGGGCTGGAGGAGGTTACAGAGATAGGGGGGACTGGAGGGAGTTACAGAGATAGGGAGGGTTGTCGGGGCTGGAGGAGGTTACAGAGATAGGGAGGGTTGGAGGGGCTGGAGGAGGTTACAGAGAAAGGGAGGATTGTAGGGGCTGGAGGAGGTTACAGAGATAGGGAGGATTGTAGGGGCTGGAGGAAGTTACAGAGATAGGGGGGCTGGCGGGGGTTACAGAGATAGGGAGGGTTGTAGGGGCTGGAGGAGGTTACAGAGATAGGGAGGGTTGTAGGGGCTGGAGGAGGTTACAGAGATAGGGAGGGTTGTAGGGGCTGGAGGAGGTTACAGAGCTAAGGAGGGTTGTAGGGTCTGGAGGAGGTTACAGAGGTAGGGAGGGTTGTAGAGGCTGGAGGGGGTTACAGAGATAGCGAGGGTTGTAGGGCTGGAGGAGGTTACAGAGATAGGGAGGGTTGTAAGGGCTGGAAGAGGTTACAGAGATGGGGAGGGTTGTAGGGGCTGGAGGAGGTTACAGAGATAGGGACGGATATAGGGGCTGGAGGAGGTTACAGAGATGGGGAGGATTGTAGGGGCTGGAGGAAGTTACAGAGATAGGGGGGGCTGGCGGGGGCTACAGAGATAGGGAGGGTTGTAGGAGCTGCAGGAGGTTACAGAGATAGGGAGGGTTGTAGGGGCTGGAGGAGGTTACAGAGATAGGGAGGGTTGTAGGAGCTGAAGGAGGTTACAGAGATTGGGAGGGTTGTAGGGACTGGAGGAGGTTACAGAGAGAGCGAGGGTTGTAGGGGCTGGAGGATGTTACACAGATAGGGAGGGTTGTAGGGGCTGGAGGAGGTTACAGAGATAGGGAGGGTTGTGGGGACTGGAGGAGGTTACAGAGATAGGGAGGGTTGTAAGGGCTGGAAGAGGTTACAGAGATGGGGAGGGTTGTAGGGGCTGGAGGAGGTTACAGAGATAGGGAGGGTTGTAGTGGCTGGAGGAGGTTACCGAGATATGGAGGGGTGTAGGGGTTGGAGGACTTTACAGAGATAGGGAGGGTTGGAGGGACTGGAGGAGGTTACAGAGATAGGGAGGGTTGTAGGGGCTGGAGGAGGTTACAGAGATAGGGAGGGTTGGAGGGACTGGAGGAGGTTACAGAGATAGGGAGGGTTGTAGGGGCTGGAGGAGGTTACAGAGATAGGGAGCATTGTAGGGGCTGGAGGAGGTTACAGAGATAGGGAGGGGGTGTAGGGGCTGGAGGAGGTTACAGAGATAGGGAGGGTTGTAGGAACTGGAGTAGGTTACAGAGATGGGGAGGGTTGTCGGGGCTGGAGGAGGTTACAGAGATAGGGAGTGCTGTCGGGGCTGGAGGAGGTTACAGAGATAGGGAGAGTTGTAGGGGCTGGAGGAGGTTACAGAGATAGGGGGGGCTGGAGGGGGTTACAGAGATAGTGAGGGTTGTAGGGGCTGGAGGAGGTTACAGAGATAGGGAGGATTGTAGGGGCTGGAGGAAGTTAAAGAGATAGGGGGGGCTGGCGGGGCTACAGAGATAGGGAGGGTTGTAGGGGCTGGAGGAGGTTACAGAGATAGGGAGGGTTGTAGGGGCTGGAGGAGGTTACAGAGAGAGGGAGGGTTGTAGGGGCTGGAGGAGGTTACAGAGAAAGTGAGGGTTGTAGGGACTGGAGGAGGTTACAGAGAAAGTGAGGGTTGTAGGGGCTGGAGGAGGTTACAGAGATAGGGGGGACTGGAGGGAGTTACAGAGATAGGGAGGGTTGTCGGGGCTGGAGGAGGTTACAGAGATAGGGAGGGTTGTAGGGGCTGGAGGAGGTTACAGAGAAAGGGAGGATTGTAGGGGCTGGAGGAGGTTACAGAGATAGGGAGGATTGTAGGGGCTGGAGGAAGTTACAGAGATAGGGGGGCTGGCGGGGGTTACAGAGATAGGGAGGGTTGTAGGGGCTGGAGGAGGTTACAGAGATAGGGAGGGTTGTAGGGGCTGGAGGAGGTTACAGAGATAGGGAGGGTTGTAGGGGCTGGAGGAGGTTACAGAGATAAGGAGGGTTGTAGGGGCTGGAGGAGGTTACAGAGATAGGGAGGGTTGTAGAGGCTGGAGGGGGTTACAGAGATAGCGAGGGTTGTAGGGCTGGAGGAGGTTACAGAGATAGGGAGGGGTGTTGGGGGCTGGAGGAGGTTACAGAGATAGCGAGGGTTGTAGGGGCTGGAGGAGGTTACAGAGATAGGGAGAGTTGTAGGGGCTGGAGGATGTTACAGAGATAGGGAGGGTTGTAGGGGCTGGAGGAGGTTACAGAGATAGGGAGGGATGTAGGGGCTGGAGGAGGTTACAGAGATAGGGAGGGGTGTAGGGGCTGGAGGAGGTTACAGAGAGAGGGAGGGTTGTAGGGACTGGAGGAGGTTACAGAGAAAGGGAGGATTGTAGGGGCTGGAGGAGGTTACAGAGATAGGGAGGATTGTAGGGGCTGGAGGAAGTTACAGAGATAGGGGGGCTGGCGGGGGCTACAGAGATAGGGAGGGTTGTAGGAGCTACAGGAGGTTACAGAGATAGGGAGGGTTGTAGGGGCTGGAGGAGGTTACAGAGATAGGGAGGGTTGTAGGAGCTGAAGGAGGTTACAGAGGTAGGGAGGGTTGTAGAGGCTGGAGGGGGTTACAGAGATAGCGAGGGTTGTAGGGCTGGAGGAGGTTACAGAGATAGGGAGGGGTGTTGGGGGCTGGAGGAGGTTACAGAGATAGCGAGGGTTGTAGGGGCTGGAGGAGGTTACAGAGATAGGGAGAGTTGTAGGGGCTGGAGGATGTTACAGAGATAGGGAGGGTTGTAGGGGCTGGAGGAGGTTACAGAGATAGGGAGGGATGTAGGGGCTGGAGGAGGTTACAGAGATAGGGAGGGGTGTAGGGGCTGGAGGAGGTTACAGAGAGAGGGAGGGTTGTAGGGACTGGAGGAGGTTACAGAGAAAGGGAGGATTGTAGGGGCTGGAGGAGGTTACAGAGATAGGGAGGATTGTAGGGGCTGGAGGAAGTTACAGAGATAGGGGGGCTGGCGGGGGCTACAGAGATAGGGAGGGTTGTAGGAGCTACAGGAGGTTACAGAGATAGGGAGGGTTGTAGGGGCTGGAGGAGGTTACAGAGATAGGGAGGGTTGTAGGAGCTGAAGGAGGTTACAGAGATAGGGAGGGTTGTAGGGACTGGAGGAGGTTACAGAGAGAGCGAGGGTTGTAGGGGCTGGAGGATGTTACACAGAGTGGGAGGGTTGTAGGGGCTGGAGGAGGTTACAGAGATAGGGAGGGTTGTGGGGACTGGAGGAGGTTACAGAGATAGGGAGGGTTGGAGGGACTGGAGGAGGTTACAGAGATAGGGAGGGTTGTAGGGGCTGGAGGAGGTTACAGAGAGAGCGAGGGTTGTAGGGGCTGGAGGATGTTACACAGAGTGGGAGGGTTGTAGGGGCTGGAGGAGGTTACAGAGATAGGGAGGGTTGTGGGGACTGGAGGAGGTTACAGAGATAGGGAGGGTTGGAGGGACTGGAGGAGGTTACAGAGATAGGGAGGGTTGTAGGGGCTGGAGGAGGTTACAGAGATATGGAGGGGTGTAGGGGTTGGAGGAGGTTACAGAGATAGGGGGGGCTGGAGGGGGTTACAGAGATAGGGAGGGTTGTAGGGGCTGGAGGAGGTTACAGAGATAGGGAGGATTGTAGGGGCTGGAGGAAGTTAAAGAGATAGGGGGGGCTGGCGGGGCTACAGAGATAGGGAGGGTTGTAGGGGCTGGAGGAGGTTACAGAGATAGGAAGGGTTGTAGGGGCTGGAGGAGGTTACCGAGATATGGAGGGGTGTAGGGGCTGGAGGAGGTTACAGAGATAGGGAGGGTTGGAGGGGCTGGAGGAGGTTACAGAGATAGGGAGCATTGTAGGGGCTGGAGGAGGTTACAGAGATAGGGAGGGGGTGTAGGGGCTGGAGGAGGTTACAGAGATAGGGAGGGTTGTAGGAACTGGAGTAGGTTACAGAGATGGGGAGGGTTGTCGGGGCTGGAGGAGGTTACAGAGATAGGGAGTGCTGTCGGGGCTGGAGGAGGTTACAGAGATAGGGAGGGTTGTAGGGGCTGGAGGAGGTTACAGAGATAGGGGGGCTGGAGGGGGTTACAGAGATAGGGAGGGTTGTAGGGGCTGGAGGAGGTTACAGAGATAGGGAGGATTGTAGGGGCTGGAGGAAGTTAAAGAGATCGGGGGGGCTGGCGGGGCTACAGAGATAGGGAGGGTTGTAGGGGCTGGAGGAGGTTACAGAGAGAGGGAGGGTTGTATGGGCTGGAGGAGGTTACAGAGAGAGGGAGGATTGTAGGGGCTGGTGGAGGTTACAGAGAAAGTGAGGGTTGTAGGGACTGGAGGAGGTTACAGAGAAAGTGAGGGTTGTAGGGGCTGGAGGAGGTTACAGAGATAGGGAGGGTTGTAGGGGCTGGAGGAAGTTACAGAGATAGGGGGGACTGGAGGGAGTTACAGAGATAGGGAGGGTTGTCGGGGCTGGAGGAGGTTACAGAGATAGGGAGGGTTGTAGGGGCTGGAGGAGGTTACAGAGAAAGGGAGGATTGTAGGGGCTGGAGGAGGTTACAGAGATAGGGAGGATTGTAGGGGCTGGAGGAAGTTACAGAGATAGGGGGGCTGGCGGGGGTTACAGAGATAGGGAGGGTTGTAGAGGCTGGAGGGTGTTACAGAGATAGCGAGGGTTGTAGGGCTGGAGGAGGTTACAGAGATAGGGAGGGTTGTAGGGGCTGGAGGAGGTTACAGAGATAGGGAGGGGTGTTGGGGGCTGGAGGAGGTTACAGAGATAGCGAGGGTTGTAGGGGCTGGAGGAGGTTACAGAGATAGGGAGAGTTGTAGGGGCTGGAGGATGTTACAGAGATAGGGAGGGTTGTAGGGGCTGGAGGAGGTTACAGAGATAGGGAGGGATGTAGGGGCTGGAGGAGGTTACAGAGATAGGGAGGGTTGTAGGGGCTGGAGGAGGTTACAGAGAGAGGGAGAGTTGTAGGGACTGGAGGAGGTTACAGAGAAAGGGAGGATTGTAGGGGCTGGAGGAGGTTACAGAGATAGGGAGGATTGTAGGGGCTGGAGGAAGTTACAGAGATAGGGGGGCTGGCGGGGGCTACAGTGATAGGGAGGGTTGTAGGAGCTGCAGGAGGTTACAGAGATAGGGAGGGTTGTAGGGGCTGGAGGAGGTTACAGAGATAGGGAGGGTTGTAGGAGCTGAAGGAGGTTACAGAGATAGGGAGGGTTGTAGGGGCTGGAGGAGGTTACAGAGTTAGGGAGGGTAGTGGGGACTGGAGGAGGTTACAGAGATAGGGAGGGTTGTAAGGGCTGGAGGAGGTTACAGAGATAGGGAGGGTTGTAGGGGCTGGAGGAGGTTACAGAGATATGAAGGGGTGTAGGGGTTGGAGGAGGTTACAGAGATAGGGGGGGCTGGAGGGGGTTACAGAGATAGGGAGGGTTGTAGGGGCTGGAGGAGGTTACAGAGATAGGGAGGATTGTAGGGGCTGGAGGAAGTTAAAGAGATAGGGGGGGCTGGCGGGGCTACAGAGATAGGGAGGGTTGTAGGGGCTGGAGGAGGTTACAGAGATAGGGAGGGTTGTCGGGGCTGGAGGAGGTTACAGAGAGAGGGAGGGTTGTAGAGGCTGGAGGAGGTTACAGAGAAAGTGAGGGTTGTAGGGACTGGAGGAGGTTACAGAGAAAGTGAGGGTTGTAGGGGCTGGAGGAGGTTACAGAGATAGGGAGGGTTGTCGGGGCTGGAGGAAGTTACAGAGATAGGGGGGGCTGGAGGGGGTTACAGAGATAGGGAGGGTTGTAGGGGCTGGAGGAGGTTACAGAGATAGGGAGGGTTGTAGGGGCTGGAGGAGGTTACAGAGAAAGGGAGGATTGTAGGGGCTGGAGGAGGTTACAGAGATAGGGAGGATTGTAGGGGCTGGAGGAAGTTACAGAGATAGGGGGGGCTGGCGGGGGCTACAGAGATAGGGAGGGTTGTAGGGGCTGGAGGAGGTTACAGAGATAGGGAGGGTTGTAGGGGCTGGAGGAGGTTACAGAGAAAGGGAGGATTGTAGGGGCTGGAGGAGGTTACAGAGATAGGGAGGATTGTAGGGGCTGGAGGAAGTTACAGAGATAGGGGGGGCTGGCGGGGGCTACAGAGATAGGGAGGGTTGTAGGGGCTGGAGGAGGTTACAGAGATAGGGAGGGTTGTAGGGGCTGGAGGAGGTTACAGAGATAGGGAGTGTTGTAGGGACTGGAGGAGGTTACAGAGATAGGGAGGGTTGTAGGGGCTGGAGGAGGTTACAGAGATAGGGAGGGTTGGAGGGACTGGAGGAGGTTACAGAGATAGGGAGGGGTGTAGGGGCTGGAGGAGATTACAGAGATAGGGAGGATTGTAGGGGCTGGAGGAGGTTACAGAGATAGGGAGGGGGTGTGGGGGCTGGAGGAGGTTACAGAGATTGGGAGGGGTGTAGGGGCTGGAGGAGGTTACAGAGATAGGGAGGGTTGTAGGGGCTGGAGGAGGTTACAGCGATAGGAAGGGGTGTCGGGGGCTGGAGGAAGTTACAGAGATAGGGAGGGTTGTAGGGACTGGAGTAGGTTACAGAGATGGGGAGGGTTGTCGGGGCTGGAGGAAGTTACAGAGATAGGGGGGGCTGGCGGGGGCTACAGAGATAGGGAGGGTTGTAGGGGCTGGAGGAGGTTACAGAGATAGGGAGGGTTGTAGGGGCTGGAGGAGGTTACAGAGAAAGGGAGGATTGTAGGGGCTGGAGGAGGTTACAGAGATAGGGAGGATTGTACGGGCTGGAGGAAGTTACAGAGATAGGGGGGGGCTGGCGGGGGCTACAGAGATAGGGAGGGTTGTACGGGCTGGAGGAGGTTACAGAGATAGGGAGGGTTGTAGGGGCTGGAGGAGGTTACAGAGAGAGCGAGGGTTGTAGGGGCTGGAGGATGTTACACAGATAGGGAGGGTTGTAGGGGCTGGAGGAGGTTACAGAGATAGGGAGGGTTGTAGGGACTGAGGAGGTTACAGAGATAGGGAGGGTTGTAGGGGCTGGAGGAGGTTACAGAGATAGGGAGGGTTGTAGGAGCTGGAGGAGGTTACAGAGATAGGGAGGATGGTAGGGGCTGTAGGAGATTACAGAGATAGGGAGGGGTGTAGGGGCAGGAGGAGGTTACAGAGATAGGGAGGGTTGTAGGGGCTGGGGAGGTTACAGAGATAGGGAGGGGGTGTAGGGGCAGGAGGAGGTTACACAGAAAGTGAGGGTTGTAGGGGCAGGAGGAGGTTACAGAGAGATGGAGGGTTGTAGGGGCTGGAGGAGGTTACAGAGAAAGTGAGGGTTGTAGGGACTGGAGGAGGTTACAGAGAAAGTGAGGGTCGTAGGGGCTGGAGGAGGTTACAGAGATAGGGGGGACTGGAGGGAGTTACAGAGATAGGGAGGGTTGTCGGGGCTGGAGGAGGTTACAGAGATAGGGAGGGTTGGAGGGGCTGGAGGAGGTTACAGAGAAAGGGAGGATTGTAGGGGCTGGAGGAGGTTACAGAGATAGGGAGGATTGTAGGGGCTGGAGGAAGTTACAGAGATAGGGGGGCTGGCGGGGGTTACAGAGATAGGGAGGGTTGTAGGGCCTGGAGGAGGTTACAGAGATAGGGAGGGTTGTAGGGGCTGGAGGAGGTTACAGAGATAGGGAGGGTTGTAGGGGCTGGAGGAGGTTACAGAGCTAAGGAGGGTTGTAGGGTCTGGAGGAGGTTGCAGAGATAGGGAGGGTTGTAGAGGCTGGAGGGGGTTACAGAGATAGCGAGGGTTGTAGGGCTGGAGGAGGTTACAGAGATAGGGAGGGTTGTAAGGGCTGGAAGAGGTTACAGAGATGGGGAGGGTTGTAGGGGCTGGAGGAGGTTACAGAGATAGGGACGGATATAGGGGCTGGAGGAGGTTACAGAGATAGGGAGGGTTGTAGGGGCTGGAGGAGGTTACAGGGAGAGGGAGGGTTGTAGGGACTGGAGGAGGTTACAGAGAAAGGGAGGATTGTAGGGGCTGGAGGAGGTTACAGAGATTGGGAGGATTGTAGGGGCTGGAGGAAGTTACAGAGATAGGGGGGGCTGGCGGGGGCTACAGAGATAGGGAGGGTTGTAGGAGCTGCAGGAGGTTACAGAGATAGGGAGGGTTGTAGGGGCTGGAGGAGGTTACAGAGATAGGGAGGGTTGTAGGAGCTGAAGGAGGTTCCAGAGATAGGGAGGGTTGTAGGGACTGGAGGAGGTTACAGAGAGAGCGAGGGTTGTAGGGGCTGGAGGATGTTACACAGATAGGGAGGGTTGTAGGGGCTGGAGGAGGTTACAGAGATAGGGAGGGTTGTGGGGACTGGAGGAGGTTACAGAGATAGGGAGGGTTGTAAGGGCTGGAAGAGGTTACAGAGATGGGGAGGGTTGTAGGGGCTGGAGGAGGTTACAGAGATAGGGAGGGTTGTAGTGGCTGGACGAGGTTACCGAGATATGTAGGGGTTGGAGGACTTTACAGAGATAGGGAGGGTTGGAGGGCCTGGAGGAGGTTACAGAGATAGGGAGGGTTGTAGGGGCTGGAGGAGGTTACAGAGATAGGGAGGGTTGTAGGGGCTGGAGGAGGTTACAGAGCTAAGGAGGGTTGTAGGGTCTGGAGGAGGTTACAGAGATAGGGAGGGTTGTAGAGGCTGGAGGGGGTTACAGAGATAGCGAGGGTTGTAGGGCTGGAGGAGGTTACAGAGATAGGGAGGGTTGTAAGGGCTGGAAGAGGTTACAGAGATGGGGAGGGTTGTAGGGGCTGGAGGAGGTTACAGAGATAGGGACGGATATAGGGGCTGGAGGAGGTTACAGAGATAGGGAGGGTTGTAGGGGCTGGAGGAGGTTACAGGGAGAGGGAGGGTTGTAGGGACTGGAGGAGGTTACAGAGAAAGGGAGGATTGTAGGGGCTGGAGGAGGTTACAGAGATTGGGAGGATTGTAGGGGCTGGAGGAAGTTACAGAGATAGGGGGGGCTGGCGGGGGCTACAGAGATAGGGAGGGTTGTAGGAGCTGCAGGAGGTTACAGAGATAGGGAGGGTTGTAGGGGCTGGAGGAGGTTACAGAGATAGGGAGGGTTGTAGGAGCTGAAGGAGGTTACAGAGATAGGGAGGGTTGTAGGGACTGGAGGAGGTTACAGAGAGAGCGAGGGTTGTAGGGGCTGGAGGATGTTACACAGATAGGGAGGGTTGTAGGGGCTGGAGGAGGTTACAGAGATAGGGAGGGTTGTGGGGACTGGAGGAGGTTACAGAGATAGGGAGGGTTGTAGTGGCTGAACGAGGTTACCGAGATATGTAGGGGTTGGAGGACTTTACAGAGATAGGGAGGGTTGGAGGGACTGGAGGAGGTTACAGAGATAGGGAGGGTTGTAGGGGCTGGAGGAGGTTACAGAGATAGGGAGGGTTGGAGGGACTGGAGGAGGTTACAGAGATAGGGAGGGTTGTAGGGGCTGGAGGAGGTTACAGAGATAGGGAGCATTGTAGGGGCTGGAGGAGGTTACAGAGATAGGGAGGGGGTGTAGGGGCTGGAGGAGGTTACAGAGATAGGGAGGGTTGTAGGAACTGGAGTAGGTTACAGAGATGGGGAGGGTTGTCCGGGCTGGAGGAGGTTACAGAGAGAGGGAGGGTTGTAGAGGCTGGAGGAGGTTACAGAGAAAGTGAGGGTTGTAGGGACTGGAGGAGGTTACAGAGAAAGTGAGGTTTGTAGGTGCTGGAGGAGGTTACAGAGATAGGGAGGGTTGTCGGGGCTGGAGGAAGTTACAGAGATAGGGGGGGCTGGAGGGGGTTACAGAGATAGGGAGGGTTGTAGGGGCTGGAGGAGGTTACAGAGATAGGGAGGGTTGTAGGGGCTGGAGGAGGTTACAGAGAAAGGGAGGATTGTAGGGGCTGGAGGAGGTTACAGAGATAGGGAGGATTGTAGGGGCTGGAGGAAGTTACAGAGATAGGGGGGGCTGGCGGGGGCTACAGAGATAGGGAGGGTTGTAGGGGCTGGAGGAGGTTACAGAGATAGGGAGGGTTGTAGGGGCTGGAGGAGGTTACAGAGAAAGGGAGGATTGTAGGGGCTGGAGGAGGTTACAGAGATAGGGAGGATTGTAGGGGCTGGAGGATGTTACAGAGATAGGGGGGGCTGGCGGGGGCTACAGAGATAGGGAGGGTTGTAGGGGCTGGAGGAGGTTACAGAGATAGGGAGGGTTGTAGGGGCTGGAGGAGGTTACAGAGATAGGGAGTGTTGTAGGGACTGGAGGAGGTTACAGAGATAGGGAGGGTTGTAGGGGCTGGAGGAGGTTACAGAGATAGGGAGGGTTGGAGGGACTGGAGGAGGTTACAGAGATAGGGAGGGGTGTAGGGGCTGGAGGAGATTACAGAGATAGGGAGGATTGTAGGGGCTGGAGGAGGTTACAGAGATAGGGAGGGGGTGTGGGGGCTGGAGGAGGTTACAGAGATTGGGAGGGGTGTAGGGGCTGGAGGAGGTTACAGAGATAGGGAGGGTTGTAGGGGCTGGAGGAGGTTACAGCGATAGGAAGGGGTGTCGGGGGCTGGAGGAAGTTACAGAGATAGGGAGGGTTGTAGGAACTGGAGTAGGTTACAGAGATGGGGAGGGTTGTCGGGGCTGGAGGAAGTTACAGAGATAGGGGGGGCTGGCGGGGGCTACAGAGATAGGGAGGGTTGTAGGCGCTGGAGGAGGTTACAGAGATAGGGAGGGTTGTAGGGGCTGGAGGAGGTTACAGAGAAAGGGAGGATTGTAGGGGCTGGAGGAGGTTACAGAGATAGGGAGGATTGTACGGGCTGGAGGAAGTTACAGAGATAGGGGGGGGCTGGCGGGGGCTACAGAGATAGTGAGGGTTGTACGGGCTTGAGGAGGTTACAGAGATAGGGAGGGTTGTAGGGGCTGGAGGAGGTTACAGAGAGAGCGAGGGTTGTAGGGGCTGGAGGATGTTACACAGATAGGGAGGGTTGTAGGGGCTGGAGGAGGTTACAGAGATAGGGAGGGTTGTAGGGACTGAGGAGGTTACAGAGATAGGGAGGGTTGTAGGGGCTGGAGGAGGTTACAGAGATAGGGAGGGTTGTAGGAGCTGGAGGAGGTTACAGAGATAGGGAGGATGGTAGGGGCTGTAGGAGATTACAGAGATAGGGAGGGGTGTAGGGGCAGGAGGAGGTTACAGAGATAGGGAGGGTTGTAGGGGCTGGGGAGGTTACAGAGATAGGGAGGGGGTGTAGGGGCAGGAGGAGGTTACAGAGAAAGTGAGGGTTGTAGGGGCTGGAGGAGGTTACAGAGAGATGGAGGGTTGTAGGGGCTGGAGGAGGTTACAGAGAAAGTGAGGGTTGTAGGGACTGGAGGAGGTTACAGAGAAAGTGAGGGTCGTAGGGGCTGGAGGAGGTTACAGAGATAGTGGGGACTGGAGGGAGTTACAGAGATAGGGAGGGTTGTCGGGGCTGGAGGAGGTTACAGAGATAGGGAGGGTTGGAGGGGCTGGAGGAGGTTACAGAGAAAGGGAGGATTGTAGGGGCTGGAGGAGGTTACAGAGATAGGGAGGATTGTAGGGGCTGGAGGAAGTTACAGAGATAGGGGGGCTGGCGGGGGTTACAGAGATAGGGAGGGTTGTAGGGCCTGGAGGAGGTTACAGAGATAGGGAGGGTTGTAGGGACTGGAGGAGGTTACAGAGATAGGGAGGGTTGTAGGGGCTGGAGGAGGTTACAGAGCTAAGGAGGGTTGTAGGGTCTGGAGGAGGTTACAGAGATAGGGAGGGTTGTAGAGGCTGGAGGGGGTTACAGAGATAGCGAGGGTTGTAGGGCTGGAGGAGGTTACAGAGATAGGGAGGGTTGTAAGGGCTGGAAGAGGTTACAGAGATGGGGAGGGTTGTAAGGGCTGGAGGAGGTTACAGAGATAGGGACGGATATAGGGGCTGGAGGAGGTTACAGAGATAGGGAGGGTTGTAGGAGCTGAAGGAGGTTACAGAGATAGGGAGGGTTGTAGGGACTGGAGGAGGTTACAGAGAGAGCGAGGGTTGTAGGGGCTGGAGGATGTTACACAGATAGGGAGGGTTGTAGGGGCTGGAGGAGGTTACAGAGATAGGGAGGGTTGTGGGGACTGGAGGAGGTTACAGAGATAGGGAGGGTTGTAGGGGCTGGAGGAGGTTACAGAGAAAGGGAGGATTGTAGGGGCTGGAGGAGGTTACAGAGATAGGGAGGATTGTACGGGCTGGAGGAAGTTACAGAGATAGGGGGGGGCTGGCGGGGGCTACAGAGATAGTGAGGGTTGTACGGGCTGGAGGAGGTTACAGAGATAGGGAGGGTTGTAGGGGCTGGAGGAGGTTACAGAGAGAGCGAGGGTTGTAGGGGCTGGAGGAGGTTACAGAGATAGGGACGGATATAGGGGCTGGAGGAGGTTACAGAGATAGGGAGGGTTGTAGGGGCTGGAGGAGGTTACAGGGAGAGGGAGGGTTGTAGGGACTGGAGGAGGTTACAGAGAAAGGGAGGATTGTAGGGGCTGGAGGAGGTTACAGAGATTGGGAGGATTGTAGGGGCTGGAGGAAGTTACAGAGATAGGGGGGGCTGGCGGGGGCTACAGAGATAGGGAGGGTTGTAGGAGCTGCAGGAGGTTACAGAGATAGGGAGGGTTGTAGGGGCTGGAGGAGGTTACAGAGATAGGGAGGGTTGTAGGAGCTGAAGGAGGTTACAGAGATAGGGAGGGTTGTAGGGACTGGAGGAGGTTACAGAGAGAGCGAGGGTTGTAGGGGCTGGAGGATGTTACACAGATAGGGAGGGTTGTAGGGGCTGGAGGAGGTTACAGAGATAGGGAGGGTTGTGGGGACTGGAGGAGGTTACAGAGATAGGGAGGGTTGTAAGGGCTGGAAGAGGTTACAGAGATGGGGAGGGTTGTAGGGGCTGGAGGAGGTTACAGAGATAGGGAGGGTTGTAGTGGCTGGACGAGGTTACCGAGATATGTAGGGGTTGGAGGACTTTACAGAGATAGGGAGGGTTGGAGGGACTGGAGGAGGTTACAGAGATAGGGAGGGTTGTAGGGGCTGGAGGAGGTTACAGAGATAGGGAGGGTTGGAGGGACTGGAGGAGGTTACAGAGATAGGGAGGATTGTACGGGCTGGAGGAAGTTACAGAGATAGGGGGGGGCTGGCGGGGGCTACAGAGATAGTGAGGGTTGTACGGGCTGGAGGAGGTTACAGAGATAGGGAGGGTTGTAGGGGCTGGAGGAGGTTACAGAGAGAGCGAGGGTTGTAGGGGCTGGAGGAGGTTACAGAGATAGGGACGGATATAGGGGCTGGAGGAGGTTACAGAGATAGGGAGGGTTGTAGGGGCTGGAGGAGGTTACAGGGAGAGGGAGGGTTGTAGGGACTGGAGGAGGTTACAGAGAAAGGGAGGATTGTAGGGGCTGGAGGAGGTTACAGAGATTGGGAGGATTGTAGGGGCTGGAGGAAGTTACAGAGATAGGGGGGGCTGGCGGGGGCTACAGAGATAGGGAGGGTTGTAGGAGCTGCAGGAGGTTACAGAGATAGGGAGGGTTGTAGGGGCTGGAGGAGGTTACAGAGATAGGGAGGGTTGTAGGAGCTGAAGGAGGTTACAGAGATAGGGAGGGTTGTAGGGACTGGAGGAGGTTACAGAGAGAGCGAGGGTTGTAGGGGCTGGAGGATGTTACACAGATAGGGAGGGTTGTAGGGGCTGGAGGAGGTTACAGAGATAGGGAGGGTTGTGGGGACTGGAGGAGGTTACAGAGATAGGGAGGGTTGTAAGGGCTGGAAGAGGTTACAGAGATGGGGAGGGTTGTAGGGGCTGGAGGAGGTTACAGAGATAGGGAGGGTTGTAGTGGCTGGACGAGGTTACCGAGATATGTAGGGGTTGGAGGACTTTACAGAGATAGGGAGGGTTGGAGGGACTGGAGGAGGTTACAGAGATAGGGAGGGTTGTAGGGGCTGGAGGAGGTTACAGAGATAGGGAGGGTTGGAGGGACTGGAGGAGGTTACAGAGATAGGGAGGGTTGTAGGGGCTGGAGGAGGTTACAGAGATAGGGAGCATTGTAGGGGCTGGAGGAGGTTACAGAGATAGGGAGTGGGTGTAGGGGCTGGAGGAGGTTACAGAGATAGGGAGGGTTGTAGGAACTGGAGTAGGTTACAGAGATGGGGAGGGTTGTCCGGGCTGGAGGAGGTTACAGAGAGAGGGAGGGTTGTAGAGGCTGGAGGAGGTTACAGAGAAAGTGAGGGTTGTAGGGACTGGAGGAGGTTACAGAGAAAGTGAGGGTTGTAGGTGCTGGAGGAGGTTACAGAGATAGGGAGGGTTGTCGGGGCTGGAGGAAGTTACAGAGATAGGGGGGGCTGGAGGGGGTTACAGAGATAGGGAGGGTTGTAGGGGCTGGAGGAGGTTACAGAGATAGGGTTGTAGGGGCTGGAGGAGGTTACAGAGAAAGGGAGGATTGTAGGGGCTGGAGGAGGTTACAGAGATAGGGAGGATTGTAGGGGCTGGAGGAAGTTACAGAGATAGGGGGGGCTGGCGGGGGCTACAGAGATAGGGAGGGTTGTAGGGGCTGGAGGAGGTTACAGAGATAGGGAGGGTTGTAGGGGCTGGAGGAGGTTACAGAGAAAGGGAGGATTGTAGGGGCTGGAGGAGGTTACAGAGATAGGGAGGATTGTAGGGGCTGGAGGATGTTACAGAGATAGGGGGGGCTGGCGGGGGCTACAGAGATAGGGAGGGTTGTAGGGGCTGGAGGAGGTTACAGAGATAGGGAGGGTTGTAGGGGCTGGAGGAGGTTACAGAGATAGGGAGTGTTGTAGGGACTGGAGGAGGTTACAGAGATAGGGAGGGTTGTAGGGGCTGGAGGAGGTTACAGAGATAGGGAGGGTTGGAGGGACTGGAGGAGGTTACAGAGATAGGGAGGGGTGTAGGGGCTGGAGGAGATTACAGAGATAGGGAGGATTGTAGGGGCTGGAGGAGGTTACAGAGATAGGGAGGGGGTGTGGGGGCTGGAGGAGGTTACAGAGATTGGGAGGGGTGTAGGGGCTGGAGGAGGTTACAGAGATAGGGAGGGTTGTAGGGGCTGGAGGAGGTTACAGCGATAGGAAGGGGTGTCGGGGGCTGGAGGAAGTTACAGAGATAGGGAGGGTTGTAGGAACTGGAGTAGGTTACAGAGATGGGGAGGGTTGTCGGGGCTGGAGGAAGTTACAGAGATAGGGGGGGCTGGCGGGGGCTACAGAGATAGGGAGGGTTGTAGGCGCTGGAGGAGGTTACAGAGATAGGGAGGGTTGTAGGGGCTGGAGGAGGTTACAGAGAAAGGGAGGATTGTAGGGGCTGGAGGAGGTTACAGAGATAGGGAGGATTGTACGGGCTGGAGGAAGTTACAGAGATAGGGGGGGGCTGGCGGGGGCTACAGAGATAGTGAGGGTTGTACGGGCTGGAGGAGGTTACAGAGATAGGGAGGGTTGTAGGGGCTGGAGGAGGTTACAGAGAGAGCGAGGGTTGTAGGGGCTGGAGGATGTTACACAGATAGGGAGGGTTGTAGGGGCTGGAGGAGGTTACAGAGATAGGGAGGGTTGTAGGGACTGAGGAGGTTACAGAGATAGGGAGGGTTGTAGGGGCTGGAGGAGGTTACAGAGATAGGGAGGGTTGTAGGAGCTGGAGGAGGTTACAGAGATAGGGAGGATGGTAGGGGCTGTAGGAGATTACAGAGATAGGGAGGGGTGTAGGGGCAGGAGGAGGTTACAGAGATAGGGAGGGTTGTAGGGGCTGGGGAGGTTACAGAGATAGGGAGGGGGTGTAGGGGCAGGAGGAGGTTACAGAGAAAGTGAGGGTTGTAGGGGCTGGAGGAGGTTACAGAGAGATGGAGGGTTGTAGGGGCTGGAGGAGGTTACAGAGAAAGTGAGGGTTGTAGGGACTGGAGGAGGTTACAGAGAAAGTGAGGGTCGTAGGGGCTGGAGGAGGTTACAGAGATAGGGGGGACTGGAGGGAGTTACAGAGATAGGGAGGGTTGTCGGGGCTGGAGGAGGTTACAGAGATAGGGAGGGTTGGAGGGGCTGGAGGAGGTTACAGAGAAAGGGAGGATTGTAGGGGCTGGAGGAGGTTACAGAGATAGGGAGGATTGTAGGGGCTGGAGGAAGTTACAGAGATAGGGGGGCTGGCGGGGGTTACAGAGATAGGGAGGGTTGTAGGGCCTGGAGGAGGTTACAGAGATAGGGAGGGTTGTAGGGGCTGGAGGAGGTTACAGAGCTAAGGAGGGTTGTAGGGTCTGGAGGAGGTTACAGAGATAGGGAGGGTTGTAGAGGCTGGAGGGGGTTACAGAGATAGCGAGGGTTGTAGGGCTGGAGGAGGTTACAGAGATAGGGAGGGTTGTAAGGGCTGGAAGAGGTTACAGAGATGGGGAGGGTTGTAAGGGCTGGAGGAGGTTACAGAGATAGGGACGGATATAGGGGCTGGAGGAGGTTACAGAGATAGGGAGGGTTGTAGGGGCTGGAGGAGGTTACAGGGAGAGGGAGGGTTGTAGGGACTGGAGGAGGTTACAGAGAAAGGGAGGATTGTAGGGGCTGGAGGAGGTTACAGAGATTGGGAGGATTGTAGGGGCTGGAGGAAGTTACAGAGATAGGGGGGGCTGGCGGGGGCTACAGAGATAGGGAGGGTTGTAGGAGCTGCAGGAGGTTACAGAGATAGGGAGGGTTGTAGGGGCTGGAGGAGGTTACAGAGATAGGGAGGGTTGTAGGAGCTGAAGGAGGTTACAGAGATAGGGAGGGTTGTAGGGACTGGAGGAGGTTACAGAGAGAGCGAGGGTTGTAGGGGCTGGAGGATGTTACACAGATAGGGAGGGTTGTAGGGGCTGGAGGAGGTTACAGAGATAGGGAGGGTTGTGGGGACTGGAGGAGGTTACAGAGATAGGGAGGGTTGTAGGGGCTGGAGGAGGTTACAGAGAAAGGGAGGATTGTAGGGGCTGGAGGAGGTTACAGAGATAGGGAGGATTGTACGGGCTGGAGGAAGTTACAGAGATAGGGGGGGGCTGGCGGGGGCTACAGAGATAGTGAGGGTTGTACGGGCTGGAGGAGGTTACAGAGATAGGGAGGGTTGTAGGGGCTGGAGGAGGTTACAGAGAGAGCGAGGGTTGTAGGGGCTGGAGGATGTTACACAGATAGGGAGGGTTGTAGGGGCTGGAGGAGGTTACAGAGATAGGGAGGGTTGTAGGGACTGAGGAGGTTACAGAGATAGGGAGGGTTGTAGGGGCTGGAGGAGGTTACAGAGATAGGGAGGGTTGTAGGAGCTGGAGGAGGTTACAGAGATAGGGAGGATGGTAGGGGCTGTAGGAGATTACAGAGATAGGGAGGGGTGTAGGGGCAGGAGGAGGTTACAGAGATAGGGAGGGTTGTAGGGGCTGGGGAGGTTACAGAGATAGGGAGGGGGTGTAGGGGCAGGAGGAGGTTACAGAGAAAGTGAGGGTTGTAGGGGCTGGAGGAGGTTACAGAGAGATGGAGGGTTGTAGGGGCTGGAGGAGGTTACAGAGAAAGTGAGGGTTGTAGGGACTGGAGGAGGTTACAGAGAAAGTGAGGGTCGTAGGGGCTGGAGGAGGTTACAGAGATAGGGGGGACTGGAGGGAGTTACAGAGATAGGGAGGGTTGTCGGGGCTGGAGGAGGTTACAGAGATAGGGAGGGTTGGAGGGGCTGGAGGAGGTTACAGAGAAAGGGAGGATTGTAGGGGCTGGAGGAGGTTACAGAGATAGGGAGGATTGTAGGGGCTGGAGGAAGTTACAGAGATAGGGGGGCTGGCGGGGGTTACAGAGATAGGGAGGGTTGTAGGGCCTGGAGGAGGTTACAGAGATAGGGAGGGTTGTAGGGACTGGAGGAGGTTACAGAGATAGGGAGGGTTGTAGGGGCTGGAGGAGGTTACAGAGCTAAGGAGGGTTGTAGGGTCTGGAGGAGGTTACAGAGATAGGGAGGGTTGTAGAGGCTGGAGGGGGTTACAGAGATAGCGAGGGTTGTAGGGCTGGAGGAGGTTACAGAGATAGGGAGGGTTGTAAGGGCTGGAAGAGGTTACAGAGATGGGGAGGGTTGTAAGGGCTGGAGGAGGTTACAGAGATAGGGACGGATATAGGGGCTGGAGGAGGTTACAGAGATAGGGAGGGTTGTAGGGGCTGGAGGAGGTTACAGGGAGAGGGAGGGTTGTAGGGACTGGAGGAGGTTACAGAGAAAGGGAGGATTGTAGGGGCTGGAGGAGGTTACAGAGATTGGGAGGATTGTAGGGGCTGGAGGAAGTTACAGAGATAGGGGGGGCTGGCGGGGGCTACAGAGATAGGGAGGGTTGTAGGAGCTGCAGGAGGTTACAGAGATAGGGAGGGTTGTAGGGGCTGGAGGAGGTTACAGAGATAGGGAGGGTTGTAGGAGCTGAAGGAGGTTACAGAGATAGGGAGGGTTGTAGGGACTGGAGGAGGTTACAGAGAGAGCGAGGGTTGTAGGGGCTGGAGGATGTTACACAGATAGGGAGGGTTGTAGGGGCTGGAGGAGGTTACAGAGATAGGGAGGGTTGTGGGGACTGGAGGAGGTTACAGAGATAGGGAGGGTTGTAAGGGCTGGAAGAGGATACAGAGATGGGGAGGGTTGTAGGGGCTGGAGGAGGTTACAGAGATAGGGAGGGTTGTAGTGGCTGGACGAGGTTACCGAGATATGTAGGGGTTGGAGGACTTTACAGAGATAGGGAGGGTTGGAGGGACTGGAGGAGGTTACAGAGATAGGGAGGGTTGTAGGGGCTGGAGGAGGTTACAGAGATAGGGAGGGTTGGAGGGACTGGAGGAGGTTACAGAGATAGGGAGGGTTGTAGGGGCTGGAGGAGGTTACAGAGATAGGGAGCATTGTAGGGGCTGGAGGAGGTTACAGAGATAGGGAGGGGGTGTAGGGGCTGGAGGAGGTTACAGAGATAGGGAGGGTTGTAGGAACTGGAGTAGGTTACAGAGATGGGGAGGGTTGTCGGGGCTGGAGGAGGTTACAGAGATAGGGAGTGCTGTCGGGGCTGGAGGAGGTTACAGAGATAGGGAGGGTTGTAGGGGCTGGAGGAGGTTACAGAGATAGGGGGGCTGGAGGGGGTTACAGAGATAGTGAGGGTTGTAGGGTCTGGAGGAGGTTACAGAGATAGGGAGGATTGTAGGGGCTGGAGGAAGTTAAAGAGATAGGGGGGGCTGGCGGGGCTACAGAGATAGGGAAGGTTGTAGGGGCTGGAGGAGGTTACAGAGATAGGGAGGGTTGTAGGGGCTGGAGGAGGTTACAGAGAGAGGGAGGGTTGTAGGGGCTGGAGGAGGTTACAGAGAAAGTGAGGGTTGTAGGGACTGGAGGAGGTTACAGAGAAAGTGAGGGTTGTAGGGGCTGGAGGAGGTTACAGAGATAGGGGGGACTGGAGGGAGTTACAGAGATAGGGAGGGTTGTCGGGGCTGGAGGAGGTTACAGAGATAGGGAGGGTTGTAGGGGCTGGAGGAGGTTACAGAGAAAGGGAGGATTGTAGGGGCTGGAGGAGGTTACAGAGATAGGGAGGATTGTAGGGGCTGGAGGAAGTTACAGAGATAGGGGGGCTGGCGGGGGTTACAGAGATAGGGAGGGTTGTAGGGGCTGGAGGAGGTTACAGAGATAGGGAGGGTTGTAGGGGCTGGAGGAGGTTACAGAGATAAGGAGGGTTGTCGGGGCTGGAGGAGGTTACAGAGATAGGGAGGGTTGTAGAGGCTGGAGGGGGTTACAGAGATAGCGAGGGTTGTAGGGCTGGAGGAGGTTACAGAGATAGGGAGGGTTGTAGGGGCTGGAGGAGGTTACAGAGATAGGGAGGGGTGTTGGGGGCTGGAGGAGGTTACAGAGATAGCGAGGGTTGTAGGGGCTGGAGGAGGTTACAGAGATAGGGAGAGTTGTAGGGGCTGGAGGATGTTACAGAGATAGGGAGGGTTGTAGGGGCTGGAGGAGGTTACAGAGATAGGGAGGGATGTAGGGGCTGGAGGAGGTTACAGAGATAGGGAGGGGTGTAGGGGCTGGAGGAGGTTACAGAGAGAGGGAGGGTTGTAGGGACTGGAGGAGGTTACAGAGAAAGGGAGGATTGTAGGGGCTGGAGGAGGTTACAGAGATAGGGAGGGTTGTAGGGGCTGGAGGAGGTTACAGAGATAGGGAGCATTGTAGGGGCTGGAGGAGGTTACAGAGATAGGGAGGGGGTGTAGGGGCTGGAGGAGGTTACAGAGATAGGGAGGGTTGTAGGAACTGGAGTAGGTTACAGAGATGGGGAGGGTTGTCGGGGCTGGAGGAGGTTACAGAGATAGGGAGTGCTGTCGGGGCTGGAGGAGGTTACAGAGATAGGGAGGGTTGTAGGGGCTGGAGGAGGTTACAGAGATAGGGGGGGCTGGAGGGGGTTACAGAGATAGTGAGGGTTGTAGGGGCTGGAGGAGGTTACAGAGATAGGGAGGATTGTAGGGGCTGGAGGAAGTTAAAGAGATAGGGGGGGCTGGCGGGGCTACAGAGATAGGGAAGGTTGTAGGGGCTGGAGGAGGTTACAGAGATAGGGAGGGTTGTAGGGGCTGGAGGAGGTTACAGAGAGAGGGAGGGTTGTAGGGGCTGGAGGAGGTTACAGAGAAAGTGAGGGTTGTAGGGACTGGAGGAGGTTACAGAGAAAGTGAGGGTTGTAGGGGCTGGAGGAGGTTACAGAGATAGGGGGGACTGGAGGGAGTTACAGAGATAGGGAGGGTTGTCGTGGCTGGAGGAGGTTACAGAGATAGGGAGGGTTGTAGGGGCTGGAGGAGGTTACAGAGAAAGGGAGGATTGTAGGGGCTGGAGGAGGTTACAGAGATAGGGAGGATTGTAGGGGCTGGAGGAAGTTACAGAGATAGGGGGGCTGGCGGGGGTTACAGAGATAGGGAGGGTTGTAGGGGCTGGAGGAGGTTACAGAGATAGGGAGGGTTGTAGGGGCTGGAGGAGGTTACAGAGATAAGGAGGGTTGTAGGGGCTGGAGGAGGTTACAGAGATAGGGAGGGTTGTAGAGGCTGGAGGGGGTTACAGAGATAGCGAGGGTTGTAGGGCTGGAGGAGGTTACAGAGATAGGGAGGGTTGTAGGGGCTGGAGGAGGTTACAGAGATAGGGAGGGGTGTTGGGGGCTGGAGGAGGTTACAGAGATAGCGAGGGTTGTAGGGGCTGGAGGAGGTTACAGAGATAGGGAGAGTTGTAGGGGCTGGAGGATGTTACAGAGATAGGGAGGGTTGTAGGGGCTGGAGGAGGTTACAGAGATAGGGAGGGATGTAGGGGCTGGAGGAGGTTACAGAGATAGGGAGGGGTGTAGGGGCTGGAGGAGGTTACAGAGAGAGGGAGGGTTGTAGGGACTGGAGGAGGTTACAGAGAAAGGGAGGATTGTAGGGGCTGGAGGAGATGACAGAGATAGGGAGGATTGTAGGGGCTGGAGGAAGTTACAGAGATAGGGGGGCTGGCGGGGGCTACAGAGATAGGGAGGGTTGTAGGAGCTACAGGAGGTTACAGAGATAGGGAGGGTTGTAGGGGCTGGAGGAGGTTACAGAGATAGGGAGGGTTGTAGGGGCTGGAGGAGGTTACAGAGATAGGGAGGGTTGTGGGGACTGGAGGAGGTTACAGAGATAGGGAGGGTTGTAAAGGCTGGAGGAAGTTACAGAGATAGGGAGGGTTGTAGGGGCTGGAGGAGGTTACAGAGATATGGAGGGGTGTAGGGGTTGGAGGAGGTTACAGAGATAGGGGGGGCTGGAGGGGGTTACAGAGATAGGGAGGATTGTAGGGGCTGGAGGAAGTTAAAGAGATAGGGGGGGCTGGCGGGGCTACAGAGATAGGGAGGGTTGTAGGGGCTGGAGGAGGTTACAGAGATAGGAAGGGTTGTAGGGGCTGGAGGAGGTTACCGAGATATGGAGGGGTGTAGGGGTTGGAGGAGTTTACAGAGATAGGGAGGGTTGGAGGGACTGGAGGAGGTTACAGAGATAGGGAGGGTTGTAGGGGCTGGAGGAGGTTACAGAGATAGGGAGGGTTGGAGGGGCTGGAGGAGGTTACAGAGATAGGGAGCATTGTAGGGGCTGGAGGAGGTTACAGAGATAGGGAGGGGGTGTAGGGGCTGGAGGAGGTTACAGAGATAGGGAGGGTTGTAGGAACTGGAGTAGGTTACAGAGATGGGGAGGGTTGTCGGGGCTGGAGGAGGTTACAGAGATAGGGAGTGCTGTCGGGGCTGGAGGAGGTTACAGAGATAGGGAGGGTTGTAGGGGCTGGAGGAGGTTACAGAGATAGGGGGGCTGGAGGGGGTTACAGAGATAGGGAGGGTTGTAGGGGCTGGAGGAGGTTACAGAGATAGGGAGGATTGTAGGGGCTGGAGGAAGTTAAAGAGATAGGGGGGGCTGGCGGGGCTACAGAGATAGGGAGGGTTGTAGGGGCTGGAGGAGGTTACAGAGAGAGGGAGGGTTGTATGGGCTGGAGGAGGTTACAGAGATAGGGAGGGTTGTAGGGGCTGGAGGAGGTTACAGAGATATGAAGGGGTGTAGGGGTTGGAGGAGGTTACAGAGATAGGGGGGGCTGGAGGGGGTTACAGAGATAGGGAGGGTTGTAGGGGCTGGAGGAGGTTACAGAGATAGGGAGGATTGTAGGGGCTGGAGGAAGTTAAAGAGATAGGGGGGGCTGGCGGGGCTACAGAGATAGGGAGGGTTGTAGGGGCTGGAGGAGGTTACAGAGATAGGGAGGGTTGTCGGGGCTGGAGGAGGTTACAGAGAGAGGGAGGGTTGTAGAGCCTGGAGGAGGTTACAGAGAAAGTGAGGGTTGTAGGGACTGGAGGAGGTTACAGAGAAAGTGAGGGTTGTAGGGGCTGGAGGAGGTTACAGAGATAGGGAGGGTTGTCGGGGCTGGAGGAAGTTACAGAGATAGGGGGGACTGGAGGGAGTTACAGAGATAGGGAGGGTTGTCGGGGCTGGAGGAGGTTACAGAGATAGGGAGGGCTGTAGGGGCTGGAGGAGGTTACAGAGAAAGGGAGGATTGTAGGGGCTGGAGGAGGTTACAGAGATAGGGAGGATTGTAGGGGCTGGAGGAAGTTACAGAGATAGGGGGGCTGGCGGGGGTTACAGAGATAGGGAGGGTTGTAGGGGCTGGAGGAGGTTACAGAGAGAGGGAGGGTTGTAGAGCCTGGAGGAGGTTACAGAGAAAGTGAGGGTTGTAGGGACTGGAGGAGGTTACAGAGAAAGTGAGGGTTGTAGGGGCTGGAGGAGGTTACAGAGATAGGGAGGGTTGTCGGGGCTGGAGGAAGTTACAGAGATAGGGGGGACTGGAGGGAGTTACAGAGATAGGGAGGGTTGTCGGGGCTGGAGGAGGTTACAGAGATAGGGAGGGCTGTAGGGGCTGGAGGAGGTTACAGAGAAAGGGAGGATTGTAGGGGCTGGAGGAGGTTACAGAGATAGGGAGGATTGTAGGGGCTGGAGGAAGTTACAGAGATAGGGGGGCTGGCGGGGGTTACAGAGATAGGGAGGGTTGTAGGGGCTGGAGGAGGTTACAGAGATAGGGAGGGTTGTAGGGGCTGGAGGAGGTTACAGTGATAGGGAGGGTTGTAGGAACTGGAGTAGGTTACAGAGATGGGGAGGGTTGTCGGGGCTGGAGGAGGTTACAGAGATAGGGAGTGCTGTCGGGGCTGGAGGAGGTTACAGAGATAGGGAGGGTTGTAGGGGCTGGAGGAGGTTACAGAGATAGGGGGGCTGGAGGGGGTTACAGAGATAGGGAGGGTTGTAGGGGCTGGAGGAGGTTACAGAGATAGGGAGGATTGTAGGGGCTGGAGGAAGTTAAAGAGATAGGGGGGGCTGGCGGGGCTACAGAGATAGGGAGGGTTGTAGGGGCTGGAGGAGGTTACAGAGAGAGGGAGGGTTGTATGGGCTGGAGGAGGTTACAGAGAGAGGGAGGATTGTAGGGGCTGGTGGAGGTTACAGAGAAAGTGAGGGTTGTAGGGACTGGAGGAGGTTACAGAGAAAGTGAGGGTTGTAGGGGCTGGAGGAGGTTACAGAGATAGGGAGGGTTGTAGGGGCTGGAGGAAGTTACAGAGATAGGGGGGACTGGAGGGAGTTACAGAGATAGGGAGGGTTGTCGGGGCTGGAGGAGGTTACAGAGATAGGGAGGGTTGTAGGGGCTGGAGGAGGTTACAGAGAAAGGGAGGATTGTAGGGGCTGGAGGAGGTTACAGAGATAGGGAGGATTGTAGGGGCTGGAGGAAGTTACAGAGATAGGGGGGCTGGCGGGGGTTACAGAGATAGGGAGGGTTGTAGGGGCTGGAGGAGGTTACAGAGATAGGGAGGGTTGTAGGGGCTGGAGGAGGTTACAGAGATAGGGAGGGTTGTAGAGGCTGGAGGGGGTTACAGAGATAGCGAGGGTTGTAGGGCTGGAGGAGGTTACAGAGATAGGGAGGGTTGTAGGGGCTGGAGGAGGTTACAGAGATAGGGAGGGGTGTTGGGGGCTGGAGGAGGTTACAGAGATAGCGAGGGTTGAAGGGGCTGGAGGAGGTTACAGAGATAGGGAGAGATGTAGGGGCTGGAGGATGTTACAGAGATAGGGAGGGTTGTAGGGGCTGGAGGAGGTTACAGAGATAGGGAGGGATGTAGGGGCTGGAGGAGGTTACAGAGATAGGGAGGGTTGTAGGGGCTGGAGGAGGTTACAGAGAGAGGGAGAGTTGTAGGGACTGGAGGAGGTTACAGAGAAAGGGAGGATTGTAGGGGCTGGAGGAGGTTACAGAGATAGGGAGGATTGTAGGGGCTGGAGGAAGTTACAGAGATAGGGGGGCTGGCGGGGGCTACAGTGATAGGGAGGGTTGTAGGAGCTGCAGGAGGTTAAAGAGATAGGGAGGGTTGTAGGGGCTGGAGGAGGTTACAGAGATAGGGAGGGTTGTAGGAGCTGAAGGAGGTTACAGAGATAGGGAGGGTTGTAGGGGCTGGAGGAGGTTACAGAGTTAGGGAGGGTAGTGGGGACTGGAGGAGGTTACAGAGATAGGGAGGGTTGTAAGGGCTGGAGGAGGTTACAGAGATAGGGAGGGTTGTAGGGGCTGGAGGAGGTTACAGAGATATGAAGGGGTGTAGGGGTTGGAGGAGGTTACAGAGATAGGGGGGGCTGGAGGGGGTTACAGAGAAAGGGAGGGTTGTAGGGGCTGGAGGAGGTTACAGAGATAGGGAGGATTGTAGGGGCTGGAGGAAGTTAAAGAGATAGGGGGGGCTGGCGGGGCTACAGAGATAGGGAGGGTTGTAGGGGCTGGAGGAGGTTACAGAGATAGGGAGGGTTGTCGGGGCTGGAGGAGGTTACAGAGAGAGGGAGGGTTGTAGAGCCTGGAGGAGGTTACAGAGAAAGTGAGGGTTGTAGGGACTGGAGGAGGTTACAGAGAAAGTGAGGGTTGTAGGGGCTGGAGGAGGTTACAGAGATAGGGAGGGTTGTCGGGGCTGGAGGAAGTTACAGAGATAGGGGGGACTGGAGGGAGTTACAGAGATAGGGAGGGTTGTCGGGGCTGGAGGAGGTTACAGAGATAGGGAGGGCTGTAGGGGCTGGAGGAGGTTACAGAGAAAGGGAGGATTGTAGGGGCTGGAGGAGGTTACAGAGATAGGGAGGATTGTAGGGGCTGGAGGAAGTTACAGAGATAGGGGGGCTGGCGGGGGTTACAGAGATAGGGAGGGTTGTAGGGGCTGGAGGAGGTTACAGAGATAGGGAGGGTTGTAGGGGCTGGAGGAGGTTACAGTGATAGGGAGGGTTGTAGGGGCTGGAGGAGGTTACAGAGATAAGGAGGGTTAAGGGGCTGGAGGAGGTTACAGAGATAGCGAGGGTTGTAGGGCTGGAGGAGGTTACAGAGATAGGGAGGGTTGTAGGGGCTGGAGGAGGTTACAGAGATAGGGAGGGGTGTTGGGGGCTGGAGGAGGTTACAGAGATAGCGAGGGTTGTAGGGGCTGGAGGAGGTTACAGAGATAGGGAGAGTTGTAGGGGCTGGAGGAGGTTACAGAGATAGGGAGGGTTGTAGGGGCTGGAGGAGGTTACAGAGATCGGGAGGGATGTAGGGGCTGGAGGAGGTTACAGAGATAGGGAGGGTTGTAGGGGCTGGAGGAGGTTACAGAGAGAGGGAGGGTTGTAGGGACTGGAGGAGGTTACAGAGAAAGGGAGGATTGTAGGGGCTGGAGGAGGTTACAGAGATAGGGAGGATTGTAGGGGCTGGAGGAAGTTACAGAGATAGGGGGGGCTGGCAGAGATAGGGAGGGTTGTAGGGGCTGGAGGAGGTTACAGAGATAGGGAGGGTT